>NC_091770.1:10229242-10532272 GCF_029378745.1 Bos indicus | reverse complement strand
GAGTAACTTATAAAAATCCTTTTAGTTGTTTTGACTATTTTGGAGAAGCCTCTGCTCATACAGCATTAGTCTTCCTGACACTGTTTCTGTAAATCCATGCTAATCTCTCGTGTTTCTTCTTGGTTGTACATACTTCTTCTGTCTTTTATAGGTAAACATGGTAAAATTTGACCACTTCAAATTCTGTAGCCTTTGCAGCCACAGGAGTGTAGGGTTTAAAGTAGGAAGGAGGGGAGAACTGGGTGTTCAGCCGCATTTCTAGAGGAAAGGTATTTGTTCCTAGTTCCTAGTTCTGAAAGACTGTCTTCGTCAGGGAGAGGCTGATGTATCCCGTGGCCTGTGGGTGTGTATGGGGGACTAGGCAGGAGGCATGGAAGTTATTAAGATTTGGCTCTTGGCTTGAAGGAACTACCATCTAGTTGGGGGAGGCAGCTCCTTGTTGTGTGGTAAGTGCCAATAGAAGCATGTATAAGTTACTGTGGGAACCTCAGGAAGGGAGCACTGGTCAGTCTGCCAGCCAGGTCAAAGAGGTGACACCGAGCTGATGCTTGAAGAAGAAGCTAGAGACCTCAGAGAGGCTGGGAATTAGAACTGCATGTGCAAAGCTCAGAAAAGCATATTAGAAAAGCATGAAGGTCCTTTGTGGCCAGAATTGGGCAAGTGACGAGAATGAGGTGGGAACCATTGGGCTGGGTCTTCTGCTCACCTCCCAAAGGCCAGTCTCAAGCCCAGCTTCCCACCTCTGCTTTGGAGCCCATGATGGCGCTGTTTTGACCATCTAAGGACTCGTATCATTTAACATCTGCTCAATATACTTTATGTTCTACCTGAGGGACTGATTTGTTTAACTTTTTATTTTGATAGAATTTTAAAACTTACAGAAAAGATTAAAGAAGAGTACCTGGGACTCCCATATACCCAAATTGTTTACATTTTGTCTTATTTGCTTTATCGTTTTGTCTATGTGTGATATTTTAATATATGCATGTACTTTTTTTCTGAGCCATTTGAGATTAAATTGGAGATACCATTTGTCCCTAAATACTTCAGTGTGTATGTGTTCTAAGGACAAGGACATTCTTTTACACAATCATAGTATAATCATGTCAGGAACACAGAGATTGCTATGATATGTTCGTATCCACATTCATATTCAAATTTCATCCGTGGCCTCAGTCATGTACTTCATAGCTGTTTTTCCCCAGTCCGTGATCATGCATTTTGCTGGGAGAGGTGTTTGCTTTTCTTGTCTTTGAAACTTTTTGGAGAGAACAACCCAGATGCTTTCTAGCCTGCCGTGTGGTCTCGATTCATCTGATGTTTCCGCATGATTACGTTTAGGTTATATGTTCTGGTTGCGGGTCTGTGTGAGTCTTACATCCTTCTCCTCAGTGTAGTGTATCAAGAGGCACATGATGTTGGTTTGTCCAAGTATGGTGATGACTTTGATCATTTGGTAAAAGTGGTGTCCGCTAGATTTCTAAGTTGCTATTGTAACTAAGTCATTTTTAGAGAGATGTTTTGCCAAGCCTTCATCTGCTATTCGTAGCCTCCACTGATGAGTCTCTATATCCTTTTCTAGCCTTTTCTATGTTTTATTCGCATTCTACTGTAAGGAAGAGCTTTCCCTTCCAGTGGGATGAATTCATGCAGACTCACTTCTGACTCTCTGCATTACCTTTGACTTGCTGGAGTGGAGCCCCAGCCCACTTCCTCTTGTGTTCTCCCCCTTCGGTGTCCTTCGGGTGGACATCAGCTGAATAATGCTGGTTCCTGGGATTGGGCAGAAGCTTAGATCTTCTTTCCAGCAAGAACTCGCTTTTCATAGGCATGAATGGCTCAGTGTGGGGCTAAACACAGGCTGTATGGGATGATCAGAGCTTCCTCAGGCCTGGGGCGGGGCTAGGAAGGTCGTCCTGTCTGCCACCTGCGCTCAGCCTGGGCTTGAGTAAGGACAGTAAAAGGCCAAGAAAAGAACCATGGATTCCTTCCCACGAGAAGCCATGTTGGCCCCTTGTCCAGGCTGAATTTGTTAGTCAGAGGTGCTCGTCCCCTGCCCATCACACACACACTTTGCCCTGCTGGCGCATTGTTACATGGCTGCTTAGTTAGCTTTCTTCTCCTCCTGGCAGAAGGCAAAGGTTCTGGCGTCACTTTGGTCATCGTTGAAGACCTTTACGTGTGTCCTCAACAGATGCTTGGTTTCTGGGGCCTTTCATCGGTGTGATCAGTATGAGACCCAGAAAGGATCTGAGCAGCATTCAGATGTCCACGTTAGGCTCTCTTAGAGATCCGCTTCTGGGGTGCAGCCTGCTGGGAGAGGAGGTGTGGGGCGACGCACTGAGGCTCAGGCTCTGTCAGAGACAGGGAGAGTGGGCAAGGAAAGCGGGCTAGGTGTGCCTCTCACTGGTGTGGCACAGGACAGTGCTTTTCATGAATCGTGGCTCATCTTTTTCCCTCTTCTTCCTCCTCCCCTCTCTCTCTCTTCAGACAGGCTCAGAGCTCAGCCCAGTTGATGGACCTGTTCCAGGTCAGATGGACTCAGGGCCAGTGTACCATGGGGACTCACGGCAGCTAAGCGCCTCAGGGGCGCCAGTCAATGGTGCTAGAGAACCTGCTGGACCCAGTCTACTGGGCACCGGGAGTCCTTGGCAAGCAGACCAGAAGCCCGACTGGGACACGGCCCCAGGACCAGCTCACACCGCTCGCCTGGAAGATGCCCACGACCTGGTGGCCTTTTCGGCCGTGGCCGAGGCTGTGTCCTCTTACGGAGCCCTTAGCACCCGGCTCTATGAAACCTTCAACCGTGAGATGAGTCGTGAGGCTGGGGACAACAGCAGGGGACCCAGGCCAGGGCCCGAGAGCTGCTCCGCCAGCAGTGAAGACCTGGACACACTGCAGACGGCCCTGGCCCTCGCTCGGCATGGCATGAAACCACCCAACTGCAACTGCGATGGCCCAGAGTGCCCTGACTACCTCGAGTGGCTGGAGGGGAAGATCAAGTCTGTGGTCGTGGAGGGAGGGGAGGAGCGGCCTAGGCTCCCAGGGACTCTGCCTTCTGGTGACGCTGGCCTCCCGGCGCCAGTCACCGGGCCACTTCTCAACTCCGAGGTCCCCCAGATGCCTCCTCTGGAGGGCCTGCCCCTGTCCCAGAGCGCCCTGAGCATCGCCAAGGAGAAGAACATCAGCCTGCAGACTGCCATTGCCATTGAGGCCCTCACACAACTCTCCTCTGCCCTCCCCCAACCTTCTCACGCCACCTCCCAGGCTTCTTGCCCCCTTCCCGAGGCCTTGTCTCCTCCTGCCCCTTTCAGATCTCCCCAGTCCTACCTCGGGGCTCCCTCGTGGCCTGTGGTCCCTCCTGAAGAGCACCCATCCTTTGCTCCTGACGGCCCTGCCTTCCCTGCAGCAACTCCGAGAACAGAGTTTCCTGAAGCCTGGGGCACCGACACCCCACCGGCAACTCCCCAGAGCTCGTGGCCCATGCCTCGCCCAAGCCCTGACCCTATGGCTGAACTGGAGCAGTTGTTGGGCAGTGCCAGCGATTACATCCAGTCAGTATTCAAGCGGCCCGAGGCCCTGCCCACCAAGCCCAAGGTCAAGGTCGAGGTGCCCTCTTCCTCCCCGTCCCCTGTTCTCCAGAGGGAGGCGCCCACACCGTCCTCGGAGCCTGACACCCACCAGAAGGCCCAGACGGCCCTGCAGCAGCACCTCCACCATAAGCGCAGTCTCTTCCTGGAACAGGCCCACGATGCCTCCCGCCCGCCACCCTCAGAGCTTCCTGCTCCTGGCTGGTGGGCGCCACCCAGCTCACCTGCCCCTCGGCCTTCCGACAGACCACCCAAGGAGAAGAAGAAGAAGCCCCTGACACCAGCTGGAGGTCCCTTGGGAGCCGACAGAGCTGGCCCTGGGATCAAGCCCGGTGTCCGGAAGCCTGTTCACATCAAGAAGTCCAGGCCACGAGAAGCGCAGCCCCTCTTCCCGCCTCTGCGGCAGATCATCCTGGAAGGGCTGAGGCCCCCAGCCTCTGAGGATGTGCAGGCTCACCCACCTGCCCCCGTCCCCACCTCACAGGGCTCTGTTGTCCCCCTGCCCCCAGAACCTTCTCTTGCGCTATTTGCACCTAGTCCCTCCGGGGACAGCCTGCTGGCCCCTACTCAGGAAATGAGGTCTCCCAGCCCCGTGGCAGCCCTGCAGCCAGGCTCCACTGGCCCTCTTCCCCCTGCTGATGACAAGCTGGAAGAGCTCATCCGGCAGTTTGAGGCTGAATTTGGGGATAGCTTTGGGCTTCCTGGCCCCCCGTCTGTGCCCATTCAGGACCCTGAGAACCAGCCAACTTGTCTCCCAGCCCCCGAGAGCCCTTTTGCTACCCGCTCTCCCAAGCAAATCAAGATCGAATCTTCAGGGGCTGTGACTGTGCTCTCAACCACCTGCTTCCATTCAGAGGAGGGAGGCCAGGAGGCCACACCCACCAAGGCTGAGAACCCACTCACACCCACCCTCAGTGGCTTCCTGGAGTCACCTCTTAAGTACCTGGACACACCCACCAAGAGTCTGCTGGACACACCCGCCAAGAGAGCCCAGGCCGAGTTCCCCACCTGTGATTGTGTGGGTAAGTCCTTCAGGCTGTCAGGGATGAGGGGCAAGGGGATGAGGCCTGGTGGGCTTGGATTTCTAGGCTCCGACTTGGATTTGGGAAACATTTGCTGTGTGCCGGCCACCACACTGGGCCCTGCGGACACAGAAGTGAGCTCGCAGGCTAGTGGAGAAGATGTTGAAGGAAACTGATGGTGATGCTGTGTGGCATATCGTGTGTCAGTGGTGGTGCTTTGTCATACAGATTGAGGTGAGGGCATCGTGGAAGCCTTCCTGTGGGAGGCCGTCCTTGTGCTGAGGCCTGCAGGGCTGTCCGGTGGAAGGAAGATGTGCTGAGAAGAGGGAATAGCTTGGGCAACAGCTTGGTGGCCGTGACAAGGTAGGGCCTGTTTTGATGGCTCTTGGCCTGGAAAGCAAAAGGGGAGGAGTCTGTGTGGAGATGAATGAAAGGCGGCTTGAGAAGCAGGCAGGGACCAGGTCTTGCATGCAGGGCCCAGGGAGCCACGCTTGGGAGTTTGGCTTGATCTTACTGATAATATGTAATGAGCTCCTGAGGGTTTTAAAGCACCAATCATCAGCTTGTGCTTCTGAAAGACTATTCCGGCTTGTGGGGAGGAAAGATGGGTGGGGGAGCCTGTAAGAAAGGTATTATTGTGAGCTGGGCCTGAACTGAAACAGTAGGTAGGGAGAGGCCGCAGAACTACTGGCCTCTGAGGAGGGGGCTGTGGGGATGTGGACAGCTCAGGTCTCTGACTCGGTGGGAGTGAGCACTGAGAATGCACGAAGAAGCGGCGAGTTCTGTTTGGACAGCCTGAGTTGAAGGGCAGAGAGACTGTAGATTGGGCCCTGAGTTATACATTTGGGTATAGTTAATTTCAGATGATGGTTGAAGCCCTGGTGTGGATAAGAGCACTGAGGAATTGAGTCTGTTTCTGAGCCTTGCCTTCTGGAAGAGAAGCAGGGCACCGGGCCTCTGGAAGGCTGTTCTGGGGACTTCGCTGTCTCGAGGGAGGTCATGGATGCCTCAGGAAACTCCAGGTCCACTCTAGAAGGTGGATCTCTGCTACTTACTGAGCATTCGTAAAAGATGTGCATGTTTCAGATGTTGGCCAAAAAACGCATTGATGCTGATGATGAGCATGTTGAATTGTTGTGATTTTATGATACACTAATAGATCTTACGAGAAGCCTGTCTTCTCTGCTTGTTTAAATACACTACAATGTTTGGTCAGTTGTGTGATTTGTTGGCCTATTGTATCCCAGTTGATAAGGAGAAGCTGGGCTGCCCTGCCTGCTCCAGCTATCCCAGACTCCTGGGGTATAAGACAGTGAGTGGGGCTGGCAACAAAGAATCTCTTGGAGAACAAGGAAAAGTTGGCCTCAGTGCTTCCATCCAGGGGTGAACAGATGTGCAGCATCCTGCCAAAGGCTCACAAACGTGCTCTGAGATTGTGGTTTCCACTGAGGGCCCACCCTCTGCGTTATTGGGTCTAATAATGATGTGACTTTGAGGGCCCCTTATTTCCCAGCATTTGGGGGAGACTTGTTCTGATCATAGGACTTGGGGGGCCCCCTTTCGCTCTTCATGTTTGTAGATGTCTGGCCTGTCTTCCTTGTGTTTAGGGCTTCTTTTGCTGTTTCTCCTCCTCCATGGAAGGAAATAGTCTTATATAGGACTGAGGACATAGTTGATCCATGATAAATATTTAATTGTGGAATTCAATGATACAAATATTGGGATGAAATACTATGTTTGGTCAAACTAATTTTTTTAAACTTGAACTTTAATCCCATCACTCCCGCATGCCTAAAATGAAGGGGATAGCAGTGCCCGGTCACCAGGGTTTATCTGAACATTAAATTAGTTAATACAGGTAAAGCACTTAGGACTGTGTCTAGCATGTAAGAAGCACTGTAAGAGTGCTTAGCTATTATCAATCCTATCAAGTGCAAAAAAGCAAGAAAAGGATGTAAAAACATAAATATTATGAAGGAGAAAAGTGTTGGCTGTTACTTTGTTGATTAGTCAGTTATTGTTTACCTAACCCAGTCCTAGTGACCAATATGATAAAATGTAAGAGAAATGGTTTACCTTCTAAGGACATCGTGGTTTGCTTAAAGAGACAATGTAAACAATGAAATACCCGGTTGCCCAGTCCGCAGGTATGTGCCCAGTGCCTGTGCTGTTATATGGAAGTGGTTGCACTGCCATAGTGCTCTGAAACACCAGGCTTGGTTGTCATCATGGGGGCAGTGCTTTGCTTAGGAAGCTACTGTTCGGAGCTGGGTTTTGAAGACTGTAGTGAACATAGGTGGGGCAACGTGAGAAGGCAGCCACCCTCGCCCGAGGAGTTCGTGAGCTTGGTTAAGCAGCACCCTCAGGGTGCTGCTGCATTTCTTAGGCCAGAGGAGCCCCCAAGTGGATAGGACAAGATTCAGCTTGGAGCTCCCGAGCGAAAGCAGGGGCAGTAGAGTTAGCGTCAGAGAAATCCAATGTGGTAGTGGTGGCAGCCTGTTGCCAGGCAGGGTTGGGGGGTGGCAGGGGCAGTGGGCAGGAGGTAAGGGGAGCACCAGCACTGGTTCTTTGTTGCTCCAGTTTGTATTTTATTTACATGCAATACAGATAAAATATTTGTATGCTGCTGCTGCTGCTGCTGCTAAGTCGCTTCAGTCGTGTCCAACTCTGTGCGACCCCATAGACGGCAGCCCACCAGGCTCCCCCGTCCCTGGGATTCTCCAGGCAAGAACACTGGAGTGGGTTGCCATTTCCTTCTCCACTGCATGAAACTGAAAAGTGAAAGTGAAGTCACTCAGTCATGTCCGACTCTTAGGGACCCTGTGGACTGCAGCCCACCAGGCTCCTGCGCCCAAGGGATTTTCCAGGCAAGAGTACTGGAGTGGGGTGCCATCGCCTTCTCTATTTGTATGCTATCTAATGCTAAACAAACAATTAGAACCAAACCCACCTTGTGTTGTTAAATGTTAATTTGTGGGAAAATGCTAACAATGAAAACAGCAGATACAAAGAATATTTAAATGATCAGCTCACCTAGGGTTAAAACAAGAATAGAGGGGACTTCCCTGGAGATCCAATGGCTAAAATTCCATGTTCCCAATGCAAGGGGCCTGGGTTCAATCCCTGGTCAGGGAACTAGATCCCATGTGCTGCTACTAAAGATCCTGCATGTCACAGCTAACACCCGGCACAGCCAAATAAATAAATATTTTTTAAAAAATAGAGAAAAGTCTAGGAAGAAATACATCAACAGTGGGATTAAAATTCAAGTTTAAAAAAATCAGTTTGACCAAACATGATATCTCATCCCAATATCTGTATCATTGAATTCCACAATTAAAATATTTATTATGAATCAACTATGTCCTCAGCCCCATATAAGAATATTTCCTTCCCTGGAGGAGGAGAAACAGCAAATAAGGCCCTAAACACAAGGAAGACAGATCAGATATCTACAAACATGGAGAGAGAAAGGGAGGGGCCCCCAATGCCTACGATCAGAACAAGTCTCCCCCAAATGCTGGGAAATAAGGGGCCCTCAAAGTCACTTCTGGTCAGACTGGGGGGGGCTTTTCTCTCATTATGTTTTCTGACTTTTCTGTAATGAAATATGTATTTTATAACCAAGAAATATTTTTGAAAATGCCTCCCCCTATAGAAGTGGCCCAGAAGATGGATTGGTGAAGAGTGATAACCCTGTGGCAGGAGACCAGTTAGGAAGCTGTTGAGAATAACAATAAGAACTACAGCAGCAGCAATAAAGTAGTAGAGGAAAAGCTCGCTCTCTTCCAGGCACTGTGCCAAGCGCTGCTGTGCAGGCACTGCCTCATTTCATCCTCTATAACATCTGCATGAGACAGATACTATCAGTAGTTCCATCATAATGATGTGTTTTCGTTTCTTGATGTTTCCTGCTTTCTTGCAAAATCAGATTCAATGACTTTTCCAAGTCAAAGAGCTAGCACGGTGGAAGTAAGATTTGAACCTAGGCAGCCGGACCTCTGTGATTACTGTGATTAAAATTGTGTCACTGGGAAATAAGGCCAACTAAAATAGTGGTGTTGGAAATGGAGAGGGCCGAAGAAGGAAGGAGTCACTTGGAAACAGTTTCTGGAGGTGCTGAGGTTTTTGTTAAAGTCTGGACAGGTGGTTTGGCAGAATTCAGCTGGTGTGGCGAAATTTATCTCTGTGAACTGAAGCCTGGGACAAGGGTTAGGAATGAAGCTTGTTCACTCTGAAATTAATGTCAGGTGGGAACCATCTCATATTCCAGAAACTCAGCCTCTCAACAGTGGTATGTAGAAAGATGCAGATTGCAGGAAGCATTTTCTGTAGAAGTGCCAGTGAAATTTGGAGATGTCATTAAGCTCTCATAACAGACAATTTACGTATGGGAACAACTTTATAAAAACACGAAAAGGTCTTAGAGCATAGCAAAAGAAACCTAATGTTCAAGCTCAGTGGTGATTTTTGCTAAATAAGCATCTTTGGCCAATATGGGCACCACTAGGTAACCAGTAAGCCAAGCACCAAGAGCATCGCTTTGCACTTGTATGGAGATTACAGGTTTTCTGAAGGCGTGGCTGGGATTCATCTCTACTTGTTCTCTGAATCTTGAAATATTGCATTTAAAGGTACCTGTTGGGGCTTCAAAAAAAAATAAATTTAAAAGACCTGAAAGGAGATGCTTTACTCCAAAAGGTAGTATGATATCTACAGACTTGGGAAAACATGACCCAAATTGAAGTTTTGTATTGAAATACTGGGAGAAGAGAGTATTGATGCATTTGTAGTATTTGGGAGCACACACCGGAGACTCTTCTAACCACCACTGCACCTTCCTGTGACACTCCTGTCAGAGGCACGATGGTGCACTGCAGTGACTGTTGGCTAGGCCCTTTATGTATTTTATCTGTTCTCAGAAATGGGGACCTTCCCAGGACAAGGGAATGCGTCCAGATGATGTTTTTGTGGGGAAAGCATTCTTGGAGGTTATCTGCTCATCGTTTTATAGATAAGGAGACAGGTCCATGTCAGCTTCCACATCTGTCCTGCTGTCTGCAAGGAGCAGTCCACAGGTAGCTGGGGACATATAATGACAGTGAAAGCAGGAAGTTGAGACAGATGTTAGAGGTTGTTTTCATAGGAATGCTGTGTTTTGTTCAGTTGATCATCTTGCACTAAAGTAATAGCCAAAGATCAATACAAGAAAAACATCTCCTTGGCTTCCCTGGTGGCTTAGTGGTAAAGAGTCCACTTGCTGATGCCTGAGATACAGGTTCGATCCCTGGTCTGGGGAGATCTCACATGCCCAGAGCAACTAAGCCCGTGTACCACAACTCAAGAGCCTGGGAACCCTAGAGCCCGTGCTCTGCAACGAGAGAAACCACCTCAATGACATGTCCGCGTGCCACAGCTGGAGAGCAGCCCCTGCTCGCAGCAACTAGAGAAAAGCCTGCAAGGCAGTGAAGACCCAGCACAGCCACAGATAAATAAATAAAAAGGAAAGCTTCTGCTTTGCCTGGAACATGGTAGAAGTTTGGATGAGGGGGGAATGTTGTCCAGCAGATGTGGCTGATCGCGGGGTGACTTCAGGTGAACCACAGTTTTGAATGGGAGACACAGAAACTTATCTCTGTCTACAGTGAAGTCTATTTCCTGTAAGTTTTTTGCTGCATCAGGTCTCAGCTGCGGCACAGGGGAATCTTCGTTGCTTCGTGTGGGAGCTTTCCTTGCGGCGCACAGACGCTAGAGCTGTGGCGCATGCGCTCATGCAGTTCGAGGTCTTAGTGGCTCTGCAGCTTGTGGCGTCTTAGCCCCCCAACCAGGGAGTGAGCTCGTGTCTCCTGTATTGCAAGGCAGATTCCCAACCATTGGACTACTAGGGAAGTCCGGATTTCCTATGGGTTTATGAGAATAGTTTCCTTCTTTGTATGAAGTTTGATAGGAAAAAGAACTTCCTCTCTTTTAAAGGTCTTCCCTGGTGGTTCAGATAGTAAAGAATCTGCCTGCAATGTGGGAAACCTGGGTTCAATCACTGGGTAAGGAAGATCCCCTGGAGAAGGAAATGGCAACCCCCTCCAGTATTCTTGCTTGGAGAATTCCATGGACAGAGGAGCCATGGGGTCTTTCACTTTCTCTTTTTTTTTGGCAATAGAGTATTTGTATACCAGTATATTGGAGAAGGCACTTGCAACCCACTCCAATACTCTTGCCTGGAAAATCCCATGGACGGAGGAGCCTTATAGGCTGCAGAGTCGCTAAGAGTCACTAAGAATCGGACATGACTGAGCGACTTCACTTTCACTTTTCAGTTTCATGCATTGCAGAAGGAAATGGCAACCCACTCCAGTGTTCTTGCCTGGAGAATCCCAGGGACGGGGGAGCCTGCTGGGCTTCCGTCTATGGGGTCGCACAGAGTCGGACACGACTGATGTGACTTAGCAGCAGCAGCATACCAGTATATAGTGGGGGATCTGACTGTATGGTGGGTCGGAGGGACTCAGAAAGAACTTCTGGATGAAGTTTTGTCTTATCTGAGTTTTAAAGGATACGTAGAAGTTTAGTAGATTAATAGGGAGAAGGTAGAGTGTTCTGGGCAGAGGGACATAAAGATTATAGAGATGAAAAACCACATGAAGATATGGAGATGAGAAAGCATGGAGAAATACAAGTAGTTCTGGTATGACTGGTGTGTTAGGCGAAAGATTGGGTGTGGCTGGAGAGGAGAGTTTCAGGGGAAGAGGGGATGATACCAAAGGCAGAGAAACCAGTTTGCAAGCCCAGGCAAGAAATAATGTGTGCCTAAAGTAAGAATGGGACTTCCCTGGTGGCTCAGATGGTAAAGCATCTGCCTACAATGTGGGAGACCCAGGTTCGATCCCTGGGTTGGGAAGATCCTCTGGAGAAGGAAATGGCAATCCACTCCAGTACTCTTGCCTGGAAAATCCCACGGACGGCGGAGCGTTGTAGGCTACAGTCCATAGGGTCGCAAATGACTGAGCGACTTCACTTTCACTTTCAAAGTAAGACTGACATTGAGTAGGAGGGAGGAAGAGAAGGGGTGGATAAAAGAAAGAATAAGGAGAATTAACTGGTTCAGTGACCTGTTGAATGTAGAAGTAAAGAAGCAGTCACAGATGACTCCTGAGGTTCCAGGTGGATGACTGGGTGGTGGTGGAGCCGTTCACCAGGATCTGACGTACTGGCAGGGAAGCAAGTTTGGGCATCTGCCTTTGAGATGTCTGTGGGACCAGCAGGGGTGCACTTCGTTGGATCTGTGAATTGGAAGTTCTTCAGCTTCCAGTGATGGTAGTTGAAGTCACAATTATAGACATTTCACCAGGCTGACTATGTAGCTCAAGAACGGAGGATACTAGCTTTCATGGCAGAGAATCTCACCCAGGAGGCCCTGAGGGAAGAGTGGAAGAGATGTGGGAGGTGTAATTGAGGAGGGGATAGGTTAGAACAGACATAGTTTTGGAGAGCCAACAGCATCCCTGCTGCAGATGGGTCAGGATTTAACGCCAGGTTCTTCTTTGTCTTCCATGGTCTGTTGTTAAATGTGCACGCTCGTCTTCTCAGTCAGATCCCAGGTTCCTTAAGAACAGGAACTGGACGTTATGTTTCTAAAGCATCTAGACTGCTGCTGATTTTATGGTGGTGCTCCACGTATTTTGTGGTCAACTTTTACCTCTATATTAAGTTCTACAAAGACATCAGATAGATTTGGGCATGATCTTAACCTTTAATCTTTATCATCAGTGAGTGTGCCCATCGTTATGGAAGCATTTCTGTCTGCTACCAGCAGGCCCAGTTTGCTGCTCATGGATTCACAGGCAGATGACCGAGGTTTTAGTTTTAGAAAGGTTCATCTGGCACACCTGATCCAGGATGGGGCCCAACCATCTGCCTGTGAGGATTTCTAATTACCAGGAGGCAACGTTCTAGCAGTTACTGGTTTTCATGCAAATGGAGTTAGTTCCATAAACTTAAGGTGTTTGGCTTTATGTCTACTAAAATTACATCAGGAAGCTGAAGCGTTACATAGGATTGCTTGGGAAAAGATGGGTACAATAAAACCTTTGTGTGACGTTGACACCTATGCATTAGTTATCAACTGTCTGTCAGTGTTGTAAAGAAAAGAAATGCCTGTGCCTGTGTCTATACATGGCTATGAGGTTCCCCAGTGGAAAAGTGTGGGTGCCCTGATCTCTGTGTAGAGTTGGGTAGAGAAGGTAGAAGCTTCTTTTAGAATTTAAGGACTCTTCTGTTAGGTAGTACTGAGTAGTTTCTTGTGTTTAATCTCTCTTCCTGATAGCACAAAGGATACATGACAGTCTTTCCCCAGCCTTGTGCAAAAGTGGAGCAGAGCATATTTTTCTATTTTGAGAATAAAATTAAGTGCACAGGGGGGAAAAAAAAAAAAGCGCACCCAGAGCCACGTAACTAGCATATTCTTGAAAATTGGATTTTGCTCTCCTGAGCTCTACCCCAGAGCTTTCCATTGTGTATTTTAGGGAAAAAACATCATTTCTCTCACTGCTCAAAGCGAGACATAAGAGATTTTATTTTAAGAAGAGTTGAGCCATTTCCTTGCCCTGTCACTTTAACTGTATGAAGAAGGAAGAAATACTATGCTGGGCACTAAAAGGAAAAATGATGACTTAATAGCAAGGTAGTCAAATATTCCTTTTCTGAAATGTGGTGAAAGGAACCAAGACAAACAAAAATAGAAGAGAAAATTTTATCAACTGACATCTGAAAATGGCCCCAGTCTTAAACTATGAATTCCAAGGGCTATCTGCCAGCTGATAATCAATTTGAATTGAAATAATGATGACACGAGGTGTATACAACTCCCAGTGTCGGGGAAAAAAGAGTGGAGGGTTAGAAGGACTCCACAGCTTGGAAGGATGGGCTGGAGACCACCCATCTTGAAGGCGTGCACTTAGGAAGTTGGGAATGCAGATAGGCTCCATTTCCTAGTCTATTCCAGTTTCTGATGGATGGTTGGCTGGAGAGTTGAGGAACCATATCTTAGGAGCCAGCCTTGTAGCCCAGGGCAAGCAGCACCAAACAAAGGCCATTGTGCAGAGAAAAATATTTGCTGAACCACCTAACAGACCATAGGACTTTATCTTAACTTGATCAGAGTGACCAGTCCAGTCCTATATGAGAAAATAAACCAGAATCTTAGCATTAGACCAGAGCACGGCCCAAGCCTCCACCCCCAGACATACATACAGATTGAGAGGCATTGGCCCCAGTGAACAGAGCGCATAGAGGTGCAATTTCCCAGTTGCAGCTGTTCACAGCCAGATCCAGATCCTCCTGGGCTGCTGAACTGTTGAGCTAATAATTGAAACCTCTGCAGCATCTAATTCTCCAAGCTTAGTTTCTCAGGGAAGAATTTGAGTTAGTATCCAGGTAAATACAGAAGAATAAGGAGATTCTACCCATTCTGCTTTTAGGCAAATGAGTCTAGACAGGTGACTTTCAACTGAGTGTGTTTTACCTCCTTTTTACCCCAGGGGACACCTGGCAATGTCTGAGGACAGGTTTGGTTATCACAACCAGTGTGGTTCTACTGGCCTCTAGCGGACAGAGGCCAGGGATGCTGTTAAACATGCTACAATGCACAGAACAGCCACCCCCACCTCCTGCCCCTCAATGAAGAATTATCTAGTAAAGTGTCAGTAGCGCCAAGGGTGAGAATGCCAGGAGGTAAACTTCCTCCACTGAATGACTAATTAATAAGTAAAAAATCCAATATGTAACCCATTCAGATTCTGTAGGGGGAAGTGGAAAGATTAAATATAATATTCAAATAAAGACTTATTTGAGGAAATAAGAGTTTGAAAACTGATTTATACCTTCAGGGAAGTTCATTGTGAAACCAGAAATGAAAGATGAGCTTCTAGATTAAAATTACAAGGAAGTCACAAGAGGAATGGATTAAACTGTGCAAGAAGCATGCCATTCCACAAAGCACTTAGAATACACTGGAAGTGGCAAAAAGCAGAATCAGAGTTAAAAAGCAAATCAGTGAGGAAGAGGGACAGGCTTGAAAGATCACTCAAAGTGAGAGTAGAGAATAGAAATGAACAGAATCAGAGTGGAGATATGGGATACAGAAGAGAGATGGAAGGGATTCTCTACACAGACTAGTTCTGTCAGGAATATTGGGAACATTTGCTGCTGTTTCCAACGAAATCATGGAACAAATTGAACAAAGGCAGGAGTCAAAGATAAAATAGAAAATGTTTTTGAAATGAAAGAAAATAAATAAAAATCAACAAGTAATAATCTAGATGAGTTTCAAGATGAATTTCAAGGATGATGGATTTCCTACTAATAAATTAACCAAAAATTAAGTTGGTTATACATACTTGGTTTTTAAAGATATACTTTTTAAATGACCCTGTAATCCCATTCATGGGCATGTATCCAGAGAAAAACATGATCCAAAAGGATACATGCACCCCAGTGTTCACTGCAGCACTGTTTACAACAGCAAAGACATGGAAGCAAAGTAAGTGTCCATTGACAGAGGAATGGATAAAGATGTGGTACATATATACAGTGGAATATTACTCAGCCATTAAAAGGATGAAATACCATTCACAAAAACATGGATGGACCTAAAGATTGCCATACTGAGTGAAGTAAGTCAGATAGAGAGGGAGAAATACCCCTTATATGTGGAATCTAAAAAGAAATAATGCAAATGAACTTACAAAAATAGAGACTCACAGACTTAGAGAATGAACTTATGGTTGTCAGGGTTGCGGGGGAGGGATAGTTAGGAAGTTGGAGATGGACATGTACACATTACTATTAATATATTTAAAGTGGATAACCAACAAGGATCTACTGTATAGCATGTGGAACTCTGCTCCATGTTATGTGGCAGCCTGGATGGGAGGGGAGTTTGGGGGAGAAAACATTCTCTTAATTGAAACATATATAGGAAGATATATAAATCTTAAGCATACCTCAGAGATACTGCAGATTTGGTTCCAGACCACTGGAATAAAGTGAGTATCACATTAAAGTGAGTCCCATGGAATCTTTGGTTTCCCAGGGCATATAAAAGTTATGTTTGCACTATACTGTAGTCTGTTAGGGGTGTAATAGCATTATATATATATGTATATATATATAATATACATACCTTAATTAAAAATACTTTATTGATAAAAATGCTAAACATCATCTGAGCCTTCAGTGAGTTGTAATCTTTTTGAAACAGTGGCATCAAAGATCACAGATTACCGTAACATATAAAATAATGAAAAAGTTTGACCTGTTGTGACAATTACCAAAATTCAAAGGGAAGCAAATACTGTTGGAAAAATTGCACTGATAGACTTGCTCATCTTAAGTTTGCAAGAAAGCTTCAGTTTGTTTAAAAAAAAAAACAACAGTATCTGTGAAGCACAATAAAATGAGGAATGCCTATACAGCTTTACAAAAAGCATGCATTTGTGTAACCACATCAAGATCAAGAAACAGAACTTTATTATTTCCCTGGTGGCGCAGTGGATAATAATCTGCCTGCCAAGGCAGGGGACATGGATTCAGTTCCTTGTCCGGGGAGATTCCACATGTCACAGAGCAACTGAGCCCGTGAGCCACAACCGCGGAAGTCCACGTACCCTAGAGCCAGCAGGCTGCAATTGCTGAAGGCTGTGTGCCCAGAGCCTGTGCTCCAGGAGAAACCACTGCAGTGAGAAGGCTGCACACTGCAGCACAGAGTAGCCCCCACTCACGCAACTAGAGAAAGCTCGTGTGTAGCAGCTAAGACCCAGTGCAGCCAAAAATATAAATATATTTTTTAAAGTGGAGTAATCTCAGCAAGGTTTTCTTTTTTTAAAATAATTTTGTTTATTTTGGGTTGTGCTGGGTCTTGGTTGCCGAACAAGGGCTTTTCTCTAGTTGCAGTGAGCGGGGCTACTCCCAGTTGCAACGGGCAGGCTTCTCATTTTGGTGGCTTCTCGTTGCAGAGCACGGGCTCTAGGGTGCTCAGGCTTCAGAAGTTGCTGCATTCGGGCTCAATAGTTGTCACTTGCAGGCTCCAGAGCACAGGCTCAGTAGCTGAGGTACACAGGCTTAGTTGCTCCGAGGCATGGGAGATCTTCCCGGATCAAGGATAGAACTCATATCTTCTGTATTGGCAGCCAGATTCTTTTTAAAAAAATACTGTTGAGGGCTTCCCTGGTGGCTCAGTAATAAAGAATCCGCCTGCCAGTGCAGGGAACACAGGTTCGATCCCAGGTCTGGAACGACCCCACATGCCTTGGAGCAGCTAAGCCTGTGCACCACACTACGGAGCCCGTGTGCGCTGCAACTTCTGAAACCCAAGTGTATAGAGCTTGTGCTGCACAAGAGAAGCCACCGCAATGAGAAGCCCACGCACACGACGAAGAGTAGCCCCCGCTCGCAGCAACTAGGGAAAGCCCACGCAAAGCAGTGAAGACCCGGTGCAGCCAAAAATAAATAACAGTTTTTTTTTTTTTTTAAAGAAACAGAACTTTACCATCACATCAGAAACCTCTGTATACCCTTCCCTAGTCACTTAACAACCCATTCCAGTGTTCCTGCCTGGAGAATCCCAGGGACGGGGGAGCCTGGTGGGCTGCCGTCTATGGGGTCGCACAGAGTCGGACACGACTGAAGCGACTTAGCAGCAGCAGCAGCAGCAGCAGCAGCAGTCACTTAACACCTGGCTCCCTAAATCAAACTTTGGCCTACAGACCAATTCTGGCTTACAGCTGTGAGCTAAAAACAGGTTTTTTAAAAAAATGTTTTTATATTGTTTTTTAAAATCAAAAGAAGAATAGTATTTCATGACTCATGAAAATTATATGATCAGATTTCAATGTCTGTGAAGTCTTAATGAAACACAGTCATGCTCATTTGCTATGTTCTTTCTGTGGCTGCTTTTGCACTGCTGCTAAGTCGCTTCAGTTGTGTCTGACTCTGAGCAGCCCCATAGACGGCAGCCCACCAGGCTCCTCCAACCCTGGAGGACCAGGGTTGGAGGCAAGATTCTCCAGGCAAGAATACTGGAGTGGGTTGCCATTTCCTTCTCCAGTGCATGCATGCATGCTAAGTTGCTTCAGTCGTGTACGACTCTGTGCAACCCTATGGACAGCAGCCTACCAGGCTCCTCTGTCCACAGGATTCTCTAGGCAAGAACACTGGAGTGGGTTGCCATTTCCTTCTCCAGCTTTTGCACTACATTAGCAAAAATGAATAGTTGCTGTAGAGACTGCATGCCCTGCAAAAGCCTTGAATGTTTGCCGTCTGGCCCTTAACATAAAAAGTCTGCTGACTCCTGTCCTAAGGTAACTTACTCTTCTAACTACATTGATCAGTTTTGCCTGTTCTTAAACTTCATATGTATGTATGCTTTTATATTCTGGCTTGCTTTGTTCAGTGTTTGTGAGGTTCATCTGTTTGTGTGTAGCAACAGCTCATTGCTATATAGTATTCCATTTTATGAATATACCACCATTAATCCATTAGATTGTTGATAGTCTTTTGGGTTGTTTCCAGTTGGGGGTTATTATGAGTCATGCTGCTATAAGACATTCTTATATACATCCCTTGGTACATGCAGGTATACACTTATATGCTATTGTTGGGTGTATATCTAGGACTGAAATTGTATGTGTTCAGCTTTAGGAGGTACTGTCTGTTTTCCAAAGTGATTGTAGTAGTTTAAACTCCTACCAGTAGTACTTCACATCTAAACCAGCAAATGGTATCAATAGGCTTTCTGCCACTGTGGTAGGTGTTTACTCATATCTCATTGTGCCTTTCATTTTCATTTCCCTCATGATTAATGTATGTCCTCTTTTGTAAAGTTCAAGCCATTTGCCCATTTCTCTGTAGTGTTTCTTTTTCTTATTGATCAGTAAGGGTTCTTTTTTCTGGATATGAGTTCTTTGTTGGATGTATGAATTCCATTTCTTGGGATATTGAAATTAAATGTTTGACTTAAGACTTCTGTGCCCAGTAAAGTTGCCATTCATGTGTAAAGGCTTCATAAAAACATTTCCAAACATGTTAGAACTCAAAATTTTTTGGAGGTGAATCAAATAAGTAGCAGATCAGGGAAGTGTGATCTGTGGTATGAAGGGGCTGGCAGTGAACACTGAACGTATTGTTTTTCTGAAACAAAAGGTGATGTCTTTATTTACACTATATTTGAACTTTGTTTTATATTAAATATATCTTTTATAATAGAGGGGGGAAATATGTTCACAACGATACCAACAAAAAGCAGGAGGTAAACTGGAGGAAGACGTATGAGAAAGTGTGTAAGGGTGCTGACTTTTCTTTCCCAAAGTACTATTAGCGTTACTGAAAGCATACTGTAGACTGGTGGGGCAGGGGGAAGTAAAGGAAAACACAAAATCTATTTTAAAAGATAGGCAAGAAAACCAGGAAACATGGAAAACATAAAATGACAGACAGAAGACCATGCGTATGTTACAGTAATAAATAGAATCAACTCGCCTACTGGACTTGATTAATAGCATTAGACAACACCAAGAATACTAACAAACCTTATTTCACTATGGGGAAACAGAAGCATACATGTGTCACTGATTCAGAGCATAGACTATATTCTATAGACTTTTACCCCAGCCTTGTGAAATCTTGTCACCTGTCTGGCACTGTAACTAAGTGAGAGCCCATTGCCACACAAAAGAGGCACATACATAATGGTATATATCCTTATGTATGTAAATATGTATGCAAACTAGAAGAATTAAATTCGAGAATATGTACTAGTTTTACGGGGCTTCCCAGGTGGCGCTAATGGAAAAGAACCCACCTGCCAATGCAAGCAGGAGATGTGAGACGAGGGTTTGATCCCTGGATCAGGAAGCTTCCCTGGAGGAGGACACAGCAACCAACTCTAGTATTCTTGGCTGGAGAATCCCTATGGACAGAGGAGCCTGGCAGGCTACAGTCCATGGGGTCACACGGAGTCAGACACGACTGAAGCGACTTAGCCTAGCACAGCACTAGTTTATAACTAAGCATATAACTGGCTCTAAGTCCAGTATCTTCCCACAGAATATCTTCTCCCTCATACAGGCATCTAATCAAAGGAGAGATCTCTATATATGTATAATATATTTTAATATATATGGATAATGTATTTTAATATGTATTATATATTATAATATGTATGTATTATATGTTTTTAATATATGTATTTATATTTTTAATATATATACATAAAATCAGGGAAAGAGATGTAATTAAAAGAAATAAGACTTCTGAAGGACTCCTTGGATGCCTTGTAAATTGCAAGGCGTCCGTATAGGAAAAGGGAGAGAGTTTTCCTTGTAGGAGAGGAAGAGAATGCCTTTGGTTTTGCTTGGCACTTGGAGCTGTGTCTGCCCTTTGTGTGTTAGCGGCCTTCCCTGAGGATCCGGACCATCTGATTTCCAGGTTAACTTGGTTTTGGAGCTTCATATCTTTTTCCCTAGCTGCTGGGATGGAGTTGTCAAGATTTTCCTCATGAAAATCTCCTTTCTCTACCTTTCGTTATAGGTTTTGAGTTTTTCTGATTTGGGACGCCAAAAGCTACATTACATTCCAGTTCCAGCGTGAGAGCCTACAGTCAATCCCTTGCTTTGACTTTTCTCCAGACAGTAGAAACTGGACAAGAGCCGCAAAGTTCTGGCATATTCCTATGTTCTATTTTGTGTACAGCCTCTAGTATCCTAGTGCTCTAAAGAGCTTTCAGACCACTACTTCCAACACTCATATTCTTATATTCTCTCTTCCTACCCTTACCTTGGTCTCTTCCCTCCCCCACTCCATATATACATCCTTCTTTAATCCTCTCTGTCTTATGGATTTGGAGCAAGTAAGTTTTAATCCTTTCATTGAAAAGGATTAAAACATTTAAACATTGATAGGTTATGGACTGTGCCCCTTCCATCTCACGTAATCCTCAACAATTCTAAAATACAGAAACGTTACTTTCACTGCCTAAAGCTCCTAAGTATTGTGTGACTTGGTCACAGTCATACAGTTTGTTTGGCAGAGCCTAGACAGCAGCTGTATATTGAGTTCATATTACACTCCAAATACTGCACTTGGCCCTTTATGTATTTTACAGAAGAAGGTGTGAGGATTAGAGAGGCTAGGAAGATAATTCATCACAGTTGCCCAGGTCTCTGTAAAATCTGTGTTCATTCTGCTGTGACATGGTAACAATAAAGATGTGATCCCTGCTTTGATATTTTTGTTGTATGCAAGATGCTCTGGGAGTCCAGAGGGAAAGAAGAAGTCTAAAAAGGCTTCACAGAAAAGGTGGCATTTAAACTAGGCCTTAAGACATGAGTTTTCCAAAGAAAGAAAGAAACAAAGGCACTGTTGCCACTGGGAAAAGGTGTTTCAAGACACAGGAGTATTGCATGGTTGTGTAAAAGGAGCTGCGCTGACCGCTGCAGGATGCAAGGCTGAGACGTATGCGGAGATGACTCCTTGGGAGCCTTGTGGACTGTGCTCTGGGATTTGGGTTCTGTCTTCTGTCTGGCATGGAGCTGGTCTGATCACATTTCTGTTTTGAGTCTAACTGGTATTGGGGTAGGATGGTCTTTGGAGGACTGAGACCAGTTAGGAGACCATGACACTAATTCAAAGTGGGATGAAGCGTCTCCATGGGCAGAAACCGTAAGCAGCAGGCAGCTTCCATCAGTTAAATCCTCTACTGATGAACACACCACTGCCAGCCATTTGTTTGTTTGTTTTAAACCAGAAATACAACTGAACTCATTTTCACAAACCTAGTCTTATCCTTAGTGTGGGTAATGACATAAACGCCTTTATGTGTGTGTATATACTGAGGTATGTGTGATTGTGTGTATACTAACTGTAACATATTACACACGCTGTACTGAAATTTGCTTGTTTTCCCACTTAAAATATCTTGGAGGCCATTTTTTGGTCTGTAAATCTGGAGCTGCTTCTTCCTTTTGGTAGATGCTTAGTATTTCATTATATGGCTGTGCTATAATGTACTTACTACACATAATGTATTCTGGACATTTAGGTTTCTGATATTTTGCTGTTACAAATAAGGCAGTGAGTATTCTTTTATATACATATCACTTTGTACATATGTACGTATATCTCAGTTC
This sequence comes from Bos indicus, assembly GCF_029378745.1. NCBI lineage: Eukaryota > Metazoa > Chordata > Mammalia > Artiodactyla > Bovidae > Bos > Bos indicus. The sequence continues at coordinate 10,510,483 of NC_091770.1, read as the reverse complement.
CTAGAAATAAATTCTTAGAATTTGACATTCTTTGAAATTACTGAGGCAAGCAGATTGCGCATTTGTAATTTTAATGTAGTGCTAAAGTACTTTCTGTACTTTCCCTGTGCCCTAACCAACATGAGGAGTTATCAGTCTTTGATGGTGACTCATCTGGAAGGGAAAACTGGTGGTTTATTGTACCTTTATATACGTTTGACCCATTTTCATTCCCTTTCAAAGAACCAGTTTTATCCATTTTTCTTTTCCTCCTGTATTATTGACCTTACTTCGCTGTAGGAGCACTTGATATGTTAAAGAAAGCAACCATTTGTCTGGTGTGAGATCCAAGTATTTCTCCCCAGTGTGGTGTTTTGTCTTTTGACTTGACTTTTGGTAGTTATTACTATAAATTTTTCTTTAGTTACATTTATCAGAGTTTGGGGAGTGTCTGTGTGTATTGGCTTCAGAATTTCATCTTAAAGAAGACCTTCCATTTCCATGATTATATTTTTAAAACTCATCCATTTTTTTTTCTTCTAGAACTTGTGTAGTTTAATTTTTTGTATTTAAATCTTTCAACTGTTTGGAATGCATTTTGGGGTAAGGTATTCAGTATGGATCAGATTTTTCCCCAGTTCTAACACTATGCACTGAAAAATGCATCTTTCCCCTATTTTCGTATATGTGGGTCTTATCTTACCAGCCAGACCATAAACTTTTTAAAGGCCCAATTAGTTATTGTTCTGTCTTGCTTTCCTCCTAAAACTGAGCATAATGTTCTACATAGAATAGATGCAACGTTAATTTTTTACCTTTTAAAAGTTGTGAATTCCATATATTGGCAAGTACACAGAACATTTATGTACAGTTTAATGAACATTTATGAAATGAACACCCATGTAACCAGTGTCTAAATCAAGTAGTAGGCCATTTCCACTTCCCCAGAAATCCCCAGTCTGCCTTTCCCAATCACATTTCTCTCCCATCCCCCAGAGGCAACCACTCTCTTGACTTGTGACAATGATTTCATAGTTTTTCTTTATATTAAGATTGAGCTATATGAAATCACCAGTTTTTTGTAGGTAAAAAAAAAAATCACTGAATATCTAATTTAATTTAGACCTGTGGATCTCTGTTGGTTGAACCTGGTTTTGAATATTATTTAAATATAGTCTTACTGTATTATGTGCTGGGCGTCTTCCACCAGCTGTGGAGGTGGAGTACTCAGCCGTGTTGCTGCAGTTTGTCAGTTCTCACTGCAGGGTGTATGCTGTTACATGACTCTGCTGTGTTATATGACTCTGCTGTGTTTTCTGTGTCTGTTCCATTGTTGCTGGATTATGAGTTGTTTCCCGTTTTGACTACTGTGAATAACGTTGCTGTGAAAATCCTTGTACATGTTTTGATGCATGTGGCCAAGAACTCCTCTAGGACAAGCAAATTAGGGTCCCCTGCAGAGTGTGTTGTTTGTTTGTTTTATTAAAAAAAAAAAAACAAAACATTTTTCCTTGGAGAAATTCTTTTCTGTTTTAAAGGACTTTTAACTTATTCATTGGATGTGCTGCCTCTTCACTGGTGCTCAGGCTTTTTTGTAGTTGTGGCAGGCGGGGGCTACTCTAATGTCAATGAGCAGGCATTGCCGTGGCTTCTCTTGTTGCAGAGCACCGGCTCAAGGGCGCACGGGCTTCAGCAGTTGCAGCTCCCGGGCTCTAGGGCACAGGCTTAATAGCTGTGGTGCACGGGCTTAGTTGTTTTGTGGCGTGTGGGATCTTCCTGGGTCAGGGACCAAACCTGTATCTCCTGAATTGGCAGGCGGATTCTTTACCACTGAGCCACCAGGGAAGCTCTGTTTTTAAAACTTTTTGTCACGAAATAATTTTACATTTATAGAAGAGTTGCACAGTTGATACAGAGTTCCTGTATGCCCTTTACCCAGTATACCCTAAATATAAATGTCTTACATAATTATGGTACATTTAAAACTAATACCTTAGTTGGTATAGTACTATTAACTATAGACTCTGGATTTTGTCAGTTTTCCGCGAATGTCCTTTTTCTGTTGTAGGAACCATTGCAGGATACCACATTGCGTTTAGCTGTATGTCTCCCTAGACATGACACAAAGTTACCAGCCGTAGTACAGTGCTTTACAGTATTTGTATAAAGTTCTTTTGTGTATTGCCTTACAGTATCCAGTCAATATAGCATTTTCTAGAGTTACTATTAGAGTTCTGTTTCTTTCTCTTAGAAAAATTCATATAAAACTTACCCATGTTGTTGTACGAATCAATTTTTTTAAATTGTGGTGAACTTCATATAACATAAAACTAAGCATTTTAAAGTGAGCAGTTCAGTGACATTTAGCAGCTTCACAGTGCTGTGAAATAACCACCTCTGTCTGATTCCAAAACACTTTCGTCACTCCAGAATAAAACCCTGTGCCTATTAAGTTGTAACTCTCTCTTCCTCCCTCCTCCCAGCCTCTGGCAACTATGATTCCAGCTTCTGTTTCTCTGGATTTACCTATTCTGGATATTTCATTTGAATGGAATCATGCAATATATGTGATATTTTGTGTCTTGACTTTTCCACTTAGCATAATGTTTTTCAAGGTATCTCCACACTGTAGCTTGTATCAGTAATTTATTCCTTTCTTTTTTAAAAATTGTGTTAAAATATATTTAATATAAATTTTGCCATTTTAATCATTGTTTAGTGCACAGTTTAGTGTCATTAACTACATTCACAATATTATGCAATCATCACCACTATCTGTTTCTAAAACTGTCTCAACACTCTAAACAAACTCTGTACCCATTAAGCAATAACTCCTCATTCCTCACTCCTCCCAGCTGCTGGAAGCCTCTAATCTAACTTTTTCCTTTATGAATTTGCCTATTCTAGGTATTTCATATAAGTGGATCATACAATATTTGTCCTCCTGTGTTTGGCTTATTTCACATCAGGAAGCTTGTACAAGCCTCTTATCCTCATCCATCAGAGGGCAGAGAGAAGGAGTAAGAACAGAAAACTAACCAAAATGATCACATGGATCATAGCCTTGTGTAGCTCAATGAAACCATGAGCCATGCCGTGCAGGGCCACCCAGGATGTTCGGGTCATGATGGGGAGTTTTGAGAAAACATGGTCTACCATAGAAGAGAATGGCAAACTACTTCAGCATTCTTGCCTTGAGCACCCCATGAACAGTATGAAAAGGCAAAAGATATGACACTGAAAGATGAGTCCCCGCCCCCAGATCGGTAGGTGTCCATATGCTATTAGAGAAGAGCAGATAAATAGCTCCAGAAAAAATGAAGAGTCTGAGTCAAAGCAGAAACAATGCCCAGTTGTGGATGTGTCTGGATGGTGAAAGTAAAATCCAATGCTGTAAAGAGTATTGTTGCATAGCAACCTGGAATGTTAGGTCCACGAATCAAGGTAAATTGGTAGTGTTCGAACAGGAGACGGCAAGAGTGAATATTGACATTTTAGGAATCAGTGAACTAAAATGGACGGGGATGGATGAACTTAATTCAGATGACTGTGTATCTACTACTGTGGGCAAGAACCCCTTAGAAGAAATGGGGTAGCCCTCATAGTCAACAAGAGAGTCTGAAATGCAGCTCTTGGGTATAATCTCAAAAACTACCAAATGATCTCAATTCGTTTCCAAGGCAAACCATTCAACATCACAGTAATCCAAGTCTGTGCCCCAACCACCAATGCCAAAGAAGCTGAAGTTGAACGGTTCTGTGAAGACCTGCAAGACCTTCTAGAACTAACACTAAAAAAGATGTCCTTTTCATTGTAGGGGATTGGAATGCAAAAGTAGGAAGTCAAGAGATACCTGGAATAATAGGCAAATTTGGCCTTGGAGTACAAAATGAAGAAGGGTAAAGGCTAACAGAAGTTCACCAAGAGAATGCACTGGTCATAGCAGACACCCTCTTCTGGCAGCACAAGCGATGACTCTCTGCACATGGACTTCACCAAATGGTCAATACTAAAATCAGATTGATTATATTCTTTGCAGCGGAAGATAGAGAAGCTCTATACAGTCAGCAAAAATAAGACCAGGAGCTGAGTGTGGCTCAGATCATGAGCTCCTTATTGCAAAATTCAGACTTGAATTGAAGAACGTAGGGAAAACCACTCGGGCACTCAGGTATGACTTAAATCAAACCCCTTATGCTTATATAAGTGACAAATAGATTCAAGGGATTAGATCTGGTAGACAGAGTGCTTGAAGAATTATGGATGGAGGTTCATAACCTTGTACAAGAAATGGAGACCAAAACCATCCCCAAGAAAAGGAAATGCAAGAAGGCAAAATGGTTGTCTGAGGAGGCTTTACAAATAGCTAAGAAAAGAAAAGAAGTGAAAGGCCAAGGAAGGGAAAGATATACACAACTGAATGTAGAGAATAGCAAGGAGAGATAAACAAGCCTTCTTAAGTAAACAATGCAATGAAATAGAGAAAAACAATAGAATGGGAAAGACTAGAGATCTCTTCAAGAAAATTAGAGGTAACAAGGGAATGTTTGATGCAAAGATGGGGACAGTAAAGGACAGAAGCAGTAAGTGCCTAACAGAAACAGGAGAGATTAAGAAGAGGTGGCAAGAATACACAGAAAAACTGTACAAAAAAGTCTTAATGACCTGGATAACCACGATGGTGTGGTCACTCACTTAGAACCAGACATCTTGGAGTGTGAAGTCAAGTGGGCCTTAGGAAGCATCACTACAAACAAAGCTAGTGAAGATGATGACATTTCAGCTGAGCTTTTTAAAATCTGAAAAGATGCTCTTAAAGTACTGCATTCAATATGTCAGCAAATTTGGAAAACTTGGCAGTGGCCACAGGGCTAGAAAAGATCCGTTTTCATTCCAATCCCAAAGAAGAGTAATGCCAAAGAATTTTCAGGCTACTGCACAATTGTGCTCATTTCACATGCTAGCAAGGTAACGCTCAAAATCCTTCAAGCTAGCCTTCAACAGTACGTGAACCGAGAACTTCCAGATGTACAAACTGGATTTAGAAAGGGCAGAGGAATCAATGATAAATTGCCAACATCTATTGGATCATAGAAAAAGCAAGAGAATTCCAGAAAAACATCTGCTTCATTGACTACACTAAAGCCTTTGAGTGTGTAGATCACAACAAACTGGGAAATTCTTAAAGAGATCAGAATACCAGATCACATTACCTGCCTCCTGAGAAACCTGTATGCAGGCCAAGAAACAACAGTTAGAACCAGACATGAAACAACAGACTGGTTCAAAATTGGGAAAGGAGTACATCAAGGCTGTATATTGTCACCCTGCTTATTTAACTTCTATGCAGAGTACATCATGCAAAATGCCAGGCCGGATGAATCACAAGGTGGAATCAAGAGTGCTTGGAGAAATATCAATAACCTCAGAAATGCACATGACACCAACCTAATGACAGAAAATGAAGAGGAACTAAGGAGCCTCTTGATGAAGGTGAAAGAGGAGAGTAAAAAGCTGGCTTAAAACTCAACATTCAAAAACTAGGACCATGGCATCCGGTTCCATCACTTCATGACAAATAGATGGGAAGAAAATGGAAATAGTGACAGACTTTATTTTCCTGGGCTCCAAAATCACTGCAGATGGTGACTGCAGCCATGAAATTAAAAGACACTTGCTCCTTAGAAGAAAAGCTATGACAAATCTAGATAGCACATTAAACAGCAGAAACACAACTTTGTTGACAAAGGTGTGTATAGTCAAAGCTGTGGCTTTTCCAGTAGTCATGTATGGATCTGAGTGTTGGACCGTAAAGAAGTCTAAGTGCCCATGAATTTATGCTTTCAAACTGTGGTGCTGGAGAAAACTGTTGAGAATCCTTTGGACTGCAAGGAGATCAAATCAATCAATCCTAAAGGAAATCAGTCCTGAATATTCATTGGAAGGACAGATGCTGAAGCTGCAATATTTTGGCCACCTGATGTGAATAGTCGACTCATTGGAAAAGACCTTGATGCTGGGAAAGACTGAGGGAAAGAGGAGAAGAGGGTGACAGAGAATCAGATGATTGGATGGCAGTATTGACTCAATGGATGAGTTTGAGCAAACTCAGGGAGATGGTGAAGGATAGGAAAGCCTGGCGTGCTGCAGTGCATAGGGTCACAAAGATGGGACACGACTGAGCAACTGGACAAGAATAGCAAAATGTTTTCCAGGTTCATCTATGTTATAGCATGTATCAGAGTAAATGCTTTTTATGGTCAAATAATATTCCATCGTATGGATATATCACATTTTGTTCATCTGTGTTGATGGACGCATCTGCTGTTTTTACCTTTGGCTCTCGTGAATATGCTGCAATGAACACTGCATACAGGTGCTGTTGGAGTCCTTGTTTTCAGTTTGTTTGGGATCCGTACCTTAAAATGGAGTGCTTTGCTAACCTCTGGTTTAGATTATATATAGTGATAAACTAAATGCCAAAGTGGTTAGACTTCAGTCTTGATAGTATGTAGTTTTATGAGATTTTAAAATTCTTGCCAAGTTGGTCTGTGTATAACGGTATTTCATTGTGATTTTAATTTGTAGTTCCTGATTTCTAATGAGTTTGAATGTATTTTCACATGTTTGTAAGCCGTTTGAATTTCCTGCTTTATAATGTGCCATTCGTTTTCCTGTTGGTGGTTTGCCTTCCTAAATTTCTGTTGGTGAATTGATGTCTCCAAATGATGTTTACTCTGTTTCTGCAGAACAAATAGTGGAGAAAGATGAAGGCCCATATTATACTCATCTGGGATCTGGCCCCACAGTAGCCTCCATCCGGGAACTCATGGAGGAGCGGTGAGTGACGCACAGATGTCCAAGGAGAAATGGGCAAGTTGTGAATAGAATGTGCATTTTAAGCACCTCTCGTTTTCATTGCCTTGTCCTAGACAGCCTACAGAAAGGAATCCCTGATACCCAGACTGTGGAAAGTTGAATGTGGGATTTTCCCCCCCTAGTGGTCTGGGTTTCTTTCTGTCTAGGTCTGCCCTTCGTACATCCCTCTGTCCCCGCTTTCTCTCACTCTTCATTGACAGTTTTCCTTAAAGAAACGGGGTTGAGTGGCTGTCTGTCCTGTGGAGTCCCCAGGGCTGCGTTTTGCACTGCCTTTCCTGTGGTGGTGCTCAACAGGTTCTTCTGCCCTGTGTCCTGTAGGTTGGCAGTTAGACCTAAAGGCTTGACCAGAATCTGTTTCTTTCTTTGAAAGCTACTTCCTAGGTGATGTTTTGTACCACCACTAGGAGGAATGTATGTCTCATATTTGGCCAGTGGGCACCTGTTTAGATGATCTCCTGACTCATTTTGGCATGATCCTAGGAATTCTTGATTTCTTTTATTTTTATGGGGGAAAAATTATTTAGAAAAGAGATTCCAGGTGCTGGGAGTGCTCATTTCTCTAGGCCATTTCAAGTAGAAAGAGCCAAGATATATGTGTAGGTTTTTTATTTTTGTTATTGTTTGGTTTTTAAGTACATTTGAGTTTATGTACACTTACAAGTCAACACAAGACTGTAGGGCTTTTACTTAACAGCTCTGTTTTGCTTTTTTAACAGTGGCTGCTACTGCTAAGTCACTTTAGTCATGTCAGACTCTGTGCGATCCCATAGACGGCAGCCCACCAGGCTCCCCCGTCCCTGGGATTCTCCAGGCAAGAACACTGGAGTGGGTTGCCATTTCCTTCTCCGATGCAGGAAAGTGAAAAGTGAAAGTGAAGTTGCTCAGTCGTGTCCGACTCTTAGCGACCCCATGGACTACAGCCTACCAGGCTCCTCTATCCATGGGATTTTCCAGGCAAGAGTACTGGAGTGGGGTGCCATTGCCTTCTCTGTTTAACAGTGAAAGTAGTTTTATATAAATAGAAACTTTTAAATCCATGTGTGTCCACAGTAGATACTAAATACTATGAGTTCCAGAGTGTAGAGAGGTAGAATAGCTTGGTGATTGAGAACGCTGAGACCCTGGAGCTAGATTAAGGTCCAGGCCTGGCCCTTCCACTACTGCTGAGTTCTTTGGTAAGTTGCTTTACTTCTGTGTGACTCGGTTTTCTTATCTACAGAATAGAGATGATAAACGTATGTACACTGAAGGAGAATTAATTATGAGGATAAACGGAACTGATGTCTGGAAAGCATCTGGTGCTTACTAGTAAATATTACATACGAGGTATCTATATCATATCCACATGGACTATGGGTTTTTTATAACTAATGTTTATTAATATTTTAATAGTAAAGTCACAGATTATGTAGGACATAAACATGTTTGGTCATACATATACATACAGATGTGGAAGGCCAAGGGCTGAGTGGCTTAGAATTTCCAGAAATTTGGGGACCAGATTTTATCTGACCAGTGTAGCTAAACTGAGAAATTAGCAGGAAACATGATTTTGAACTGCATAACTATAGTGATGTCCCTGAATGAATAAAAGGTAAGATGGATGGAGGACAGTGATCTGCTGTAAACACTCTTAATTATCCTGTACCATCTGGAAACATTTATATTCATAGTAGCCCATCAGAAAAGCATTTAATTAAAGACCGAATCTTTAAATTCAAGCCTGATTGAAAGAGCACCTCTGAGTCCATGAAAATCATCAAAAAGTCTACAGATTACAAATGTTGGCAAGGATGTGGAGAAAAGGGAACACTTAAAACAGTATGTGGGCTTCCCTGATAGCTCAGTTGGTAAAGAATCTGCCTGCAATACAGGAGACCCCAGTTCAGTTCCTGGGTTGGGAACATCTGCTGGAGAAGGGATAGACTACCCACTCCAGTATTCTTGGGCTTCCCTTGTGGGTCAGCTGGTAAAGAATCCGCCTGCAATGCGGGATACTTGGGTTCCATCCCTGGGTTGGGAAGATCCCCTGGAGTAGGGAAAGGCTACTCACTCCAGGATTCTGGCCTGGAGAAATCCATGGACTGTGTAGTACATGAAGTCACAAAGAGACGACACGACTGAGCGACTTTCACTTTCAAAACAGTATGTGGGATTGCTGAGAAAAACAGATATCATATTAACACAAACTATGTGCAATCTAGGAAAACAGTTCAGGTGAACCTGTGTGCAGGTCAGGAATAGAGATGCAGATGTCAGGAATGGACATATGGACAGGGCTTGTGGAGGAGATGGGGAGAGGAGGGTTGGAGGAATTGGGAGAGTAGTGCTGACATATATATACACTACCATGTGTGAAACAGAGAGCTCATGAGAACCTTCTCTGTAGCACAGGGAGCTCAGCTCCATGCTCTGTGATGACCTAGAGGGGTGGGATGTGGGGGTGGGGTGGGAAAGAGGTCCAAAAGGGAGGGGATGTATGTATACTTACAGCTGATTTACTTCATTGTACAGCAGAAACTAACACAACCTTGTAAGGCAATTATACTAAAAAAAAACCCAATGTGTGTGGTTTTACACACACCCCTGCCTGTGCCCATGTGTCTATGTGTTGCAGCTTTGAGGTTGGAGTGGGCATTATTTTGGCCAGCGATTTTTGTGAGGAATTTTGACACCATTGTTTACACGTTGAGGGCTGCAATGGAGTCAGATATACAAGTTTGATCTGAGATACTTTTTACATTTGTTCGTTTCTTGGTAACAATTTTATAAGATTTTTAGACACTTCTCTAAATAACTTTTAGTTATAGAAGAGTATGTTTTGAAATAAGGATTAAGAGATAATGGTACAGTTGAGATTTCTCCTTTCCTTTTTTCTCATTGCTTTAAAAATAACAGCCAAGTGTAGATTCTTCAGAAACTGATCCAAGGGAGGAATTCCTCTCAAGACCAGGAATACTTGTGTTTTTCCTCAGCAACTGGTTTATTTTTATCTTAAGGACCTTGTAAATCATGGAACAGATTGTGTTTCCATCTTTATGTTGGCTGTTAGTAAGCTGAGCACCAGATTTGTGTATCCTCATTAAGAGGAACGTAATTTCTCATCTTTGGCCCAGGGAAGTCTATGCAGGTTCACCCCTGAGTCTTCATTAGCTTCCTTGCTTTCTTATGCAATGAAATGTTCTAGACTCATCTCTTTAAAATATGCATAAGATCCCACTGTTTGCATTTTGCATACAAACGTCATGTCTGTCTGTTTCCCCCTTTACTCTGATTTCATCACCCGTTATTTTTATCACATAGACATCTTTTTAAGCTTCTTCTGCAACAAGGAGGGGAATGAATGATTGCTGAAACTCACCTCGATGGAAGTCTAGTTTGTGAATGATCCGAGCTATCTCTTTCTCTAGACTTCCCTCCCTACCCTTTCTCTGCAGGACCACTCTACAGCCAGGAGTTGGCCAAGACGAGGAGGGAAGAAAACTGAAATCCAGGGGATGTTGGTGCTTTTAGCTTATCTGGTAAAGACTTTGGAAGGAGGGGGAGGTTCAAAGCAAGTCATGAAATATTGTAAAATTTATTAATGGGTTCCATACCTCCAGGTACCCAAGTCCTTGTCATAGGTAACTGGAGTCAGGTGTTTAAACCCATATCTGAGAAAGGCCTGCTGCACAAGGCCACGTGTCCTCTAACTTGGAAGAGGATTCTCTGCAGCCTAGCAGTTCATTAAATGTTCTTTCTAGGAATGAAGCACCAACACCCTGCTAGCAAATCCTCTGGGTTTGGGGGGAACTGGTCTCATTAATGTGTGATGGAGGTAACCCAAAAAAAATCACAACTTTAGATGAGCGGTTATCAAACTTGAGCATGCTTCAGGTTTCCGGAGGACTTGTGAAAGCACAGATGGCTAGACCCCAGCCCAGAGTTTCTGAAACAGCAGGCCTGGGATGGGACTTGAGAGTCTGCATGCTGCTCCCAGCACCACCTTTGAGAATCACTGGCTAAGACGATCAAGTTACCCTTTAGAATAAAGTTTCAGCTTATCCTTGCAGACTTTAGGGTCTATGAGTTCACCTATATCCTAACCTCTTAATGATAGGCCAGAAACTAAGACATTTAAGAAAAAAAAAGTTAAATCCAGAGTTGTTGGTTGTCTTTAAACACAGAGACAGTTCTGGTTAAAAAAAAATTCTGCCTGATCAGACAGTGCTTGGCCCTTTTATTTGCTCTCAAATACAAAGTTCACTGCAAGAAGCATTTCTCATGAGGATAGGAGAGTGGGGAAGGTCTTGGTCAGAAAGCCCGAGTCTGTGTCCTCAGTTCACCGTTCTGTGGGGAACGATATCCTGTGGGTTTCAGTGAGAGCGGTATGGTCGCCTTGGGTCATTCTTCCCACAGCGGCCTCAGGACACTCTGCGCGCATGGGCTACTTCCTGATAAATGCTTGTGGGGTTGAAAGTTTTCCAGGAGTCAGACAAGAAGAGCAGCACTATCTGGTCTTTTCCTCTTGAGCCAGACCACGCTATATAAACTCCCGGGGTCCTGTCTGCAAACACATTCTATAGCATAGCCTGAGAACTTTAATGTAGCAGTTATCAGCTTTTCACTTCATTCCCGAGATCTTGAGTGAAATAGAGAACATTGAACTTAGAGAAACCTTAGATCAGCATTTTCAAAAGTACTTGTTTTCTTTTCCAGTTACAAAAATAAAACACGTCTATAAAAGGCCATTTTAAAAAAGCTTATAGTGAATAAAGCTCTCTAGTAATTATCCTCTGAGAAGAAAACATTTTTTCAAGTTTGATTTTTTTGTAAGCATTTACAAAAGTACACATATGTGAACAGAGAAATTTTGAACAAAATGGGATCAAGAATACTATATCCATGTTGGTGGATACTTTCTCCTCCACTTAATTTTTTTCATGTCAGTACTTATAATTCTGTTGAATCCTTTTTGATAGCTATATGGTTTTCCGTTACATGGACATTTATTTAATTATGTTTTATTTAGCCAGTCCTATACTAGATATTTGGGCTTCCCTGGTGGCTCAGTGGTAAAGAATCTGCCTGCCAACACAGGAGACGCAGGTTCGATCCCTGGGTCAGGAAGATCCCCTGGAGAAGGAAATGACAACACACTCCGTATTCTTGCCTGGGAAATACTGGAGACAGAGGAGCCTGGCGGGCCACAATCCATGGGGTCACAAAAGAGTCGAACACAACTCAGCAACTAAACGACAACAATACTGGATATTTTCGTTGTTTCTAAATTTTCTTGTTGATGCAATAATATCTTGTTCCTAAATCTTGGTGTATTTGTACAAGTTATGTCAGAGATAGAGATTCCTAGAAGTGAAGTGCATAAGATAATTATATATAAGTATATGTATTTATATAAAGAATATGTAAAACAGTAGTAGTTACGATAATTATGATACAAATGCCTAGTAGTTATGATAACATTACCCTCTATTAAATAATATACTGAAATAATATGCCATGACCAAATTGGATTCATTACAGAACTATAACAATTGCTGGATTTAGACAGTCTGTTAAAATAACATACCTTGTTAATTGGCCAAAGGAGAAAAACCATTCTTCTCTGTCCTTAGTTGTTAAAAATGTATTTGATAAAATTGATCAATTCTTTTTTTAAAGTTTTTAAAAAATGTATGTATGGCTGTGTCGGGTCTTTGTTACTACATGTGGGCTTTCTCTAGTTGCGGTGACTGGGGGCTACTCTCTAACTGCCATGCATGGGTTTCCCATTGCAGTGGCTTCTCTTGTTGCAGAGCATGGGCTTTAGGGTGCACGGACTTAGTTGCCACTCAGCACGTGAAGTCCTCCCGGAACAGGGATCAAACCCATGTCCCTGCATTGACAGGTGAATTCTTAACCATTGGACCACCAAAATTGATCAATTCTTGATTACAAATTCTTAGAACAGGAAACCCTTAATAGAGCTCTTCAAAATAAGGGAGTCTCTGTCTCTAGCCCAAAGTTAGCAAGCTGCATGCTCTGGGGTGAATAGTTGGAAACATTTCCAGGAAAGTCAGGAAATAAGCAAAGATGCCTGCAAGAGCTCTGGAAGCGCTAGCCAGTACAGACAGACAGGAGACTGAAGTAGAGCCATGGAAAGTGGAAATAAGAAGCTAGCAAATAACCGTTATTCTCAGATGATACAATATTGTATTAGAAGCTATTAAAAATAAGACAATTTAATAAGATGGATGTTTGCAGTGTTATTGGGCTCTTCCTTTGTGCCAGAAACTTTGACGTATTGGATTGGCCAGGAAGTTCATTCAGGTTTGCCAGCCCCTGTTCCCGAATGGACTTTTTGGCCAACCCAGTGCTTTAAGGCACTCCCAAGCCTAGGAGACAGGAACCATTTTTATGTCCATTTTACAGATGAGGAAACTGAGGCTTAGAGAAGTTCGGCCGTTTGGCCACAGTCTTGTAACAGAAGGGCTGCGTGGGCTCTCAGGCCGCAGCTCTCTGACCCCGTGGCTGCGCTGTAGCCAGCGTTGCCCCTGGGTAGATGTGTGCCCTAGAGCAGGTCAGTTCAGCTCCGAGGGCCACAGTTTCCTCACCTCTGAACGTGGCGAACCCCTGAGTGTGTGCACGTGTGTGTGGGCCAGGGCAGGAGTGTGTGCAGGAACCAGGCGTCTTTACTGTAAGTCCAAGGGGATCTCGGAGCCAGTTTCTACTGGGAGGCCACTGTTAAATGTCATTTGGGGATTGTTGAAAGAGAGTAATAAGGATTTCCCCATTTGTTTTCTTTTGTCTATTGAATTTTATTGACTTCATAAGTAGCTGAGACTGCTAACAGGGCTGGATACAAATGCCTATGCTGAGCCTTTGGTTTGAGTGCTCAGAGAGAATTATCAGAGACCTTGTGCCCTGGGGCAGGATGGAGCCAGGTGGGCCAGAGGCCCTGAGGTCTGTAAGTGGAGTTGTGTTCCCAGAGGCTCGAACACAGAATAAATGTTTAAATCTTTCTCTCCCTTCTCTGTTGCCCCCATAATAACTAGAAACCCAAGCGGAAAAACCCTGAGACTTGCCTTATTACCAGGACTCCTTTGGGATTCAGTTGTGCTAATGGTGGCTTCTGTCTTGCTCTCCAGGTACGGAGAGAAGGGGAAAGCCATCCGGATCGAGAAGGTCATCTACACGGGAAAGGAAGGGAAGAGCTCACGTGGCTGCCCCATCGCAAAGTGGGTACGTGTCAAAGCTCCACAGCCCAAACTGGACTGGGGAGTGGGGGGCAGACGTGTGCACTTTCCAGGGAGCTGTGAGCCAGCATCTGGTGCTGTTAGGGTCATCTTCCCCCAGCCTCAACTGTTGGTCCTGTCTTTGTTTAAATGCCAGCTCCTGATGTCCACGGCTGGCCTTGGAACTTCTCTAGTTGTTATGCTCAACTTGTACTGCCCTGTGGTTCAGGGCTGCAGGGGAAGGAGATGTGGAAGCTAGCTGGAGACATCATCTTGCCCAAGGCTGGGCCCCACCGTGACTCCTCTGCCCGCTCTGCGTGCCCTGGCGCTGGGTGCCCCTGTCTCTAGTCCATAAGAACTAAGCCTCTGAGCACAATCAGGACAGCATTGCATCTGCTTGACTTCTGAGCCAGTGTTTCCTGTAGACAGCCTGCGTATCATGGCAGAGGGAGCACCAGTAACTCAGACCCCAGTTTCACCCAAAGTTTTCTGACCCGTCCTTCCAGCTCTCATAGAGCACTTTAGAACCACTATAGAACCCATGCCCAGAGCAGCAGCAAATTTATCAGGTAGCTGTTTGCTCACTGCTTGATAGGGAGAATATGCATGGAAAATAGGAGGCTCTGTCCCTGTATTCAAACTGCTTATGATGTAGAGACAGCAGGAAGTAAGATCGTGGAGACTTGAATAATCAAAGTTTAACATTGAGAGACAGGCTTGGTGCTGTTGAGTTCAGGGCCAAGGGATGTGAGGGGCAGGAGGAGTTCAGGCTGGGTCTTCCAGAGAAGGTGGATATGCATGGGGCCATATTAAATGGGCGAGGAAAAGGTGGAAGCATTCCTGGTGAGGAGAGTCATGTGGGCAAAGGGAGAAAGGCAGGGTGAACATACACTCAGCTCATTTCGAGTGAAGGATAGTAGTAACATGAGCTTTGTCAGACTCTGTTTTTATCTGGTCTATATGCCATCCCTTTGCACCTCTATGTTTAATGAAAATACTAGGTATCTAAACCTGAACTACCATGTATCTATTTGTAGCAATTTTCAGACAGTAGCACAGAATGATCTGGGAAAATCTGAAATACATAAGAGTATTCACGGGCATATAGAAGAATGTTTTCCCCACCCTTGTGAAAGATGGTCATTACAGTAGGAGGTTAATTACTTCTCTGGCTGATCAGGGTGGGGTGTTATCCCTCCCAGAGAACCCATCAGGGAAGTGGTCTCCTTCCCTTCCTCTTGCTGATTTATGTAGTTGTTGAGGAATTCCAGAGTATCCGGCAAGAAACTGAAGATCCCTGGGGCATTGGCAGACTTTTCAGCTTCAGAAACAGTTGCCACCTTAAAGAAAACAGTTGGCTCTGTGGACAGTGTTAAGGATAAGAATATGCATCTTAGTCCTCAGACACTCATGGTGAAAGTTTAGCTCTTGACCAGCGCTCATGTGTCTCTGCTGAGGGCTGGGGAGGAAGGCGCCCAGATGAAGTGTGAGATCCGTTTCTGGGGCCGTGAGAGGAAAGCAGAATGATGGCAGGAAGAATGTGGTCCTCAGAACTCTGGTCCCTCCAGGCTCTGCGGACAAACGCCCAGAGCTGGGCACAGGAATGCAGTGCTTTCTCCAGAGGTTGGAATAGCTTGTGGATATCACCAGGCCTGGTGGAGTGCCCATCACCAATGCCCATCTTCTTTCTTTTTGAAAGAAAAGCTCATATAGAAGGGAATACATAGGGACAGAGAGGTGAGGAAATTCCACACCTGATAAGTGAAAATAAAATGAGAGAGGAGGGAAATTTTGTTAATGAGAAGAGTGGTAGATCGTAGAACTATTACAGTTGCAAGAAAATGGCAGTGCTGTGTTGTTTCTTGTTTTCTAACCAAATCCCATAGTGTGGTGACGTTCCCTTATTTTTTGCCTACACAGCCACCAAATACCCTGTGTATTACGGTTGTAGGGTTCATCTAGAGTTCCACCTCCTTGGGAGCTGGAGAAGGGACAGAGGTTCCCTTTCTCTGCCCCTGTGTGGAAATGGCCCACAGATGCTAAGGACAGATTGTTCTTCGTGGTGGCACGGTCGTGGTCCATCGCCCTGGGGATGGCAGCGTCCAGCTCCCTGGGCTGGGCAGTGCCTCCCATGCTCTCCCCGCTGCCCCAGCCCAGGTCTAGGTCCTGGGTTTTCTTTCCAGCCAGGGTTCATGTCTGTGTTTGCAGCCATTACCTTCAGGTACAAGCAGTGTGCCCGGCAAGTTTTAGATTTAACCAGCTGGGATCTTGGGCAACAAAGCTGAGGTGCATCATGGATGCCCAGAAAATGTGGGTTCAGAGAATGATCTGAGAAAGTGGGGCCCCCCAGAGAGCCTGCTGGTAATGTCAGATTTTAAGGTGGCCTGTACAAAGTGTGGAAGTCAGCAAGTGTGGAGATGACGGAGCAATGCAGGTAGGACTCCAAAGGCTCAGAATATATGAAGGCACACCAGACGCAAACGCTGCAGACACGGTAAATGGGCTTTCGGTAGAAGAGCCATGGAGATGCTGCTCAGGCCAGCCTGTAATGGGAACAAGTCAGAAGGCAGATATTTGAAGGCACCGGCGGCATGGTGGAGCAGACTTAACTGGGGAAGCCCAGTGCTGGAGCTAGGACCAAGGGTGAATCACGGGGGAACAGACTGGGGTTTCTGCTCAGCGCTCCGGGAACCCCTGGCCCAAGTCCAGGTGATTTCTTTACGATCCTGTGATGGCGCGTGAGCCGTCTGTGTTGCTGTGCTCTGAGTGCTGGTAGGTTCGCACCTTACATTGGCCTTTGACTTCTGCACTCTGTATTCCGTCCTGCTGGGTTCCTCCATAGAGTATGGGAGCTCCACTTTGTTGCAGCTTTTTTGAGTGTATCCAAAGGCCTGTGAGGGTGTGGCCACAGGGCTGTCTGCTCGTGCCTCAGTGCACTTATGTGGGGGTCGCACAGAGTCGGACATGACTGAAGCGACTTAGCAGCAGCAGCAGGAACATTTAGGGCTTCCCAGGTGGCTCAGAGGTAAAGAATCTAGTGCAGTACAGGAGATGCAGGAGACCCAGGCTTGATCCCTGGGTTGGGAAGGTCCCCTGGAGGAGAAAACGGCACCCCAGTCTAGTATTCTTACCTGGAGAATCCCATGGACAGAGGAGCCTGGCGGGCCACGGTCCATGGGGTCGCACAGAGTCAGACAGGACTGAGTACGTGTGCACAGGCAAGCGCAGACTGGAAACCCGAAGGGCACGGCCTCAGTCCAGCCGTGGCGGTGCAGGTGACTATGTGAGCTCTAAGTGTGTGTCACACATGAGTGTAATTAGCCAGTGCTCTTCTGGGGCAAACCCTAGTACCTGCTGTGTGTGCAGATGCCCATGGAGTGCCCGGCTCAGTCTGCAGAAAGCCAGCCATACAGGGATATGATGATTGGCATTTCATATATTTACTGATCCACAAAAACAATTTTATAAATAATGTTGCAGTCAGTGCTTCCACAAAGGGTGGAGGTGGTGGGCACCATTACTGCTATGGCTCAAAGCAGGAACTCTTGGCCCAGATACATTTTGTTTAGTATACAAGATGTCCTTTAAATTTTGAAGGAAATTCTGGTACATGCTGTTTTATGGATGAAACTTGAGGATGTCATACTAAGTGAAATTAAGCTGGTCACTGAAGTTCAAATGTTGTACAATTCCACTTACGTGAGGTACCTGGCATAGTCAAATTAATAGAGTCAGAAAGCAAAATGGTTGTCACCACGGGCTGGGCTCAGGGAGAATGGAGGGTTAGTGTTAATGGGTGGAGAATTTCTGTTTAGGAAAATTAAAAGTTCTGGAGATGAAAGAAATTCTGGTGATAGTTTATATAACAATGTCAGTGTGCTTAATGCTAATGAATTGTACACTTAAAATGCTAAATTTTATGTATATATTATATATATTTTTTCCCACCATTTAAAAAATGAATTTGGTGTTCATATCTTTAAAAGGAGAGATTTCATGTGAAAATCTGGATTTCTGTTTTCTTCTTCCCAAACTGGAAGGGGTAGGTACATTTGGCCGGAATTCTCACCAGGCAGTGACCCAGGGAGAGGGGTCTGGCTTCCCAGCTACCCTCAACTCCTTAGTTGCACCTCTGGCCTGCTCTCCTTACTGATATTGCCTGCCTGGTGGCTCCCTCAGCATCAGCCTACACTGATGTACTCATGACCAATCCTGTCTCCAGCCCAGACACCTCCTGACCTCCAGACCCGTTCTGTTGGTTCTGCTCGGAATAGCCACTCCAGTGTTCCAAAGTGCCTCCACCTCGGGGTGCTCCCTGCTGCCTAGCAGGAAACACTGCCCACACTCACCCACTTTTCTGCACCACAGAATGTCATTTAAGACTTGTGCCTGGCCCTCAGCTCCTATAGTGAGGTGGTCCCAAAGTCACCTTTCTCCTGAAGGTCTCTAGAGTCCGTGTCTTTTCCTGTTCATTCCCCATTGTTCTAGCTCAGACTTTATCCGTTTTGCTCGTCTTATGTCAGTGGTCTCCCCATTTCACCCCTCTCCCAAACATCTGCTCCCCCTTCTAAAGCATGTAGCTATGAATGTAAGGGAGCCCCCTGCTTACTTTGTAGAGCCGTGTCTCAAGTCCTTGTCCCTCCACTCGCCACTCAGAGCCCTTCCCAGTCTTCCCTCTTCACAGGCCCCCACATCTGATCTAGTCACAGAATTCCTTGGGATTTTTGGAGGGGAGATTCAGCCACCTCACCCCCCACTCCTGGACCCTTTGTGCTTTGTGTGAGCCAGGACAGTGTTTAGGGCGAGGGTGAAGAGTGAGGTGAAAGCCTGGGTGACTGGACAGCTGGACCCTGAGGAGCAGAGCAGTACCCCATGGCCTATGCTTTTTTTTGTTAGCAGTCTTTTTGAGATGTAATTCACATACCATAAAATTCACTCATTTAAAGTATACAATTCAGTGGTATTGCAAATTGTTAAAACATAGATAACATAAAATTTTCATTTTAATCATTTTAAATGTGCAGTCCAGAGGCATCAATTACATTCTCATTGTTATGCAACCCATCACCACTGTTTATTTCCAAAATTTTCTCATCATCCCATCCTGAAACTCTGGTTGTATTCTTAGGTATGCCTGGTCATATATGTTTAACTTTCCAAGGAACTACCAAAAACTGTTTTCCATAGCATCCAGGCCCTTGCTTTTTAACAAAAACCATGTAGATATGCACCATTTTCTCTGCAAATGTTTTAGGACAATGTAAAAATTTCTGAAATTATGGCTTATAATTTTATCTATAGATTTTGTTCCTTTTGTTCAGTAGTTCAATTGTGTTTGACTCTTTGTGACCCCATGGACTGCAGCACACCAGGCTTCCCTGTCCTTCACTATCTCCCAGAGTTTGCTCAAACTGATGTTCATTGAGTTGGTGATGCCATCCAACCGTCTCATCCTCTGTCGCCCTCTTCTCCTCCTGCCCTCAATCTTCCCCAGCATCAGGGTCTTTTCCAGTGAGTCAGCTCTTCACATCAGGTGATCAGAATATTGAAGTTTCAGCTTCAGCATCAGTCCTTCTGATGAATATTCAAGGTTGATTTTCTTTTAAAGTAGACTGGTTTAATCTCTTTGCTGTCCAAGGGACTCTCAAGAGTGGAACTTTCAAGCACCCCAGTTTGAAAGCATCATTTCTTTGGTGCTCAGCCTTCTTTATGATCCAACTCTCACATCCATACATGACTACTAGACAAACCCTAGCTTTGACTATACAGACCTTTGTTGGCAAAGTGATGTCTCTGCTTTTTAATAGGCTATCTGGGTTTGTCATAGATTTTCTTCCAAGGAGCAAGCATCTTTTAATTTCATGGCTACAGTCACTGTCCGCAGTGCATTTGGAGCCCAAGAAAATAAAGTCTATCACTGTTTCCATTGTTTCCCCATCTATTTGCCATGAAGTGTTGGGACCAATGCCATGATCTTTGTTTTTTGAATGTTGAGTTTTAAGCCAGCTCTTTCACTCTCCTTTTTCACCTTCATCAAGAAGCTCTTTAGTTCCTCTTTGCTTTCTGCCATTAGGGTGGTATCATTTGCATATCTGAGGTTGTTGATATTTCTCCTGGCAATCTTGAATCCACCTTGTCATTCATCCAGCCTGGCATTTCACATGATGTATTCTGCATGTAAGTTAAATAAGCAGGGTGACAATACAGCCTTGATGTACTCCTTTCCCAGTTTTGAACCAGTCCATTGTCCCATGTCTGGTTCTAACTGATGCTTTTTAATCTGCATACAGATTTCTCAGAAGGCAGGTATTCCCATCTCTTTTAAGAATTTTCCACAGTTTGTTGTGATCCACACAGTCAAGGGCTTTAGTGTAGTCAATGAAGCAGAAGTAGATGTTTTTCTGGAATTACCTTGCTTAATCCATTATCCAGTGGATGTTGGCAGTTTGATCTCTGGTTCCTCTGCCTTTTCTAAATCCAGCTTGTACATTTGGAAGGTCTTGGTTCACACACTGTTGAAGCCTATCTTGAAGGATTTTGAGCATTACCTTGCTAGCATGTGAAATGACCGCAGTTGTGCAGTAGTTTGAACATTCTTGGGCATTGCGCTTTTTTGAGGTTGGAATGAAAACTGACCTTTTCCAGTCCTGTGGTTACTGCTGAGTTTTATTTTTATTCCTAAGTCTATGTAAATCACCAATTACTTAGGTTTTATAGTAGTTATTTTTCATTTTGCAGTTTAATGTTTTTCTTTTCCGAATCACAATGATCCTTTAGCCTGTGTGGTTGCTGTCGCCAGGGTGTGACACCCCTGGGACCGTGCCCAGAAGAGCTGCAGCCTGGGTCTGTTGGGCAGAGGGGAGGGGGGCGTGGCATCCGCCGTGGCCGCGCCCAGCGCCGGAGCCTGTGGTTCCCAGCGCCCCGCCCCGCCTCCCCACAGGTGATCCGCAGGCACACGCTAGAAGAGAAGCTGCTCTGCCTGGTGCGGCACCGGGCGGGCCACCACTGCCAGAATGCCGTGATCGTCATCCTCATCCTGGCCTGGGAGGGCATCCCCCGCAGCCTCGGAGACACCCTCTACCAGGAGCTCACCGACACCCTCCGGAAGTACGGGAACCCCACCAGCCGGAGATGCGGCCTCAACGATGAGTATGTGGATGGTCCCGGTGGCGGGGTGGGGCGCGGGGTGGGGCACGGGGTCAGGGCCCTGTGTTCCGCAGAGTTAGGACTGGGGTAGAAAAGTGCTCACCCACAGAGCTGGCCTGAGGTCTGACCCTGGCTGGGGAGGGTCTCCTGACTCAGCTTAGCTCTGCTTTCTGCCCCGAATTGACTCTGAGGCTCTAATATGGTGACAAGTGTGGAAACGTGTGTGATGCCCGACTAATACAAGGCATCAGTGATAGTCATAAGACCTATCTTTACAGGATCCTCCCCCCGTTTTTTAAATTAAGGTATTTTTACTTACAGTAAAATTCATCCTTTGAGGTATACAGTTTGAGGAATTTGTCAGATGTTTATAGCCGTGTATCCACCACAGTCAAGACATAGAAGAGCTCCTTCAGCCCCAGACTCCACCATGGGCCTCTATAGCCTGGGGCTCCCCGACACCCCTGGCAACCACATGCCTTGTTTCCTGTCTACGTAGGGTTGCCTTTATAAGAGTGGCACATGAAGGGAGCCCTGCAGCAGGTAGCCTCCCGAGTCTGGCTTCTTTTCCTGAGCAGTGTTTCTCAGTTTCGTCTATGGATCAGGAGCTCACTCCTTTTCACCACTGAGTAGTATTCCACCACGTGGATGCATCACAGTTTGTTTATTCATTCCCCAATTGAGGGGTATTAGGATTATTTCTGGATTTTATTAAGTGTTGAATGGTAATGTCAGTGTTAATTTCTTTAAAGGCCTGTCAGCACCTGGGCCTGCAGGAAGCAGGCATGTTCAAACTCTGTGGTTCACATTATTCCCCTCCTTGAGTGGTCTGTGTTGAAGCTGATCAAGATATTAAAGTCGTGGCAAAGTGTAAACCTGAGTGGGTTTTTGATTAGGTCCTTTCAGCCATCTCACACAACCCAGGTGCTTCTCCCAGCAGCAGGCTCTCAGACCTTCAGGCTCAGGGGTGGGAGCCCAACAGGCTACTCAGAACCGCTCCTCTGCCCACAAGGGTAGAGACTTGGGAAAGGAGTTGAGGGCAGGGAATGATGTCATCCCAGTAGTGGGAGGCCAGCGGATGCCAGGCAACAGCCGGGCCGCCCCCTCAGGGAGGGGAAAATTCCAGAACAAAAAATGTGCTTATGATGCCTAATGTGTGATATGTTGCAGCCGGACCTGCGCTTGCCAAGGCAAAGACCCAAACACCTGTGGTGCCTCCTTCTCCTTCGGTTGTTCCTGGAGCATGTACTTCAATGGCTGCAAATATGCTCGGAGCAAGACTCCTCGCAAGTTCCGCCTCGCAGGGGACAACCCCAAAGAGGTGAGCAGAGCCCCATAGGGAGCCCAGGACCTTCCCACTCACCCTGTTCCACCTGCTGCCCTAACAGTCCAGATGGCACACAGGATTAGTCCACTGAGACTCAGATGTGCAGAAAATGGAACTTCCTTTTTTTGTTTTTCAAACTGACCTTATCTTGCAGTGAAATAAGTTATATGATGTGATGTGGAAGGATATGACAAGTGAAAAATTAGACTTACCAGTTAACAGGTACCTCAGGCTCTTGCAGTTTAGAAAAGTCTCCTTAAGGTAAATGTTCAGATTACTCATTAGACTGTGGCCCTCTTAAGGGTTATCGCTTCCCTCCATTCTTTGCAAGGTATCTTCCTGGGTGTGAAGTGTGGCAGGAAGAGGGGCCTCAGGCCACCTTTTGGCTGATGCTAGACTTCCCTCATCCTGCCTGGCTGCTGGGGACGCGTCTCTGTGCGGTTGTCCAGTTGTCCAGGTCTTTGCTCTCCCCTGCTGGGGGCCTGGTGTGGTCCTCGGGCACTGGACTGGCATCCACATGATGTTGCCTCTAGGCCTGAGGCCTCCTCCTGCCCTCCGGGGCTTTTCCTCAACCCAGTAACAACAGGATAAGGGTCTCAGGGTCTCCTCTGCAGGCTGAGCGTAGTCTGGGAGCCAGGAGTGTCCAGCCAGGCTGCCTCCCCCTCTGCCACTTCCCCTCTGTTGCCTTGGTTGGGCAGGCCATCCCGAGGGGCTCTGCCCTTGAAGCCCAGAGGCAAAGACAGGCACAGGCTGCAGTGGGCTCCCCCCAGCCTCCCTCCCTCCTGCCTCTGCTACTGCAAGGAGGGGGCTACTGGATCTGGGCAGTACCTTGATCCCACTCTCTACCTTCCAACTCTCTCCAAGCTCCTTGTACCAGAAGGGCTTCCCCCTTTTCAGGGGGCAAGGACTCCTGGGGTACATTTTTTTTTCCTAAACCACATATAAATTTCTATGCTCAGACTTCCAAGCTTTGCTTTTCAGAAATAAAAGGAAGCAGCACATCCAAATTTAGAAGCTCTTTTTTCTTCTCTCAAAGCCAGCTTTTTTGACTGTTACATAACCTAGTCTGAGTCTAATCTGACGCTAGACTTTTATTTATGGCAGCACCCTGCTTCCCTCAGAAGCAGCAGATGCGGTTGCTTCAATGAATGAAGGAGTCTCAGTGCCGCCAGGAACTAGGAATTATCATGAATGAAAGCGATACATGGAAAACAAATATTTTCTCTGTTCCATCAGCTACCATTTCCTGTGCACCTACTAAGTGCTGGGTACTCTGCCCAGAACCTCCCAGGTATCTCAGTTAATCTTATGACACCTGAGGCTCTAGGCACTATTACTGCTCCCTTTACAGGTGAGGCAGATGGCTTGCCCGAGGCTGTGTGGCAGTGATGGTGAAGTCAGCATTTAACCCTGGCCTGTGTTTCCCCAGAGCTCACAGTCCTCACCCCCGTGCTGTGCTGGCTTCAGGCCCCCTGAGCTTGTGGAAGCATCTGGAAGATAGCCAGGGAGGTGCAGTGAGGCTGGCTGGTAGCTCTGCCGCCCCACTGGACAGACAGCTGAGCCATTGGTCTCACCCTTCTATTTCTAATTCTGTGAGTTTGGTACTTTTTTCCTTCCCTCTTCCTCCTCGTTCTTCTCTGTAAACTCTTCATCCCATGCTCAAGGCTGGCTCAGAGCCCCTGTAGCCCTACTTGGTACCCTCAGAGGGCTAGAGAAAGGCTGTGAATACCTTAAGCTCTCTGCTTGGGGGCTGCTTCATTGCGGTCAGCACTGTCTGGTGGAACTTTCTGTGATAATGGAAATGTTCTCTGTAGAGAACAGCCAGCCACAGGCACCACTTGTAGTCACTGAGCATTTGAAATGTGGCTAGTACAGTGGAGGGGCTGAATTTTTTATTTTGTTTAATTTTAATTATTGCGAACTAAACACCTGACATGATGCGAGTCTTAAAGGATAGAACGTCGAGGCTGTCTGTGTACTTGGCTCATGATGGGCGCTGGGCCTGGCTGGCTGTGGGATTCCTAGCGCAGGCCTCAGCTGCCCCTCCCTGCCTCTGTTTGCCTGTCTGGACCACTGCAGGAAGGATCCACACTTGCTGCTCATGCTCGTACACGCCTGCCATCCCCCACCTCTGACTGAGGGTGTTGAGCGAGTGCTCAGTAAGAGCAGGAACCCGTTCTAGGTGTTCTGAGCGGCACTGGGCTGGAGCCTGGCAGAGCAGGTGCTTGGTAGCCAAGGTGACCAGACTCTCAGGAGTGTCTGCTCTGGTGAGCTTCAGCATCTCCAGCTTTAAATCAGACCTGGCCCCATACCCTTCTCGGAGGAAACACCGTTAAGATACCTGATGGCCCCTTACTTCTTACCTTGCCACCGGGAGCCCAGCAGAGGTTCTAGAATGGAGGTGGATTTCCAGGGTGCAGACAGTTTACCAGGCGGAGCTGCTCTGGGGGTGTGTGACTATTCTTGTCTCCACAGGAAGAAGTGCTCCGGAAGAGTTTCCAGGACCTGGCCACCGAAGTTGCTCCCCTGTATAAGCGGCTGGCGCCCCAGGCCTATCAGAACCAGGTACTGGGTCTTGGGCTGTTCTCTGCCCACGTGGCACCCCCATCTCTGCCCAGCTCTCTGCTGTGTGGCAGTGGCAGAATGGGCTCCTGATGGGAAAAGCCCAGCCAGTGCTACAGCAGCGATGTAGGTCTTTGTTAAGACCTCTTGCTTATACCAGGCTCACCACACCCCCGGACTGTCTTTCCTCTATCCTTAGTCTTTATCTCTCTCCCCTTCATAATCCGCCACGTCCTCTGCTCTGGTTTCTACTGAGGAGGCTTGAGTTTCTCTCACCAGTCACCTCTGCACTCTGTAGGTGAGGCAAGGGGGACTTGAGATAACCCAGAAGGGAGTAACCCCTACAGGGGCTTCAGCCATAAAACCTCCCTCCTGCAGCCCATGTACAAGACAGTTTTGTTCCTTAACCTTTTCCCTCCTTCCTTCCCTCTGTGCCCCTGGCCTCCCCCATGCCAAGTCAGGGCCATTCATCTCAGGTCACTTGAGCAGCTCTCCTTGGCAATCTACACAGGTGACCAATGAGGAAATAGCGATTGATTGCCGTCTGGGGCTGAAGGAAGGGCGGCCCTTCTCAGGGGTCACAGCCTGCATGGACTTCTGTGCCCACGCCCACAAGGACCAGCATAACCTCTACAACGGGTGCACAGTGGTAAGAAAGCTTGTGAGCTGTCACAGCCCCACCTATGAGATGATCCTGGGAGGGGGCACACACCTGCTCTGTGCGGATAGGTGGGCTCAAGGCTGGGAGAGACCTGGCAGACTGCCTGCTTCTGCCAACTTCTTTGGGAAATGCAGGGACAGGGCTGGTTTGGGTGGAGGCTGCAGAATGCAGCCTCCTGGGTGCCCAGTGTGCCCCAGTTATCTAAAGTGTGGTTCCAGGTCTCGCTGAACACTTGGATTGAAGTCCAAACAGTCTCTTGATTCATTCACTGGGCAAATGTTTATTGTGCCCCAGGTACTGCTCTAGATGCTGGGGAATAAAATGGACAGTGTGCTGCCGGAGTATGTGATATAATGTGCAGGAGCAGTGAAGGCTGTGAGGAGAAGATACAGTAGGGTAAGGGGTGAGATGACCGCAGACGCTATTGTAGAGGAAGTGGAGGGAGCCTTGTCTGGGAAGGGGCACCTGAGCAGAGACCTGGAGGTAAGGGACCGAATGCGTGCGGGTAGGGGTGGGGAGCTCCAGGAGCAGCACAGGCGAAGGCTCAGAGGAGTGAGATCAGAGGGGCAGGCAGGGCTGGGGTCGCAGGGAGAATGGGGGGCTGGGAGGGCTCTGGGTTGTGCTCTGAGTGTGATGGGAAGCCCTGGAGGGCTTTTCAGCTGGGAATGCTAAGATCTCACTTATAAAGTCAGAAGCAGTCTCTTGCTCCTGCAGATGGAGAATAAAGTATGTTGCAGTAGGGGTGGGTGGGGGAGAACCAGAGCAAGCAGGCCAGGTAGAGGCCAGGACAGGTGTCCAGAGGTGACAGAGCTTGGGCAGGAGTGAGGGTGGGGTGGGGAGTAATTGGACAGGTTTGGGATGATTTTGAAGGCATAGCTGAGGGTGTTTGCTCATGGCCTGGACATGGGATGTGTGAATTGCTTGAGCAACTAGGCAAGTGTTAGTGATATTTACTGAGATATAGAATATCAGGAGAAGACCAGTTTGGGGTGAAAATCAAAAATTCTGTTTTGACAGACACAGACTCACAGACTTAGAAAACAAACTTGTGGTTGCTGGGGAGTAAGGATGGGAGAAAGGAGTAGTCAGGGAGTTTGAGGTGGACAGGTACACACTGCTGTATTTAAAATGGGTAACCAACAAGGACCTACCATATAGGAGAGGAAACTTCACTCAACGTTACGGCAGCCTGGACGGGAAGGGAGCTTGGGGGAGAATGGATACGTGTGTATGTACGGCTGAGTCCCTTTGCTGTCCACCTGAAACTATCACAGCATAGTTAATTGGCTGTACTCCAATATAAAACTAAAAAGTTTTTTTTTTTAATTAAGAAAATTCTGTTTTGAGATGCCTGCTAGATGTCCAGGCGGAGATGTAGAGTAGGCTGGGGAAAAGAAGGGTCTAGAGAAATGAAGTTGAGACTGGAGAGCACTTAGTTCATAATTAGGGCCATGAGCCTGGATGCAGGTCCCAGAAGAGTGAGTGCAAGATGGAGAAGGGAGGAGGTTTGGGCTTGGGTGGGGGCACCCTGGAAGGAGTGATGTGGCTCTCTTCTCTGCTTTTTACCTAGGTCCTAGGAGACAGGGCCCCCAGGGGGCTGTGGAAGAGACATGGGCACTGGCATGTTCAACTAAAAAGGAACCCCTAGAATCAGTGTAGCTTCTCCCCCCACGGGATGAACGGCCCAGCCCTAGGATTTTACTTCCCTATCTTGTCCCCCTTTCCCATGCTCAAGGCCAAAAATCAAGATGAGGCAGGCTTGTCTACACTGCACCGTGAGGATTTTGTAGCTGAAATATAGAGGAGGAGTGAGCCCTTCAGGGTTAGGAAAGGAGCAGGGAAGGAGGACAGACCACTGGGAGATAGGAGCATAGTCAGGTTATCTGGATCCCAGAGCTTCGAGAATGAAGTGAAAAATAAGTTTTTTTCCAAAGTGGATAATGGGTTTTTTCCTACCTGAACAATTATTTATTATAAAAAAAATTTCATAATATGAGAAAGTATGAAGTAAACATTGCCTGGCGTCTCAGAGATAACCTGTGTTAGCATTGTGATGGCCGTCCATTCAGATACCTGAATGTGTGTGTGTGTGTGTGTGTGTGTGTGTGTGTGTGTGTGTGCTGTTCCATGACCTTGCTTCTCTGAACTCAGGAGCATGTGGTGGATAGCTTTCTGGGTCGGTGGATATCAGTTTACTTCAGCACGTTCTAAGGCTGTGTGTGTGGCTCTGTCACCGTTTACTAACCAGTCCCCTGCGGATGGACAGTACTTTCAGACTCCTTTCCATAAACCACAGGGAGGATGTCCTCAGTACAGTTTTGTGCAGTGGCCCCAGGATAAGGACACTTACAACTTACAGCCTTGGAGTGCTAATTTGCCAGCTTATTGGGCAGCAGTAGGGTTGGTCAGGAGGCAGAGAGGGGAGAGAATGGCTGACAGCTTTACTGGGGATTTCATAAAACGGAATGGGCAAGGCAAGATAAATAAGCTGAGTAAGTTTAGGGTGGATAGTTTGAATAATTCTTTAGGCTCTGGGCTTTAGAGGTGGTCTCTATGGGGCGATTTAAGACAGGGAGAGTATTTGGTGTGTGAGAGTTTGATAAAGGAGATGGGGTGGGATAGGTTGGTTTATGTATCAGAGTTGCATTGGCGGGGGTTTGATAAAGGAGATGGTTGGGGTGGGATAGGTTGGTTTATGTATCAAAGTTGCATTGGTGGGGGTTTGATAAAGGAGATGGTGGGGTGGCATAGGTTGGTTTATGTATCAGAGTTGCATTGGCGGGGGTTTGATAAAGGAGATGGTTGGGGTGCGATAGGTTGGTTTATGTATCAGAGTTGCATTGGCAGGGGTTTGATAAAGGAGATGGTTGCGGTGGGATAGGTTGGTTTATGTATCAAAGTTGCATTGGTGGAGGTTTGATAAAGGAGATGGTTGGGGTGGCATAGGTTGGTTTATGTATCAGAGTTGCATTGGCGGGGGTTTGATAAAGAAGATGGTTGGGGTGGCATAGGTTGGTTTATGTACCAGAGTTGCATTGGCGGGGGTCATTTGCTGCTATAGGAATTAGCTGGGCTTCCCAGGTGGCACTAGTGGTAAAGAACCCACCTGCCGATGCAGGAGGCGTAAGAGATGCAGGTCAGTCCCCGGGTTGGGAAGACCCCTGGATGAGGGCATGGCAATCCACGCCAGGATTTTTGCCTGGAGAATCCAGTGGACAGAGGAGCCTGGCTACGTCCATAGGGTCGCAAAGAGTCGGACACAACTAAAGCAACTGAGCATGCAGTCTTAGGGAGGGTCAGTCCCTTCGAGATGAAGTCCCCAAATGTTAGAACATCAAGAATTCAGAAAATAAAATATAGTCAGTACAAGAGTCAAAAGAGTAAACAAACAAACAAAATCAGACCTCCTCAGTAATCAGAGCAGCGTATTCCAATGGCGAGGTACATTTTGATACCAAGTGAAAAGTTTTAAATGAATGGCAAAAATGTCAACAAAGTATAGGAAAATTGAAAGTTCTGCCGGTGTGAGTGAAGCACTGATGCTAAATCGTTTTGGAGCACAGTTTGGCAGTATGTGGCAGTTCTCCATAGTGTTTATCCCAGGGAACTAAGTATCTTAGAAAATTCAGTGAAAGAATAAAAGTATTACTTAGGAAAAAATGAGAAACAGGTTTAAATAGTCATGAGGGATTAGTTAAATAGGTTAACACATTGATATAGTGGAATAATATAGTGTGGCTCTTAAATCGTATTGAGGATGAATATCTAACATGTAAGAAAATATACTGCGTAAGAAAAGGTTTTTCTAAAACTGTATGCATAATATGGGCTTCTCTGGTGGCTCAGTCAGTAAAGAATCTGCCTGCAATGCAGGAGACTTGGGTTCGATCCCTGGGTTGGGAAGATCCCCTGGAGGAGGGCATGGTAACCCATTCCAGTATTCTTGCCTGGAGAATCCCATGGACAGAGGAGCCTTGTGGGCTGTAGTCCATGGCGTCACAAAAAGTCGGACACAACTGAGCGACTAAGCACACAGCATGTACATAGTATAAATGATCCTATTTAATTATTAAAAAGTGAGCATGTCTATGACCAAGTATATGTATGGGCTATTTCTAGTTGGTGGGATTATGGAGCTAATTTTCATGTCCTTTGTATTGCTGTAAATTTTCTACCACCGGCACGTACAATTTTCAGTTTTAAGAACAAAAGGAGATGAGTGTTGAGGGCAAGAAGGATGATGGTGGAAGGTCCGAGGTCTGGGTAATGACATGTCCTGGCAATGATGACATGGATGGCAGAGCACATCTCCCTGTCCTGACCTGGCCCCTTTCTGGCTGTTTGACCCAGAGCCGGTCATCTCATCCCCTCTCAGCCTTGTTAGGCAAAGTGAATGGATGTGCATTGAAAACTGTCAAGCAAACTCTAAATGTTGGTGATACTGTTACTGTATAAACCAAGACAAGTGTGCTTTTTAGATAGTCTGAAAAGTGGTAACGGATAGCTGGGGTTGGGACTGTCTGGGGAAGGGGACAGCCTTGTACGTGGGATGCTCAGCCCCTCCCTCTCAGTGTCGGGCTCCCCCAACCTGTCTCTTTGCTTGAGGCAGGTCTGCACCCTGACCAAGGAAGACAATCGCTGCGTGGGCAAGATCCCCGAGGACGAGCAGCTGCACGTGCTCCCCTTGTACAAGATGGCCAGCACGGATGAGTTCGGCAGTGAGGAGAACCAGAACGCCAAGGTGGGCAGCGGGGCCATCCAGGTGCTCACCGCCTTCCCCCGCGAGGTCCGGCGCCTGCCCGAGCCTGCCAAGTCCTGCCGCCAGCGGCAGCTTGAAGCCAGGAAGGCGGCAGCTGAGAAGAAGAAGGTTCAGAAGGAGAAGCTGAGCACTCCTGAGAAGATCAAGCAGGAGGCCCTGGAGCTGGCTGGCATCACCACTGACCCAGGTGTGTGGGGAGAGGGTGCCCAGCAGGGGTGGCATGGAGCCATCGGGTCGGGGGGCCCTTACCACCCCTCTTCCTGACTTGAGATAGAATTCCAGACAGAAAAGTACTGGAATCTCTCAGCCATCTGAACCGTCAGTTTTGTCAGTCAGCGACAGAGGACCCCAGACCCTATGGGAGGCACCTGGAAGCCAAGTACACGGAGGTCCCCCATCTTCCCAGAGCTGGGAAGTCCCCCAGCTCACCCGCTCCCCTCGCAGTGGGGCAGCAGGGTCTTCGGTGTGGGGCAGCCCTGATCTCTGCAGCAGCTGGCACAGGGGCGCTTCAGTGAGGACAGGTGGGGGTCTGCTTGGGTTGGGGGACCGAGAGCTCTGCCGGCCGCTCTCCCAGGGCTTCCTCGGGGCCAGGCCAAGCTGAGCTACGCCAGGAGCAAGCCCAGCCTCACGCATCTTGCCTGCCTGGCTGAGGAAACCTCTCAGGAGAAGAGGAAGCTTCTGTGGCGGTGGTTCTCTGTGCTCCTTCTCTGTCTCACCTCCTGTCTTCCTCAGGCCTTTCTCTGAAGGGTGGATTGTCCCAGCAAAGCCTGAAACCCTCCCTCAAGGTGGAGCCGCAGAGCCCCTTCAGCTCCTTCAAGTACAGCGGCAACACAGTGGTGGAGAGCTACTCGGTGCTGGGCAGCTGCCGGCCCTCCGACCCGTACAGTGTGAACAGCGTGTACTCCTACCACTCCCACTATGCACAGCCTGGCCTGGCCGCCGTCAACGGCTTCCACTCCAAGTACGCGCTTCCGGCGTTCAGCTACTATGGCTTTCCATCCAGTAACCCGGTCTTCCCCTCGCAATTCCTGGGTGCTGGTGCCTGGGGGCACGGTGGCGGCAGCAGCAGTTTTGAGAAGAAGCCAGACCTCCACGCTCTGCACAACAGCCTGAGCCCGGCCTACGGTGGTGCTGAGTTTGCCGAGCTGCCCGGTCAGGCTGTTCCCACAGACACCCACCACCCCGCTTCTCACCACCAGCAGCCTGCTTATCCAGGCCCCAAGGAGTATCTGCTTCCGAAGGCCCCCCAGATCCACCCAGTGTCCAGGGACCCCTCTCCCTTTGCACAGAGCTCCAATTGCTACAACAGATCCATCAAGCAAGAGCCAGTAGATCCACTGGTCCACACTGAATCTGTAACCAGAGAGCCTGGCAAGATGGGCAAAACACCTTTGCCTGAGGCATCTCAGAACGGGGGTCCCAGTCATCTATGGGGACAGTACTCAGGAGGCCCAAGCATGTCCCCCAAGAGGACTAACGGCGTGGGTGGCAGCTGGGGTGTGTTCCCTCCCGTGGAGAGCCCTGCCGTTATCCCTGATAAGCTCGGTTCTTTTGGGGGTTCCTGCCTGACCCCTTCCCACTTCCCCGATGGCCAGCATCAGTGGGGGTTGTTTCCTGGCGAGGGACAGCAGCCAGCCCCCCAGCCTGGAGGACGGCTGCGAGGCAAGCCGTGGAGCCCCTGCAAGTTTGGAAGCAACGCCTCGGCCTTGGCTGGGCCCGGCCTGACTGAGAAGCCGTGGGGGGTAGGGGCAGGGGATTTCAGCTCCGCCCTGAAAGGTGGTCCTGGATTCCAAGACAAGCTGTGGAGCCCCTTGAAAGGGGAGGAGGGGAGGATTCCAACCCCAGGGGCAAGCCAGCTGGACAAAGCCTGGCAGTCCTTCGGCATGCCCCTGGGCCCCAGTGAGAAGCTGTTTGGGGCCCTGAAGTCCGAGGAGAAGCTGTGGGATCCCTTCAGCCTGGAGGAGGGGACAGCAGAGGGGCCCCCGAACAAGGGGACAGTGAAGGAGGAGAAGGGCGCCGGTGGGGCGGAGGAGGAAGAGGAGCTGTGGTCGGACAGCGAACACAACTTCCTGGACGAGAACATCGGCGGCGTGGCCGTGGCCCCTGCCCACGGTTCCATCCTCATCGAGTGTGCCCGGCGGGAGCTGCACGCCACCACGCCCCTCAAGAAGCCCAACCGCTGCCATCCCACCCGCATCTCGCTGGTCTTCTACCAGCACAAGAACCTCAACCAGCCCAACCACGGGCTGGCGCTCTGGGAGGCCAAGATGAAGCAGCTGGCGGAGAGGGCGCGGGCACGACAGGAGGAGGCCGCTCGGCTGGGCCTGGGCCATCAGGAGGCCAAGCTCTATGGGAAGAAGCGCAAGTGGGGAGGCGCCGTGGTCCCTGAGTCCCAGCATAAGGAGAAGAAGGGGATGGTCCCCACCCGGCAGGCGCTGGCCATGCCCACGGACTCAGCGGTCACCGTGTCCTCCTATGCCTACACGAAGGTCACCGGCCCCTACAGCCGCTGGATCTAGGCGCCAGGGTGCCAGGGAGCCAGCGTACCTCAGCGTCGGGCCCGGCCCGAGCTGCCTCTGTGGTGCTTTCGCCCTCACACCTGGGGGCGGGTTGGGGGTGCAGAAGTCTTTTTATCTATATATACATATATAGATACGCATATATATGTATTTATGGTCCAAACCTCAGAACTGACCCGCCCCTCCTTTCCCCCCACCCCACTTCCCCAGCACTTTGAAGAAGAAACTACGGCTGTCGGGTGATTTTTTTCGTGATCTTAAATATTTATATCTCCACATTGGTTTTTTTTTTCCTCCCTTGTTTGGGGGGCTTTTATTTTCTCTTGTTTTTAAAACTCTATCCTTGTATATCACAATAATGGAAAGAAAGTTTATAGTGTCCTTTCACAAAGGAGTAGTTTTAAATTCCATTTAAAATGTGTATTTATTGGATTTTTTTAAGTGACAATTGTAATGGTAAAGGATCGGCAGGAAAGGCCAGAAGCACTCACTCCTGCCCGGTTGTGCTGGGCCCGGTGAGCCTGGCCCTCTTGGGAGATGACGAGGTTCTCTCAGCCGTCGGCCCCTCATGAGCCAAGTGCAGGCTGTAGCCACCCACTGTCCCCCTGACAGACACCCTTCCCTTCAGGGGAGGTAGCCCTCAGGACAGCCTCTGTCCTCTGCAGTAGGATGGGAGAATCTGTAGAGGAACACCTGGGGTCCCTTTTCCAGTCACCGGCTTGGAGTCGGGTATGGGGGGCAGGCGCACCCCAGGCCAGGCACCTGAGATGCTGGCATAGATTTCCCCCGAAACCAGGTTGGAAGTAGATAGCTTCAAGCTTGCTAGTCTCCACACTGAATCCTCTCTGTCCGTTAGCTATCAAGTCACGTGGTACCGTGGTCCCCTCGGCAGCACCTCTGGACGGAGCTGGAATCGAGAGGTTCTCAGGAGCCTTTTTACACCAAGCTGACTAGCCAATGAATACTGGCTGAAGGAATTTGTCTTAGTGGCAGGTTTAAAAAAAAAAAAAAGCCTCCAAAGTCGATGCTGATACCGAAAAGGGCTACTGTATCTTTAAGAACAAGAAGTCGAACCCAAGCTGTGAAAAGCTGGCGCAGAGCCTGGTGCTGTAGTGCTGTGCTGGGACTTCTTGATCGGGCAGGCCGCACCCGCGGGAACTCTGCACAGCAGTGTGACAGCAGGAACGCATCTCCTTATCCCTGGATTTCACATTGGACAATGGTGCATGCCTCACACCTGAGCCCACCCCCTCCACGCTATCATTTGAGGAGTGGGCCTACACTTAACAATTTTTAAATGCAAGAGTCAAACATTTTCAGCAGGTAGCTATGATTTTCCTCCCTATTTGGTGCCATTTCTCTATTTGGTCATTTTCTCCTTTCCTTCTTCCCCTCTCCACCCACTTGAACATGCCCATTCTAAAATTCTGGTGCATTCGTTCAGTTCTTTGAAATGAGAATGTGGTGCTTAATTTTTTTGACATTTGTTAAGAGAGGTTGGGCCTGACAGGTAGGAAGCAACGTCCGTCAACAGCAAGTCAGACTTCTTGGAGTGTTTGTTCTTCCTGTGGTATTAGCAAAAACGATGTCCAGCTACCCATGTGGATGTATGTGGTGCGTGAGAGGCTTCATAAGGACACAGAGGGGAATATGGCCACACAGTGATTGACAGCCAAACCCTGAGCTAAACATCAGATATTTATTGAGCAGTTTTATTCAGATGTGGGTCTTCATGAAATGAGTTTAACAATCAGATGACGATGCTGAAGGCAAGTTCCTGAGCTTCCAGGTGCCTTGTGAAAGAGCTGAGAATCGCCCCGCTGGCTGTGTACTGTAACTGTTCCAGAAGCACTGGCGGAGAGTCGCTGTGAGATATCCTAAGCATTTATGTGGTCTGGTTTTAATTGTAAATAGTGAAAAAAAATTTTTAAGCACTTTTGCCTAGATTTAAACAGCAACTTGAAAAAAGTATGTTTTAACATGTAATTGTGGGAGAAATTGTAAATAGTAGCTGAATATTTAACGTGCTTTGTCTAGCCTTCACTTTTACCATATTCTGTAAAGTTGCATTTATTTTACAGGACAAAAATGAAATATTATTGCTTTTGAAATAAATACCCAAGAGCTTATCAGGATTTCGAATTATTCAGAACTCAGATTTATAGGAAAACCTCTGACCTTCAGTTTGACAAGCTAAAGGAAGCAGAGTCTTTAATGAGCATGCTGATTTTCTAGTTTTGAGGAAAAGTTGGGTCCTTTAAATGCTATTTTGCTTAACGCATCAGTACTTTTATGCAGGTCTCATTTGACTCCGTGCTTAGGTAGATGCGGGGGGTGCCTTGAAAACTTCATTTTAAATTATCTTAAACAAGAAATACAATATTTTACAAAACATTTGGAGAATGTGACTGTCTGTATGACCCGGGGAAGCCCCAGGTTGGCTGTTGGTTTGGAAGGTCCTGAGTGTAACCCAGGTGATTCTGATACTTGGCATGTATGAATCTCCTTGATGTGTGTTCAATAGACTCTTCCCCTCATCACCCTTTGGTAGCAAAGCCATTAGATGAAAGGAGAAACCAATACAATCTAAAAGCATGTGATGTCTGTTCCCCCCAGCCCAAACAGCCTTTGGTTCATAATTTCTAGATTAGCAGATAGGCTGCTGAGAAGTGAGTCAAGAGGCAGTCTCCATTGGACGTCCCCATACCCTCCAGAACGGTGTTTCAGAGATTAGGTGGTGCTGTTGCCATGCTCAAGCCCATGCTGATTTTTACACACTACATGTATAACCTACCTCAAATCTCAGTCATTAAATTAGCATGCTTTAGACGTATGTTTAAAAAGTAACTATGCACAGCTCTTTATCCCCTCCCCCTTGCTGCTGAAGGTTTCTTAAAAGAGAAAAATCGAATTTTTATTTTTTACTGGCACTAT
This sequence comes from Bos indicus, assembly GCF_029378745.1. Lineage (NCBI taxonomy): Eukaryota > Metazoa > Chordata > Mammalia > Artiodactyla > Bovidae > Bos > Bos indicus. The sequence goes on along the minus strand of NC_091770.1, from coordinate 10,474,503 downwards.
CATTTTTTAAGTCTGAAAGATGATTAACAGACATTTTTATCATGAGAAGAAAAATAAAGCCATTGCAACTAAAGAACCTAACAGCATGACCAAGTTTTAGGAATAATAGTATAGCAACAGAAATGATGGAGTCCTAGAGTCATCTCCCCCAGTGTGCCCTGTCCACAGATGCCATCCACATGCAGTGCAGACAGTTGGTTCTTCTTTTGTTTTCCCTGCCTTTTTTGCATGCAAGGAAAGTACTTGCAAAGTTTTGTGCTAAGAAGTTTTTAAAATTAAAAAAATCGCTTTGCGGCAGGTTCTCGCAAAATAACTGGTGCTAGCTCAAGAAACCGTTATCCAACCATCAGAAATCTTGACTGACGTGTCTCATGGCTTTTGAGGTTTCTTGTTGTTGTTGTTTGGTGTGTGTTCTGGCAGGGCCTAGGTTTCCCACACTCTGGCTTCATGGGTACTGCTTTGCCGGCCCACTGAGATGACAGGTGCGCATGGAAAGAGGTCATACCCGCCCCTCTTGGCCCTTTCACCAGCCTCTTTTGGAAACAGTAGTTTGCAGAGCGAGGGACTTTAAAAGTGCTGAAGCAAGGAAAGAAGGAGCAGATCTTAATTGCTTTGTACCCGGCAGCAGTGGGTATGCGAGGATGGGTGACAGTGAGTAGATGGTAACCTGATTCCATTAAGAGAACCCAGCCAGGCTTCATGAAGTTGACCACCGCCAGATCCCACACCAGGGCAGTGCTGCGGAAAATTAAAATGATAGCCCCGACGTGCCTCAACCAATCTCTTTCCTTTTGTTACTGAAGTGTGTTTTATGGACTAGGAAGCATTTTTATGAATTGAAATAGTCTAAATAAAATGGTGCTATGGTGTTTTAATGTGACTGTCCCTGATCCTGTCCTGCTGAGGTGCTATCAAGGTTCTGAAACCACAACCAACCAAAAACAAGGTGGGCTCCAGTCTCTCTCGGCTTCTTCCCCTGCCCCCCTTTTGGTGCTGTCTCCTTAGACTTCTGTTTACGTGCTAGAACCTGCTCTGAGCAGTTTTTCTGTTTTGTTTTATTCTCCCCTTGTTGGCCACACAGAAAGGCGAGTCTCGAAGGCAGCCAGCCATCTTACTGGGGCGGGGAGTGGGCCTGCCTGGCTTGGAGGTGGCGGGCATGCTGGTTTCACATGTGTCCTCTTGGGTCTATCAAGAAAGGAAGCGTGAAGGGGTTTTGGGGGGTTCTTTGGAGGAAGGGGAGTCGGGTGCTTCTGCGTCTTCTAACGTGGCAGGCATTCTTGCTGTCCAGGGTGCTGACTAGATGTCTCTGAGAGTTCCAAAGGTGCTCTGCAGGCCAGGGTGGGCCGGATGGGCCTCCTTCCTCCCCAGCACTGGCCAGGACTGTGGCGGGCAGGGGGCTCATTCCTTTGCTCCTCACAGCCTTTGCCCCAGCATTGCTTCTGCCTCTCGCTGGTATCCCCTCGTGTTCAAACTAAAGGAAGGAGCTTTGCTCACTTGGTACCACTGAGGCTGTTTTTAGTTGGTGCTATTCCAAATTTCTTCTTGGGTCCACAAAAGTTGATATTTTAAAAATTCAACAGGAAGCTCTGTTTTGTGTCATCCACTGTCACAATAATTTTTTTTTTTTTTTAAATACCTCAAAAACAGGACATCGTGACAACTTTGGTAAAGTAGATTCCAGGAGGGTCTGATACATACAGGTTGTCCATTTGATGACCTACTTGACCTTGAAGAATCTGGGGTCGTTTTAGTTTTCATTCTTCAGTTAAAATGGCAGAATGCTTAAAGGAAGGACTGTGGTTGACTTTTATTTTGTTTCAAGTTTTGCTTTTGAATAAAATGTGAATTTCCTATGCCCATCTCATCGAGCTTTTTCAGTCATTGTTGCTGTCATTTGAAATGACTCCCTCACAACCTATCTTTATTGACCAGCTGCATCTGCTGTAGCCAACTTCAACATACCCTGGACCAACCTGAGTGTTTTTTGAGGTGCATACCCCCAGCATAGGTTATACAGTCCCGCACGCACTCACACGCACAGGGAGAGTTTTTCCATGTGCGAGGCCCCGTCCTGGCACTCCCAGCCCTTCCTTCCGCAGAGCTGCCAACAAGAGAAAAGCAATAGGCTTCTTCCCTGAGCAGAGATTGCAGCACAGAAATGCAAGGTCTACCGTCGCTTTTTGCCTAAGAATCAGTGAGAATTGGCCTACTTCCTCGTTTGCTCCTCTTCTGATATCAGGGATGATTTTTGTAGTGGTGTTGTTCGCTCTCTTTTCTCATTTTGACTACCTGTCATTCAGGGATAACTCATCATTGTCACATGAGGATTTTAAAAATTCTATTTGGCTCATTGAATATCCAAATTTTCTTGGTTCCAATAGTTTTTTTTTTTTTTTTTTCTTTTAAGGGGAAAAAAGGAGGAGAAAAACAGGAGTGACGTAATTTCTTTTTCATCTATTCTAATTAAAGAAACAAGGGCAGGTCATATTGTGGCATATTAATGCATTGGACTTAATCTAGAACCCCTGTAGCTTTTTGATGTGTTTTATTTCTTCTCTCTTTGAATTCCTGTTTGGTTACTTGGCTTCCAATGGAGGTGAACTTAACAACCATACTTGAATATTCCGTCTTGACTTTGTAACTGTGGCTACTTGAAATGAAGTTTATCTGGGGTTGATGGATGAATGGTAGATTTTTGCAATGTCTCAAGGCAATAGGATGTGTATTATTAAACTGTAGATATTCTTAGTACAGTAAATTTATGCTGATAATTTTATTTTGTATAATTTTTACTTTTTTGTTAATATTTTTTCCTCCCACTTTATTGGTTTGCCTCCTGAGCTACCCTCCTTGCCCTCCCTTCTCCCCCAGTGTTTCAGCAGATTTAATTTAGGGTGCCTAGAAATTGCAAGTATGTATCCTTTTTTGATTTGTATTTTATTATAATTTACACAAACAACTGGGTTTGTGAACTGTATTACTCCTGGTATCTTTAAAATATTGTGGGTGTTTTAATAAATTTTATATTTATTTTTTGCACTCAAATTCTGTGTGGCTTCTTTTTCCCCACCTTGAATTGGGCCCAGATTGTGGTATTTAAGGTTCCCTATAATCCCACTGTGGTCCAACTCTCAGATCCATACATAACTACTGGAAAAGCCACAGCTTGAAATCCCACTACAAGAGAATCACATATCACAAACATTTTCAGAGTACTTAAATATAACCATGTGCATGTATAACTTTTAAAATGGAAGAAAACAATAAGACTGTCCTCTTCATGGATCATAGCCTTATAGTAGAGAGACTTGTGTAACGCAGTGAAGCTGTGAACCATGACATGCAGGGCCACCCAAGACAGGTCACAGTGAAGAGTTCTGACAAACGTCGGGAAGGAAACGGCAACCCATTCCAGTGTTCTTGCCTGGAGAACCCCATGTACCGTATGAAAAGGCAAAAAGATATGACACCAGAAGATGAGCTCCCCAGGTCTGGAGGTGTCCGGTATGCTACTGGGGAAGAGCAGAGGGCAGTTGGTAATAGCTCCAGAAAGAATGATGTGGCTGGGCCAAAGCGGGAATGGCGCTCAGTGGTGAAAGTACAGTCCAGTGTCGTAAAGAACAATAAAGAACAATACTGCAAAACCTGGGATGTTAGGCCCATGAATCAAGGTAAATTGGCTGTGGTCAAGCAGGAGATGGCAAGAGTGAACATCGACATCTTAGGAATCAGTGAACTAAAATGGATGAGAATGGGAGAATTTAATTCATATGACCACTATACCTACTACTGTGGGAAAATCCCTTAGAAGAAATGGAATAGCCCTCGCAGTCAACAAGAGACTCCAAAATGTAATACTTGAGTGCAGTCTCAAAAACAGCAGAATGATCTTGGTTTGTTTGCAAGGCAAATCATTCAACATCACAGTAATCCAAGTCTATGCCACAATCACTGATGCTTAAGAAGCTGAGGTTGACTGCTTCTATGAAAACCTACAAGACCTTCTAGAATTAACACCAAAAAAATATGTCCTTTTCGTTATAGGGGATAGGAATGCAAAAGTAAGAAGAGATACCTGAAATAACAGGTAAGTTTGGTCTTGGAGTACAAAATGAAGAAAGGCAAAGGCTAAGAGAGTTCTGTCAAGAAAATGTGCTGGTCACAGCAAACACCCTTTTCCAACAACCCAAGAGAAAGCTCCACACATGGACATCACCAGATGGTCAATACCAAAATTGGATTATGTTCTTTGCAGCCAAAGATGGAGAAGCTCTATATAGTCAGTAAAAACGAGGCTTGGAGCTAAGTGTGGCTCAGATCATGAGCTCCTTGTTGGAAAATTTAGGCTTAAAGTGAACAAAGTAAGCAAAATCACTAGGCCATTCAGGTATGACCTAAATCAAACCCCTTATGATTATACGGTGACAGATAGATTCAAGGGATTAGATCTGATAGAGTGCCTGAAGAACTGTGGATGGAGTTCATAGTTCTTGTACAGGAGACGGTGACCAGAACCATCTCCAAGAAAAAGAAATGTAAAAAGACTAAGTGGTTGTCTCAGGAGGCTTTATGAACAGCTGAGGAAAGAAGAGAAGTGAAAAGCCAGGGAGAAAGGAAAAGAAATAGCCAAGAGAACGCAAAGTTCCAGAGGATAACAAGGAGAGGTGCAAAGAAGTAGAGGAAAGCAATAGAATAGGAAAAACTAGAGACCTCTTCAAAAATTGGAGGTATTAAGGAAACATTTCATGTGAGGATGGGTATTATAAAGGACAGAAATGGTAGGACCTAACAAACAGAAAAGATTAAGAATAGATGGCAAGAATACACAGAACTATACAGGAAAGGGCTTAATGACTCGGATATCCACCATGGTGTGGTGACTTACCTACAGCCAGACATCCTGGAATGTGAAATCAAGTGGGCCTGAGGAAGCATTACTACGAACAAAGCTAGTGGAGGTGATGGAATTCCAGCTGAGCTATTTAAAATCCTAAAAGATGATGCTGTTAAAGTGCTGCACTCAATATGTCAGCAAATTTGGAAAACTCAGCAGTGGCCACAGGACTGGAAAAGGTTAGTTTTCATTCCAATCCCAAGGAAGAGTAATGTCAAAGAATGTTCAAACTACCATAAAATTTATTTCATTTCACATGCTAGCAAGGTTATGCTCAAAATCCTTCAAGCTAGGCTTCAGCAGTAGTTGATTGACTAAGCTAAAGACTTTGACTGTGTGGATCACAACAAACTGTGGAAAATTCTTAGAAGGGAAATACCAGACCATCTTACTTGTTTCCTGAGAAATCTGTATGCAGGTAAGAAGCAACAGTTAGAACTGGACATGGAACAATGGACTGGTTCCAAACTGGGAAAGGAGTACCTCAAGGCTGTATATTGTCACCCTGCTTATTTAACTTACAGGCAGAGTACATCATGTGAAATGCTGGGTTGGATGAATCATGAGTTCGAATCAATATTGCTGGGAGAAATATAAATAGCCTCAGATGTGCAGATAATACCACTACAATGGCAGATGGTGAGAAGCAAATAAATAGCCTCTTGATGAGGGTGAAAGAGAATGAAAAAACTGGCTTTAAACTCAACATTCAAAAAACCAAGATCTTAGCATCTTGTCCTATCACTTCATGGCAAATAGATGGGAAAACAATGGGAACAGTGATAGACTTTATTTTCTTGGACTCCAGAATCACTGCAGACAGTGATTGCAACAGAACTTAAGATGCTTGCTCCTTGGAAGAAAAGCTATGATGAACCTAGACAGCATGTTAAAAAGCAGAGACATCATTTTGCTGACAAAGGTCTGTATAGTCAAAGCTATGGAATTTCCAGTAATCATGTACAAATGTGAGAGTTGGACCATAAAGAAGGTTGAGTACTGAAGAATTGATGCTTTGGAATTGTGGTTCTGGAGAAGACTCTTGAGAGTCCGTTAGACAGCAAGGAGACCAAACCAGTCAATCCTAAAGGAAATCAACCCTGAAGTTTCATTGGAAGGACTGTTGCTGAAGCTAAAACTCCAATACTTAGGCCACCTGATGGGAAGAGCCGACTCATTGGAAATGACCCTCATGCTGGGAAAGATTGAAGGCTAAAGGAGAAAGCGGTGACAGAGAATGAGATGGTTAGATAGCATCACTGACTCAATGGACATGAATTTGAGCAAACTCCGGGAGATAGTGGAGAGCAGAGGAGCCTGGCATGCTGCAGTCCATGGGGCTGCAAAGAGTTGGACTAGACTTGGCAACTGAACTAAAACAATCGTAATCTTTTTCCACAACCTTATCACAAGTTCTGCTGATGCCCTTGTAGACTTCTTAACCTAAAAGAGCTGTTAGTCATTTTGTGTCTCCCAGTGTACTCTGAAAACAATAGGCACTCATTGTCCTGTAAGAAGAAATGAATGAATGCCCTTAGTGAGCGGGGGGATCAGCTAAAATACATTCAACACGTGGAACTCAGCCACATTCTCGCCAGAGACACAGGACACCACAGAAGACACAAGAGGACCACACGTGGGAGACACTATAGCACACGTAATCAAAGCTCCATCAAAATCTAGATCCCTCCAATGCTATTCTGACTCCCACCTGCAGAAGCCTTGGCAGATACTAGCTCTTCTCCTCTTCCAAGAAGCCCAAACCCAGGCCCAGTTCCCCTTCCCTCCCCTTGAAACGTCATCCTCTATTTTGACTTTTTTCCTCACACGCACTGATTCCTACTCCTTGGGGCTGCTCCCCTCCCCTTGCCCTGACATTTTCTCTGGAATTGCATCCTTTGCTCTGCCTCTGGGACCTGCCTCTTCAACTATGCTCTTTCTGCAGCTCCTCCCTCACCGTGCTCTCAGGACCATCGCCCTGATCCTGCTCTGCCTTCAAGTCACCACTTTTCTCCCCACTTCCTATCACCACCACGTTTCTGCAGGTATAGACAACCTCCTGGTTTCAACATCCACACTACTCACTCACTGTATCCTTGTTCCTCCAGAAAGAGCTGTCTTCCAGGCCCATGATTCTGTCTTCACTGATCTCTCAAAACCCTCCACTCCTGGAATGTGTTAATACCACCGGTGACATCCCATTATCCCAGAAGCCTAAAGCCCCCTACTCTTCTCACGGCCCCTCATGTCCTTTAAGCATAGATGCCCAAGAGAACAGGTTCAAGCCTCGCTATGACTAGGCTTTCCCTCAGAGCCCTTGTTCAACCACCGGGCCTCAACTATGACCCTAATGCCAAAGTTGTATCTAGAAGCTCTGGATGGCTGTTTGGCAGGGCCAAAGGCATAACACATCTGAAACTGACCTCTTCATACTTCCCTGGTGGCCCACTGGTGAAGAGTCCACCTTCCAAGGCAGGGGACTCAGGTTCAATCCCTGGTAGGGGAACTAAGATCCCGCATGCTGCAGTGCCACAGGGCAACTGACCTGTGTGTGGCCACTAAACAACGCCCGTGTGCCACAACAAAGACCCAGCGCAGTCAAATGTTTTTTTAAATTGCTAATAATAATAAAATTAACCCCCCAAGGCTCTGTCATATTTCCCTCAGGCTGTTGATGGCCCCGTCATTCTATTGGTCACATCCTGACACCTGCCAAGGCTGGGTTTTACCTTAGTATCCTCAATCCTGCCTCCCCTTTCTATGATTATTAGCAGTCTACACTGTGCAGTTGCCCAGGCTGTACACTGACATAGACTGACATGTGGGCCTCGATCACTGGCATAGACTCCCCACGGCCAGGAGAGGACCACAGCAGGGCCTTCTAAAGCCAGGGGCCCAGGCAGGGGCCTCTAGTGACTTTCACAAGACCATCAGCTAGGAAGTGGCAGAACCCAGACTCAAACCAGGTATGTCTGATACAAAAGCCTGTGCAAATATACCCCTGCTTCTTCTGTACCTTAAGAGACATGTATCCAACGGATACATATTGTTCTCGCTGGCAGGTATCTACCCACAAGCTGAGCTTAAGTCGTGGCTGGCAGCCTGAGGGTCTACGAGCACAAGAGACATAGGACAAGATGACTCTGCAGGAAGACGAGCTTTTCAGAGCTTTTCAACAGGTATCAATATGTGAAAGTCTGCATTCTAGCCCCCATTTTATCTTTCCACTCACCTCACTGAAAACAATCTCCTTATCCAGATAATCTTCCTTAAACCAAAAGAGATGATACTATTTCCCAGTAACACTCCTCAATGGTCTCCACTTGACATAGCTCTCAGGGTAAGGTGCAACACCCTAACTCTGTCAGAAGGCCCTGCAGGACCTGGCCCCAGCTTACTCTTTGTCTGACGATCTCCTCAGTGGCCCCCCTCACTCCAGCCAAGTGGCTTCTCACACACGAAGGTGCTTTCAGGCTAATGGTAGGGCAAATAATACCACCATGAGCTCACTTCTGTCAAAATCCTTAAAATATGTACATAAACTATAAAACTACTCCAAATAAATTATCAATAAGAATAAAAAGATCAACAAGGTTTTACTCAAGAAAGTGAATAAAGTCGAGTTATCTGAAACCAAAGATAAACTTTTACTTCGCAGTCATGTCTAAGTCTTTGCAACTCCATGACTATGCAGTCCATGGAATTCTCTAGGCCAGAATACTGGATTGGGTTGCTGTTTCCTCCTCCAGGGGATCTTCCCAACCCAGGGAAGATCCCAATCCAGGCCTCCCAAATTGTGGGTGGATTCTTTACCAGCTGAGCTACCATGCAATTCTAAAGAATATCATTCAGTTCAGTTCAGTTCATTTCCTCAGTCGTGTCCGACTCTTTGCAACCACATGGACTGCAGCACTCCAGGCCTCCCTGTCCATCACCAACTCCTGGAGTTTATCCAAACTCATGTCCATTGAGTTGGTGCTGCCATCCAACCATTTCATCCTCTGTCATCCCCTTCTCCTCCCCACTTCAGTCTTTCCCAACATCAGGGTCTTTTCAAATGAGTCAGTTCTTCGCATCAAGTGGCCAAAGTATTGGAGTTTCAGCTTCAACATCAGTCCTTCCAATGAACACTCAGGACTTATCTCCTTTAGGATGGACTGACTGGCTGGATCTCCTTGCAATCCAAGGGACTCTCAAGAGTCTTCTCCAACACCACAGTTCAAAAGCATCAATTCTTTGGCACTCAGCTTTCTTTGTAGTCCAACTCTCACATCCACACATGACTACTGGAAAAACCTAGACAGACATTTGTTGACAAAGTAATGTCTCTGCTTTTTAATATGCTGTCTAGATTGGCCATACCTTTTCTTCCAAGGAGTAAGCGTCTTTTAATTTCATGGCTTCAGTCACCATCTGCAGTGATTTTCAGTTTAGTCACTCAGTCGTGTCCAGCTGTTTGCAACCCCATGAATCGCAGCATGCCAGGCCTCCGCATCCATCACCAACTCCCGGAGCCCACCCAAACCCATGTCCGAGTCATTGATGCCATCCAGCCATCTCATCCTCTGTTGTCCCCTTCTCCTCCTGCCTCCAATCCCTCCCAGCATCAGAGTTTTTTCCAATGAGTCAACTCTTCGCGTGAGATGGCCAAAGTACTGGAGTTTCAGCTTCAACATCAGTCCTTCCAATGAACCCCCAGGACTGATCTCCTTTAGGATAGACTGGCTGGATCTTCTTGCAGTCCAAGGGACTCTCAAGAGTCTTCTCCAACACCACAGTTCAAAAGCATCCATTCTTTGGCGCTCAGGTTTCTTCACAGTCCAATTCTCATGTCCATACATGACTACTGGAAAAACCATAGCCTTGACTAGATGGACCTTTGTTGGCAAAGTAATGTCTCTGCTTTTGAATATGCTATCTAGGTCGGTCATAACTTTCCTTCCAAGGAATAAGCGTCTTTTAATTTCATGGCTGCATTCACCATCTGCAGTGATTTTGGAGCCCCCAAAAATAAAGTCTGACACTGTTTCCCCATCTATTTCCCATGAAGTGATGGGACCAGATGCCATGGTCTTAGTTTTCTGAATGTTGAGCTTTAAGCCAACTTTTTCACTCTCCTCTTTCACTTTCATCAAGAGGCTTTTTAGTTCCTCTTCACTTTCTACCATAAGGGTGGTGTCATCTGCATATCTGAGGTTATTGATATTTCTCCTGGCAATCTTGATTCCAGCTTGTGATTCATCCAGCCCAGCGTTTCTCATGATGTACTCTCCATATAAGTTAAATAAGCAAAGGGACAATATACAGCCTTGACAAACTCCTTTTCCTATTTGGAACCAGTCTGTTGTTCCATGTCCAATTCTAACTGTTGCTTCCTGACCTGAATATAGGTTTCTCAAGAGGCAGGTCAGGTGGTCTGGTATTCCCATCTCTTTCAGAATTTTCCACAGTTTATTGTGATCCACACAGCCAAAGGCTTTGGCATAGTCAATAAAGCAGAAATAGATGTTTTTCTAAAACTCTTGCTTTTTCCATGTTCCAGCGGATGTTGGCAATTTGATCTCTGATTCCTCTGCCTTTTCTAAATCCAGCTTGAACATCTGACAGTTCACGGTTCACGTATTGCTGAAGTCTGGCTTGGAGAATTTTGAGCATTACTTTACTAGCGTGTGAGATGAGTGCAATTGTGCAGTAGTTTGAGCATTCTTTGGCATTGCCTTTCTTTGGGATTGGAATGAAAACTGACTTTTTCCAGTCCTGTGGCCACTGCTGAGTTTTCCAAATTTGCTGGCATATTAAGTGCAGCACTTTCACAGCATCATCTTTCAGGATTTGAAATAGCTCAACTGAAATTCCATCACCTCCACTAGCTTTGTTCGTAGTAATGCTTCCTAAGGCCCGCTTGACTTCACATTCCAGGATGTCTGGCTCTAGGTGAGTGATCACACCGTCGTGATTATCTGGGTCTTGAAGATATTTTTTGTACGGTTCTTCTGTGAACTCTTGTCACCTCTTCTTAATATCTTCTGCTTCTGTTAGGTCCCTACCATTTCTGTCCTTTGTTGAGCCCATCTTTGCATGAAATGTTCCCTTGGTATCTCTAATTTTCTTGAAGAGATCTCTAGTCTTTCCCATTCTATTGTTTTCCTCTATTTCTTTCCGCTGATTACTGAGGAAGGCTTTCTTATCTCTCCTTGCTATTCTTTGGAACTCTGCATTCAAATGGGTATATCTTTCCTTTTCTCCTTTTTTTTTCATTTCTCTTCTTTTCACAGCTATTTGTAAGGCCTCCTCAGACAGCCATTTTGCTTTTTTGCATTTCTTTTCCATGGGGATGATCTTGATCCCTGTCTCCTGTACAATGTCACAAACCTCCGTCTATAGTTCATCAAGCATTGTGTCTATCAGATCTAGTCCCTTAAATCTATTTCCCACTTCCACTGTATAATTGTAAGAGATTTGATTTAGGTCATACCTGAATGGTCTAGTGGTAAGGCAATAAACAAGGTAATATTATGGTATAACAAGGAAAAATTATTTAACATTTTGTTTTTAAATTAATAAATTTTATTTATAGTGAGGTTTTGTTGTTCTGTTGTTAAGTTGTGTCCAACTCTTTGCAACCTCATGGACTACAGCACACCTGGCTTCTCTGTCCTTCACCAACTCCTGGAGTCTACTCAAACTCACGTCCATTGAGTTGGTGATGCTATCCAAAACAGTCTCATCCTCTGTTGCCCCTTCTCCTGCCCTCAGTCTTTCCCTGCATCAGGGTCTTTTCCAGTGAGTCAGCTGTTCACATTAGGTGGCCAAAGTATTGGAGCTTCAGCTTCAGCATCAGTCCTTCCAATGAATAATCAAAGTTGATTTACTTTAGAATTGACTAGTTTGATCTCCTTGCTATTCAAGGGACTTTCTTTCTTTCTGTTTTTTTTTTTTTTTTTTAATATTTATTTATTTTTAAATTTTATTTTATTTAACTTTACAATATTGTATTGGTTTTGCCATATATCAAAATGAATCTGCCACAGGTATACATGTGTTCCCCATCCTGAACCCTCCTCCCTCCTCCCTCCCCATACCATCCCTCTGGGTCGTCCCAGTGCACCAGCCCCAAGCATCCAGTATTGTGCATTGAACCTGGACTGGTGACTCGTTTCATATATGATATTATACATATTTCAATGCAATTCTCCCAAATCATCCCACCCTCTCCCACAGAGTCCAAGAGACTGTTCTATACATCAGTGTCTCTTTTGCTGTCTCATATACAGGGTTATTGTTACCATCTTTCTAAATTCCATATATATGTGTTAGTATACTGTAGTGGTGATTTTCTTTCTGGCTTACTTCACTCTGTATAATAGGCTCCAGTTTCATCCACCTCATTAGAACTGACTCAAATGTATTCTTTTTAATGGCTGAGTAATACTCCATTGTGTATATGTACCACAGCTTTCTTATCCATTCATCTGCTGATGGACATCTAGGTTGCTTCCATGTCCTGACTATTATAAACAGTGCTGCAATGAACATTGGGGTACACGTGTCTCTTTCAATTCTGGTTTCCTCAGAGTGTATGCCCAGCAGAATCCAACAACACATTAAAAAGATCATACACCATGACCAAGTGGGCTTTATCCCAGGGATGCAAGGATTCTTCAATACCCGCAAATCCATCAATGTAATACACCGCGTTAACAAATTGAAAAATAAAAGCCATATGATTATCTCAATAGATGCAGAGAAAGCCTTTGACAAAATTCAACATCCATTTATGATAAAAACTCTCCAGAAAGCAGGAATAGAAGGAACATACCTCAACATAATAAAAGCTAATAAAACCCACAGCAAACATTATCCTCAATGGTGAAAAATTGAAAGCATTTCCTCTAAAGTCAGGAACAAGACAAGGGTGCCCACTTTCACCATTACTATTCAACATAGTTTTGGAAGTTTTGGCCACAGCAATCAGAGCAGAAAAAGAAATAAAAGGAATCCAAATTGGAAAAGAAGAAGTAAAACTCTCACTGTTTGCAGATGACATGATCCTCTACATAGAAAACCCTAAAGACTCCACCAGAAAATTACTAGAACTAATCAATGAATATAGTAAAGTTGCAGGATATAAAATCAACACACAGAAATCCCTTGCATTCCTATACACTAATAATGAGAAAATAGAAAGAGAAATTAAAGAAACAATTCCATTCACCATTGCAACAAAAAGAATAAAATACTTAGGAATATATCTACCTAAAGAAACTAAAGACCTATATATAGAATACTATAAAACACTGGTGAAAGAAATCAAAGAGGACACTAATAGATGGAGAAATATACCATGTTCATGGATTGGAAGAATCAATATAGTGAAAATGAGTATACTGCCCAAAACAATTTATAGATTCAATGCAATCCCTATCAAGCTACCAACGGTATTCTTCACAGAGCTAGAACAAATAATTTCACAATTTGTATGGAAATACAAAAAACCTTGAATAGCCAAAGCTATCTTGAGAAAGAAGAATGGAACTGGAGGAATCAACCTGCCTGACTTCAGGCTCTACTACAAAGCCACAGTCATCAAGACAGTGTGGTACTGGCACAAAGACAGAAATATAGATCAATGGAACAAAATAGAAAGCCCAGAGATAAATCCACGCACATATGGACACCTTATCTTTGACAAAGGAGGCAAGAATATACAATGGATTAAAGACAATCTCTTTAACAAGTGGTGCTGGGAAAACTGGTCAACCACTTGTAAAAGAATGAAACTAGAGCACTTTCTAACACCATACACAAAAATAAACTCAAAATTGATTAAAGATCTAAACATAAGACCAGAAACTATAAAACTCCTAGAGGAGAAGATAGGCAAAACACTCTCCGACATACATCACAGCAGGATCCTTTATGACCCACCTCCCAGAATATTGGAAATAAAAGCAAAAATAAACAAATTGGACCTAATTAAACTTAAAAGCTTCTGCACAACAAAGGAAACTATAAGCAAGGTGAAAAGACAGCCTTCAGAATGGGAGAAAATAATAGCAAATGAAGCAATAGACAAACAACTGATCTAAAAAATATACAAGCAACTCCTGCAGCTCAGTTCCAGAAAAATAAATGACCCAATCAAAAAATGGGCCAAAGAACTAAATAGACATTTCTCCAAAGAAGACATACAGATGGCTAACAAACACATGAAAAGATGCTCAACATCACTCATTATCAGAGAAATGCAAATCAAAACCACTATGAGGTACCATTTCACGCCAGTCAGAATGGCTGCGATCCAAAAGTCTACAAGCAATAAATGCTGGAGAGGATGTGGAGAAAAGAGAACCCTCTTACACTGTTGGTGGGAATGCAAACTAGTACAGCCACTATGGAGAACAGTGTGGAGATTCCTTAAAAAACTGGAAGTAGAACTGCCTTATGATTCAAGGGACTTTCAAGAGTCTTCTCCAGCACCACAATTCAGAAACATCAGTTCTTTGGTACTCATCCTTCTTTATGGTCCAGCTCTCTCATCCGTACATGACTACTGGAAAAACTGTAGCATTCACTGTACAGACCTTTGTTGGCAAAGTGATGTCTCTGCTTTTTAATACGCTGTTTAGCTTTTTCTTCCAAGCATTTTTTAACTTCATGGCTGCAGTCACCGTCCACAGTGATTTTGGAGCCCAAGAAAATAAAGTCTGTCACTGTTTCCATTCTCTCCCCATCTATTTGCCATGAAGTGATGGGACTGAATGCTATGATCTTAGTTTTTGAATGTTGAGTTTCAAACCAACTTCACTCTCCTCTTTCACCCTCATCAAGAGGCTCTTTAGTTCCTCTTCACTCTCTGCCATTAGAGTGGTATCATCTGCATATCTGATGTTGTTGATATTTCTCCTGGCAATCTTGATTTCAGCCTGTGCTTCATCCAGCCTGGCATTTCACGTGATTTACTCTGCATATAAGTTAAATAAGCAGGGTAACCATATACAGCCTTGATGTACTTCTTTCCCAATTTGAAACCAGTCCGTTGTTCCATGTCTGGTTCTAACTGTTGCTTCTTGACCCACAAACAGGTTTCTTGGAGATAGATAAGATGGTCTGGTATTCCCATCTCTTGAAGAATTTTCCAGTTTGTTGTGATCCGCACAGGCAAAGGCTTTAGCATTTTAGAGCAGTTTTAGGTTTACAGAAAAACTGAGTACTGAGTAGAGAGTTCCCATATACTCACCTCATCCCCTCCTATTTTCCCTCCTGTTAGCAGTTTGCATTAGTGTGGTACATTTGTTATGACAGATGAGTCAATACTGATATAAAAGTATGAACCAAAGTCTACAGTTTACATTAGGCATCACTCTTTGTCCTGTACACTCAAAGCGTTTTAACAAATGTGTGATGACATGTATGCACCGTTACAGCATCCTGCAGAATAGTTCCACTGCCCTAAAAATCCTCTCTGTGCCACCTGTTCATCCTTGTTTCCCCTCCAGGCCCTGCCAATCTCTTGTGTTTTTGCACTGGTGTGTGCACAGTTCTGCCTTTTCCAGAATGCCGTATTGCTGGAATCCCACCCACAGTGTGCAGCCTTTTCAGGTTTCAGGTTGGCTTCTCTGACTTACAGTGTACATCTGAGGTTCCTCGTGTGTTTTTGTGGCTTGATAATTTCTTTCTTTTTATTGCTGGAATCGACACATTTTAATTGCATGAACGTGTATGTTGAAAAAGGGAGGGAAGAGAGTGGTTTCTGTGGATGTGAAGTGTTTGGTGTGGACAGAGCGCCAGGCCTGAGGAAGCTCGCGGCACCGAGGAGCAGAGCCAGGAGAGGGGCAGGAGCGTGTTAGCGAGAAGATGCGGCGTGGCGTCTGTGTACTGATGGCGTGCTCCTGGCGGCTGGGGAAGCCCTAAGAAGCACAGTGGAGAGACTTCAAGTCAGAGGCAGCCTGGAGTCCCCAGGCGGGGTCTCTGTTTTCAGCGAGCGCTTGGGGAAGTCTTCCACGAGAAGCACATGTTGTTGGTCTAACAATTATAGTTACTCTTTTTAACAATAAAGCACCTTCAGATTAGCACATTTTAAAATTACTTACTCTTTGATAAACATTACACTCTACAGGCAAATTAGTACCAAATCAGCCCATGACATGCATGCTCAGCAGCATGCTTTTATTTATCTATTTTTAATTATTACTATTATTTGAGCTACAGTGGTTTTTCCCCTTGGCTTCTGTTTACTTAGCAGTTTAAAATTTTTTTATTTATTATTTTATCTTTTCTATTTCTACTTAGCAATTTTTAAGACCTTTTTTTTTTTACCGTATAATGTACATCAAATAAACAGTTTTAACTGTTTACACATGTATATTTCAGTGGCATTAATTACCTTCATGTTGTAGTTTAATCTCCACCATCCATCCTCAGAACTTTTTCATCATCCCAAACAAAAACTCCATGCCCACTAAACAATAACTCCTCATCTGCCTCCCTCCTACCTCCTAGCAACCACCTTTCTATTTTCGCCCTCTATGAATTTGACTACTTAGGTTCCTCTTACCAGTGGAATTATACAATAATTGTCCTTCTGTTTCTGGCTTCATTCACTTTGTAGTAATGTCTTCTGTTTCTGGCTTCATTCACTTTGTAGTAATGTCTTAGAGATACATCCATGGAATAGAATGTGTCAATATTTCACTCCTTTTTAAGGCCAAATAATATTCTATGGTATGTAGGGTCAGACGTGACTTACCGCAACAAATACGCATACCACGTTTCATTAACCACATACTTTTGTGAGTTCTGCATCTTTGGCTCTGGCTTTGAGATCCTTCATGCTGCTAACCAACCCCTCCCACCATACACCTCTTTAAACTGTACATTTGAAATAAAATCCGCACAATAAAATGTGAGGATGAAGAAATAGACATATTTCAATCCTGTCATTTTGTGTGGTCACTTTGAAATGCCTTTGATGTTAGAACTTTTCAGTTGAAGACAAGTTGAACCCACTAGAATCAGTCCTGAAAAAAAATAAAGATATAATTGCAATTTCTGGAATTTATTGTGAAAAGACACTTTCATGAATCTCTGCCAAACTTGGTCATTTGTTCTCTTTCTACTGGAATTCTTTTTCCGTAAGCTGTGACTAAAGATTGACATATCTGTTTGTACTGTCAACTGAACATGAATATGCAAAGAAAATCTTTTTGACAAAATTTGCAGAAATTAAAGACATAAAAAAGAAATTGTAATGTTATTTTTTATTACCATGATAGACCAACATGTAGGTATAAATTTTCTCTCTTTATAAAAGGCATATATTACTATAATTTAAAAGTATTAATCCATTATTTCTCTTTTGTGCTGTAATTTTACTTTTTTTTTACATTTTCTTCCAAATATAAAATACTTCTAAGTTTTATATGTACAAATGTATGTATATGTAGCAGATTAAATAATGTACATTTATTACTACAAAAGTAATATGCCACAATGACTGATGGTTGTGAAACTATGAATTACACAAAATCAATTGTTGATAATTTACAAATAACTATAAATTTAATGATAGTTAATACAAAGACTGAAAGACAGTGTTAATTGGATAACCTTAGAAAGAACCTATATTCTTTTTGAGCTGAAAGAATATTCTTAGTGAGCTTTGATCCAAACCTAAGAAGGAATATGATGAGAAAGAAACTGTTGAAAAAAAAATTAACTACTCATTTTATTTTAATCTGACTTCGAACAATAGTCTTTATAAAAAAATACTTTAAAGAAAAAATTTATACTTTTATGACTTTAAAATAATGTGGGATTTCCCTGGTGGTTCAGTGGTTAAGAATCCACCTGTTAGTGGAGGTTCGATCCCTGGTCCAGGAAAAGTCCACATATCACAGGGCAACTAAGCCCATGCATCCCAACTACTGAGCCCGTGTGCTGTAACTACTGAAGCCTGTGTTCCAGAGCCTGTGCTCTGCAACAAGAGAAGCCGCTGCATTGAGAAGCCCATGCATCGCAACTAGAGAGCAGCCCCTCTACCTGCCACAACTGGAGAAAGCCTACACGAAGTAACAAAGATCCAGAGCAGCCATAAATGAAAATAAATAAATGAAATAATGTGAAGCATAAAAATGAGATTAACTCTTAATTCTAATCTTTATAGAATTGTTTGGTACTAACTCTCGTAACTTTGGACATGCTAATCTTTAAGAACTAAATTAATTTTATTTAGTCACATTTAGGTCATGAGGCTTTCAAGAGAAAATACTACTTGGGAATTCTGTACATTACATCTGGATGAATTAAAACATCATCAATATACATTTCTACCTCAAAACATTGCGAGGAGAAGAAACTCCAAGATTATGTACCATTGTCTATGTTCAGTGAGCTTCAATCCAAACATAATAAAGAATATGATAAAAAGAGAAACTGTTGGGAAAAGTTCTCATTTGTTTTACTAAACTGACTTCTATACAATGGCCTTTATAAAAATACTTTAAATTGTTGTTTGTTGTTCAGTTGCTAAGACATGTCTGACTCTTTGCGACCCCACGAACTTCAGCATGCCAGGCTTTCACAATCTCCTGGAGTCTGCTCAGACTCATCTCCATTAAGTCAGTGATGCCATCCAACCATCTCATCCTCTGTCACTCTCTTCTCCTGCCCTCAATCTTTCCCAGCATCAAGATATTTTCCAAATGAATCAGCTCTTTGCATCAGGTGGCCAAGTATTGGAGCTTCAGCATCAATCCTTCCGATGAATATGCAGGATTGATTTCCTTTAGTGTTGACTAATTTGATCTCCTTGCAGTCCAAGGGACTCTCAAGAGTCTTCTCCAGCACCACAGTTCAAAAGCATCAATTCTTTGGTGCTCAGCCTTCTTTATGGTCCAACTCTCACACCCATACATGACTACTAGAAAAACCACAGCTTTGACTATATAGAACTTTATCAGCAAAGTGATGTCTCTGCTTTTTAATATGCTATCTAGATTTGTCATAGCTTTTCTTCCAAGCCTTTTAATTTCATGGCTGCAGTCACCATCCATAGTGATTTTGGAGCCTAAGAAAATAAAGTCTGTTACTGTTTCTATTCTTTCCCCATCTATTTGCCATGAAGCGATGGAACTGGATGCTATGGTCTTAGTTTTTTTTTTTTTTTTTTTAATGTGTCCAGCCAGATTTTTCACTCTCCTCTTTCACCCTCATCAAGAGGCTCTTTAGTTCCTTTTCACTCTCTGCCATTAGAGTGGTATCATCTGCATATGTTAGTTTGTTGATATTTCCTGAGCAATCTTGATTCCAGCCCAGCATTTTGCATGATGTACTCTGCATATAAGCCAGGTGACAATATACAGCCTTTACGTACTCCTTTCCCAATTTGGAACCAGTCTGTTGTTCCATGTCTATTTCTAACTGTTGCTTCTTGATTTGAATAGAGGTTTCTCAGGAGACAGGTAAGGTGGTCTGGTATTTCCATCTGTAAGAACTTTCCACAGTTTGTTATGATCCACACAGCGTAATCAATGAAGCAGAAGTAGACGTCTTTTTGGGATTTCCTGGATCAGCCCTATGATCCAGCGGATGTTGGCAATTTGATCTCTAGTTCTTCTGCTTTTACTAAATCCAACTTGTATATCTGGAAGTTCTTGATTTCACATACAGCTGAAGCCTAGCTTGAAGACTTTTGAGTATAACCTTGCTAAGCATGTAAAATGAATACACTTTTTCCGTAGTTTGAATATTCTTTGGCATTGCCCTTCTTTGGGATTGGAATGAAAACTGACCTTTTCCAGTTCTGTGGCCACTGTTGAATTTTCTAAATTTGCTGGAATATTAAATGCAGCACTTAAACAGCATCATCTCTTAGGATTTGAAATAGCTCAGCTAGAATTCCATCACCTCTGCTAACTTAATTCATAGTAATGCATCCTAAGACATGCTTCACTTCACACTCCAGGATATCTGGCTCTAGGTGAGTGACCATACCATGGTGATTATTTGGTCAGTAAGACCTTCTTTGTATAGTTCTTCTGTGTATTCTTGCCACCTCTTCTAATATCTTCTGCTTCGGTTAAGTCCTTGCCATTTCTGTCATATATATATATTTACCTATACATATTTTTTGATGAGCCATTTGAGAATTCATTGCAAACATCAGGACACTTTCCTCTAAGCCCTTCTGCCTATGTCTGCTAAGAATAAGGTTATTCTTCATAATGACATAATTATTGCCCTCAGAAAATTTAACATCAATATAATATTATCTAATATAAACATCATATATTAGGTGGTTGTCATAATGTCCCTTGTAACTATGATTCCCCCCCAACCCAGGAGCCAACCCAGAATTACACAGTACATTCCGTTGTAATGTTTCCTTCATCTCCTTGATTGCTGCCACATTTGCCCTATCCCTTTTTTCTTTTGTGATATTGTTATCTTTTAAGAGTTCAAGTCAGTTGCTTTGCAGAATGCCCTTTGATTTTGGTTTGTCTGTTTCTTTGTTATTAGATTCAAGCCAAGTCCATTTGACAGGAATCCTACCCAGACAATGTGTCTTTTTCACTGCCTCCCAGGGGGAGGTACTCTTGTCCTATTAATGGGAATGTGACTTGTCATTGAGCTCAGGCAGTGTCCAGCAGAATTCTCCACTGCAGAGGTGCCTGAAAACTTTCCCCTTTGTAATACATCAGTAATTTGTGAGGAGGTGCTTTGAAACTGTATGAGTAACTGTTCCCCAACAATCTTGCACCCTGTGGTAGGGTTTTGTTTGTAGTGAAGGAAAATGCAGTGTTTATTCCAGGGCACCCACCCAATGGTTTTATTTCCCATTAATTCTTATGTGAATCAATCATTAACTCTAGTTGTTACAAAAATGGTAATTTTTCAATGGTATAATTCCTACATTTATTGATTAGCATTCTTTTATTCGAAAAAACATTTTTCCTTCTTATTTTATATTTATATATTTAAATATTTATATATTAAATATTTATATTTATATTAGTACTGTGAACTCATAGATTATTTATAATTGCATATTTTTAAATCATTCATTTTTGATACAGAAGTTGTCTCACATTTAACCAGTGGCAGCCTCTCAAGCTCATGCCTGTGACCTTTGACACGTCCTCATGTTTTTCTTGTTTTCTGTCACACAACATGTTCCAGGCTTACCTCACACTTTCCCTGCCCCAGTCCTGGAATCCAAAAAGCCCTGGCTCTTTTAAAATGGGAAATATTTAGAAATCAGAATCTGGGAGATATTCACGTCCAGTGCTGCTGGAGTATCGTTTCCCAGTGGACAGATTTAGAAGATGCATGAACACATTAAAAAAATATATATATGGCATTCAAATGGATAACCCTAGTTTCACTCTAACACCTCTTTTCCTCTCATTTCTGTGTTCTCCGTCTGTACTGTAAAGTTCCTTCATCAGCCCAAGGCCACCAGAAGCCCACCTGTAGTAGAACAAAGTTACGTTTATTGATTGACCTGTTGCGACAAGAGAAACCACTCAACTCGGGGAGCCGTGGAATGTCCCAGGGGGAGGGTGTCAGGAAGAACTTAGCAGGATTTGGGCTTGTGTTTGATTATTATGGAGAAAGGTTTGAAGGAGTGGGCTTTGCTCTGAATATGGCTGGTAAGGAGGCAAAACTAATTCTATGGGCAGGTATCCTAATTCTTATCTAGGAAGACAGAAGCATGGGAACAAGGCTGCCAATCACAGACTTAGGCCATTTTGTAGTTTACACAATATTCAAGGACTTCCCTGGTGGTCCAGCAGATAGAAGTCCACCTGCCAATGCAGGGGACACAGGTTCCAGCCCTGGTCCAGGAGGATTCCACATGCCGCCGAGTGACCAGGCCTTTGTGCCACAACTACTGAGCCTGTGCGCTGCAATTACTGAAGCCCACGGGCTTAGGCCCGTGCTCTGCAACAAGAGGAGCCACCGCAGTGAGAAGCCCCTGCAGTAGCACTAGAGGGTAGCCTCCACTCGCTGCAACTAGAGAAAGCCTGCATGCAGCAGCAAGACCCAGCACAAACAAAAATATAAATAAATAATTGTTTTAAAAAGAACTAGAACAAAAAACAATATTCACGTTTTTTATTTATTTATTTTTTTGTCTGTGTTTGGACATGATTATAAGGTAAAGTGAAAGTGTAGTTGCTCAGTTGTGTATGACTCTGCAACCTCAGGGACTGTAGCCCACCAGGCTCCCCTGTCCAGGGAGTTCTTCAGGCAAGAATATTGGAGTGGGTTGCCTTGCGCATCTCCAGGGGATCTTCCCAACCCAGGGGGATCAAACCTGGGTCTGCTGCATTCCAGGCAGATTCGTTACCATCTGAGCCACCGGGAAGCTGTGGACATGATTATAAGGTAACCCTGCTTTTTTTTGGGTCTATCACCATCACAGAGTGACCTTCTCTGATGTTGCTGTTCTGTGAAATTGTTTACTTTTAATTTAAATTGTTTACTTTATAATTTTTAATTATAATAATTTAATAAGTGTTTTAATAAACTCCACAGCTTAGCTCCTGGTGCCAGGGCCTAATTCTCTCTCGGTATCTTCCTTTTTCCACAGTGAAAACATTCACTCCCAACAATATCAATATATTTAGGTCATTTGTTCAATCCTACAATACACACAAAATGATTTCAGAATTGTTACACTCATACCACTGTCAACAACAAAAATATCAAGTAAAATTCAAGATTTCTTTGTAGATTTTTGAACTCTCAGAATATGTGCCATTAAGAGAACTGTGTTTATTGCTGTATTTAAAATGGATAACCAACAAGGGCCTACTGTACAGCACAGGGAACTCTGCTCAATGTTATGTGGCGGCCTGGATGGTAGGGGAGCCTAGGGGAGAATGGATACATGCATATGTGTAGCTGAGTCCCTTCGCTGGATACCTGAAACTATCACAACATCATTAATCAGCTATATCCCAATACAAAATTAAAAGTTTTTTTTTTAAAAAGAGGACTGTGTTCAAAGTTCTTGAACTAATCATTATTTTTTCTTCTGTATGAATTTGTTACCAATTTGACTTATAGCTAAGTTCATTTTAAAATGTTAAGCATTTTCCCCCATCCTCATTGATTTACTCATGTTTTTTGAATATGTAAAATATTAACACAGTTAAAAAGTCAGAACTATATGAAAAAGATGTATTCAGAAAAGTCTCATTCTTTCCTGTCTTCTTCCCTCTGCGTTCCCACCTAGCCCCTCTAGGTAAGCCAATCTCATTAAATTTCTGGTCTATCTTTCCAATCTGTCCTTTTACAAAAATAAGCAGACATAATATACTTTTTAACAATTAATTTATTTGTTTTAATTGGAGGCTAATTACTTTACGATATTGTGGTGGGTTTTGCCTACATTGACATGGATCAGCCATGGGTGTATCCACCATATGTCCCCATTCCGAACCCCACTCCCACCTCCCTCCCCGTCCCTTCCTTCTGGGTTGTCCCAGTGCACCGGCTCTGGGTGCCCTGTTTCATGCATCCAACTTGGACTGGTGATCTAGTTCACATATGGCAATATACATGTTTCAATACTCTTCTCTCAAATCATCCCACCCTCGGCTTCTCCCATAGAGTCCAAAAGTCTGTTCTTTATATCTGTGTCTCTTTTGCTGTCTCACATATAGGGTCATCGTTAACCATTTTTCTAAATTCCATATATATGCATTAATATACTGTATTGGTGTTTTTCTTTCTGACTTACTTTACTCTGTATAATAGGCTCCAGTTTCATCCACCTCATGAGAACTGATTCAAATGTATTCTTTTTAATGGCTGAGTAATACTCCATTGTGTATATGTACCGCACCTTTCTTATCCATTCGTCTGCTGATGGACATCTAGGTTGCTTCCATGTCCTAGCTATTGTAAACAGTGCTGCGATGAACATTGGGGCACACGTGTCTCTTTCAATTCTGGTTTCCTCAGTATGTATGCCCAGCAGTGGGATTGCTGGGTTGTATATAGACCTTTATTTCCCTTACTTACACAAAAGTCAGCATATAAAGTATACTTTCCAACTGTTTTTAAAAGGAAGGTTTATTGAAGTATGATATATTCACTACTTTTTAAGTGTATAGTTTGATTTATACTGATGTATCAAACTAGGTAACCAGCACCAAAGGCAAGATACAGAACATGTCCATCACCCCAATAAGTGCCCTGTCCCCTTGCAGTCAATCTTCTTCCACTCCTACCCTCTGGCAAGCACTGGTTTAATTCCTCTCTCTATTATTTTACCTTTTCTAGAATATCATGGGCTTCCCTGATAGCTCAGTTGGTAAAGAATCTGCCTGCAATGCAGGAGACCCCAGTTCAATTCCTGGGTTGGGAAGATCGGCTGGAGAAGGGATAGGCTACCCACTCCAGCATTCTTGGGCTTCCCTTGTGTCTCAGCTGGTAAAGAATCTGCCTGCAATGCGGGAAACATGGGTTCAATCCCTGGGTTGGGAAGATCCCCTGGAGAAGGAAAAGGCTACCCATTCCAGCATTCTGGATGGGAGAATCCCATGGACTGTATAGTCCATGGGGTCACAAAGAGTTGGACACTATTGAACGACTTAAAAAAAAAAAAGAATATACAAATGGGATCAGATGGTATCTAGCCCTTTGTATCATCTGGCCTCTTTCACATAGCATAATGAATGAGATTCATAATTGTTAAAAATACTAGTTGTTCCTTCCTTTCTATTGCTGTGTATTATTCTGCTGTGTGGCCAGAACAATTTATTTATCCTTCTACCAGTTCATGGCCTTGCTTCCAGTTGATTGCACTTTTATATCCTAACAGCAACAACTGGAAGTAATTTCTTATCACTTTATAGAGTTCTTTCCTATTCTCTTACCTCCACTTTCATATAGGTTATAAGAGTAACAGCTTTATTGAGATATAATTCCTAAAGCATAAGGTTCACCATTTTAAAGTGTACAATTCAGTGGCTTTTAGTTTATGCACAAAGTTGTGTGTGGATCAACACTATATAATTCCAGATATTTTCATCACCACAAAAAGAAACTCCATACCCATTAGTAGTCACATCTTATCCCCAATCCTGTCTACTTTCTTTTTCTAAGAATTTGTCTATTGAGGATTTTTCATGTAAATAGAATCCCATGTGGTCTTTTTCTGGCTTCTTTCGCTTGGCATAATGATTTCAACATTCATGCATACTTGTCGCATGTATCAGTACTTCATTCCTTTTAAATATAGCACGTTTTGTTTCCCATTCACCAGCTGATGGACATTTGTATTGTTTGTACTTTCTGACGACTAGAAACAAAGCCATGAACACTCACAAAGAAGATTTTGTGTTGGCATGCTTTTACTTCTCTCGGGTAGATATCTAGACTTGCTGGGTCATATGATAACTCTATGTTAAACTATTTGAGAGACTGTCAGACTGTTTTCCAAAGCAGCTGAACTGTCAGGCCAGAATACCGGAGTAGGTAGCCTTTCCCTTCTCCAGGGGATCTTCCTGACCCAGGGATCGAACCCAGGTCTTCCACATTGCGGGTGGATTCTTTACCAGCTGAGCCACAAAGGCAGCCACAGGGATAGAGACTGTGTTGCATCTATATAGATCAATCTGGAGAGCACTTCCATCTTTACAATATTCTAACTCACGAACAGGTGGTGTCTATCCATTTATTGTAGATCTTCTTCAATTTCGTTCAATAATGTTTTATGGTTTTCAGTGTAAAAATCCTATACTTATTTAAGTAAATTTATTCCTGAGTATTTTATTCTTTTTATGCTATTGTATGTGGAATTGTTCTAATTTTATTTTCAGATTATTCATTATTAGTATATAGAAATACAACTGATATATTGATCTTGTATCCTACAACCTTGCTGAACTCATTTACTGGTTCTAATATAGTTCTTTGTGGATCCCTCAGGATTTTTAAAACAAGTTTAATTTTATTAATTAATTTATATACTTGCTTAACAAAAGGATTTAGCTTTTTTTTTCTTTCATTTTTTAGTCCCTGGAACAATTTGCATAATGTTAGGATTATCTGGTGTTTGAAGAATTTGATAGAATTCCCCTATATATGGTATATATTGCAAATAAATTGTAAGTGAAGTTGCTCAGTCATGTCTGACTCTTTGCGATCCCATGGACTGTAGCCTACCAGGCTCCTCTGTCCATGGGATTTTCCAGGCAAGAATACTTGAATTTCCTTGAATTCCAAGAATACTTGGAATTTTCCAAGAATACTGCCATTTCCTTCTCAGGAGATCTTCCCGACCCAGGGATTGAACCTGGGTCTCCTGCATTGTAGGCAGATGCTTTACCGTCTGGGCCACCAGGGAATTCTGATATATGGGATATATAAATGTATTTATTTGATAAATTTCTCTATTATTTTATGGAGACTGGTCTGTTTTCTCCCTCCACAAGGGTCCATTGTGGGAATAATTTTTCCTTGGAAATTATTTATTTTATCTGCGGTTTGAAATTTGTTTACATAAAGTTGTACAAAATAGCCTCTCTTTTTTTTTATTTAGTCTCCTCTGTTCCTATGGTTATTTCCCCTATGTGCCTTCTTATTGTGTTTTTTTTTTTTCTTTCTTCCTTTTTTCCTTAATTAGTTTAGCTATTGATTTGTTGATCTTGTTAATTTTTTCCAAAAGAACCAGCATTTTGATTTATTATTCCACTATCTTTTGTTTCCTACCTCATTAATTATGCTTTTATGCTTATTATTTACTTCCTTGTTCTTTCTTTGATTAGTCCTTTTCTGGCTTCTTGTCTGAGCTAAAATTTTAAATAAACAAAAGATAACTTACAGTTTGCCAACTATTTTTTTAGCAAAAAAAGAAGGGTTTTAAAAACTTTAATTCAAGCTATGAATCCTAGGAACAAAGTTCCTTCTAGAATATTTTACTTAAAAACTGTCCTTCATGAATTAAGGTTAATGACATCAATGATGTGACATTATGATGTGAACATAAATATTTGTTTTATTCCACAAATGTGTAATATGAGGACCACAGGAACAATCTAAGCCTGACACATCTGAGATACTGTCTGTACACCCTATTATATGATTTTAAGTTTTCAGTTGAATTTGTAACCATAAATTATCAGATTATTGACGATAATTACCACTGAAGCTAATTTTCCAATGATAGAATTCCATTTTATGCTTGGCTTTGACTTAACATTTATTTTGCCACATGGACTGAATGTATTTGGTCCCTTTCTACCCGGAAGAGGGCGAGGAGCTTGCAAGACACAATCTGGTTTAGGGGTGGCTGAGAGAGAAGGGAACGGGGTAGAGGTTAGTTAGGCTGGAAGTGCCAGCTAGAAGGCCCAGTAGTGGTCCAGGAGCCCTGGGACCACCTCCCTTGGGCCTCCCATGGACCACCTCCCTTGTTACCTAAGAGGGCCTCTTGGACCTCTGGGCTCCTCCCAGGATGTTGCGTCCCAGAGACCCGTAGGACCTCCCTCTGGGGCGCTCCATCCTGCTGGGATCCGGAGCCAAGGGCAAAGCTTCCAGGACATTGACAGGCGAGGGCTGTACCTACCCATCTCAATCTTTCCTTCCCGGACCTGTGGCCCTTTGCCTGGACAAAGCTTCAGCTCGCACTTCTGGACTTGGGAGAACAACAGAGTCATTTACAAACTAAAGCAGGCAAGAGGCTGCAGGGACCGTGGCAGGCGGTGGATCGGCCATCTCCGTGTGGCGCTTCGGGGAGTGGGGTCCCCAGAGAGACCAGGAGCAGGCTGCGCGTTTGCCAGGCCCGGATCCCCTTCCCGACCCCTACACCCAGACTGGGGCACCGAACTCGGGGATCCTTTTGACTTAGGAAAACACATGCAGTGAGGAATTGGTGTTCTTAAGAAATACATCACATTTGTCAGACAGAGATTGAACTCAGCTATACAAAGCAAGTCAGGAATCTTCTGAAGAAATAGCAACTTAAAAAAAAAAAAAAAAACTAGGAGGAGGACGAAGAATACAAGTATGTTCTCATGTAAAGCGTCCTTTCTCATCCCATGAGCAAAATGAGTGGCCACGTTGGACGGCATGAACTTACCTCGGAGAACCTGACCTCGCAGGTCACTGTGGAGTTAGCCCGCTGTACTGAAGACCAGAGAAGAGTGGAAATCGCACTTTCCGTGGTGCACAGAAGGCAGAGCCACCGTTAGACACTTGCTGAAAGCAATATAAATTAAGTAAAAGCCAGTGTGTGTGAGATTCCCAAAGACTGACAGAACACTGCAGTATTTAGGGGGGAGAAAAAAAAATCATACCACCATTTATATTTTATTTTATTATTTTTTTTCTAATTTTATTTTATTTTTAAATTTTACATAATTGTATTAGTTTTGCCAAATATCAAAATGAATCCGCCACAGGTATACACGTGTTCCCCATCCTGAACCCTCCTCCCTCCTCCCTCCCCATACCATCCCTCTGGGTCGTCCCAGTGCACTAGCCCCAAGCATCCAGTATCGTGCATCGAACCTGGACTGGCAACTCGTTTCTTACATGATATTTTACATGTTTCAATGCCATTCTCCCAAATCTTCCCACCCTCTCCCTCTCCCACAGAGTCCATAAGACTGTTCTATACATCAGTGTCTCTTTTGCTGTCTCGTACACCGGGTTATTGTTACCATCTTTTTAAATTCCATATATATGCGTTAGTATACTGTATTTATGTTTTTCCTTCTGGCTTACTTCACTCTGTATAATAGGCTCCAGTTTCATCCACCTCATTAGGACTGATTCAAATGTATTCTTTTTAATGGCTGAGTAATACTCCATTGTGTATATGTACCACAGTTTTCTTATCCATTCATCTGCTGATGGACATCTAGGTTGCTTCCATGTGCTGGCTATTATAAACAGTGCTGCAATGAACATTGGGGTACATGTGTCTCTTTCCCTTCTGGTTTCCTCAGTGTGTATGCCCAGCAGTGGGATTGCTGGATCATAAGGCAGTTCTATTTCCAGTTTTTTAAGGAATCTCCACACTGTTCTCCATAGTGGCTGTACTAGTTTGCGTTCCCACTAACAGTGTAAGAGGGTTCCCTTTTCTCCACACCCTCTCCAGCATTTATTATTTGTAGACTTTTGGATTGCAGCCATTTTGACTGGTGTGAAATGGTACCTCATAGTGGTTTTGATTTGCATTTCTCTGATAATGAGTGATGTTGAGCATCTTTTCATGTGTTTGTTAGCTATCTGTATGTCTTCTTTGGAGAAATGTCTATTTAGTTCTTTGGCCCATTTTTTGATTGGGTCGTTTATTTTTCTGGAGTTGAGCTGTAGGAGTTGCTTGTATATTTTTGAGATTAGTTGTTTGCCTGTTGCTTCATTTGCTATTATTTTCTCCCATTCTGAAGGCTGTCTTTTCACCTTGCTAATAGTTTCCTTTGATGTGCAGAAGCTTTTAAGTTTAATTAGGTCCCATTTGTTTATTTTTGCTTTTATTTCCAATATTCTGGGAGGGGGGTCATAGAGGATCCTGCTGTGATGTATGTCGGAGAGTGTTTTGCCTATCTTCTCCTCTAGGAGTTTTATAGTTTCTGGTCTTACGTTTAGATCTTTAATCCATTTTGAGTTTATTTTTGTGTATGGTGTTAGAAAGTGGTCTAGTTTCATTCTTTTACAAGTGGTTGACCAGATTTCCCAGCACCACTTGTTAAAGAGATTGTCTTTAATCCATTGTATATTCTTGCCTCCTTTGTCAAAGATAAGATGTCCATATGTGCGTGGATTTATCTCTGGGCTTTCTATTTTATTCCATTGATCAATATTTCTGTCTTTGTGCCAGTACCATACTGTCTTGATAACTGTGGCTTTGTAGTAGAGCCTGAAGTCAGGTAGGTTGATTCCTCCAGTTCCATTCTTCTTTCTCAAGATCGCTTTGGCTATTCGAGGTTTTTTGTATTTCCATACAAATTGTGAAATTATTTGTTCTAGCTCTGTGAAGAATACTGTTGGTAGCTTGATAGGGATTGCGTTGAATCTATAAATTGCTTTGGGTAGTATACTCATTTTCACTATATTGATTCTTCCAATCCATGAACATGGTATATTTCTCCACCTATTAGTGTCCTCTTTGATTTCTTTCACCACCATTTATATTTTAAAAGGTAGGTGTTGAAAGGGCACACCAACAAACTCAAAAGGCACACCAACAACTCCTCAATAACAGGACAGTAGGGCAGATTACTCACCAAGTCTTCACGAAATTCAACCAGGGAATATATGCATGCCTATGGCTGATTCATTGTTGTTATATGGCAGAAACTAACACAACATTGTAAATAATTATCCTCCAATTAAAAATAATTTTAAAAAATAACCCATAGTTCACACACACACACAAACCAAATTGAAATAAAGACCAGTTTCAGATAATAAAATAGAGAGAAATTTGACCAGGACTTGTATGAATATTACCATACTCATATATCCATATTCACGTATCTTTCAGAAAATACAAGAGATGGAGGAAAGAAGGATAGTGAGAACCAGAAAATCAGTGAAGACATGCAGAAATTGATCAACAGACAATAGCAGTCAATGTGAAATGCTTGTGGATACCATAGTTAAGACAGCTGAATCAATGATCAAATAAATGGCACAGTTGATAATAGAAACTGTCAAGTCAGAGATTGAGCCTCCTGGAGACATCTGAGGATGACACTCAGCCAATGACATGTACTGTGTCTGATAATAGTCTTTCAAATTGCAGAGAAGGCAAATCGGAAGTCAAATCTGACAGCAAATCCAAAGAAAAGTTATGGCTGTTCATGAGACTTCCTTGGTGGTCCAGTTGTTAAGAGTTCACCTTCCCATGCAGGGTATGTGGGTTCATCCCTGGCTGGAGAACAAAGATCCCACGTGCCCCACAGCAACTAAGCTTGTACTAGGTAGCTACTGAGCCTATATGCTGCAGCAAAGACCCAACACAGCTGATACAATAATAAAGTATTAAAAATAAATTAAATAAATCTCTCATACAGTAAAAGGAACTCATTGCTCCAATGAGTTCATGATCTTCAAACCTCAAATTCACTTCCTTAAAAACCTAAAGTATGGTGCAGTGGGGGGTTGGGGGGAATGCAACATGAGAGAGTTCCAGCAATCTTTCCCTTCAACAGAGAAGAAAAAAGCTATATAAAGTCAGTGAATTGAATAAAGAAATCCAAATGGAGATGGATCGAAGAGATGGCCTAACAAAAACGAAGAGTGACTGTCCAAAGAATCCTCAAATGGGAGACCCAACCATTTTGGGGCGCAAATTAAATATATGTATATATGTATATGAAACACATTCTCTCTATATATAGAGAAAGAGAGAGAGAGTGTGTGTGTGTATATATGTGTGTGTATATATATATATATACATATGAAGCATATACATAGGAAAACTGTGACTAGAGGCCCAGAAACTTGAAGTGTGGTTGGCTGAGGTTGAACGCAAGCTCCCAGCACCACGTGAACAGGCCTGACAACAGAGTGGAATGCACATAAACCGTAGTTCCAAATAACTGAAGACTGGAGGCACACAGACACCAGTTACACAGAGAAGCAAAGGCAGGAGAGTGAGGGCCAGGTTTGGCCATGAATTTTGATAGGAATCTCTTCTCCCTACTCCCTACAAGGACTTGTAAAAGTCTACATATTAGAAGCTCAGTATGAAGGAATTCTTTCGGTAATTGAAGCAGACACGTTGTATGTTATAGTTGAAATGAAAGTGATTCTGCATTTGAGGAAATGAATATGAAAAGGATTATTTTCCTACTT
Source organism: Bos indicus (assembly GCF_029378745.1). Taxonomy (NCBI): domain Eukaryota; kingdom Metazoa; phylum Chordata; class Mammalia; order Artiodactyla; family Bovidae; genus Bos; species Bos indicus. The sequence goes on along the minus strand of NC_091770.1, from coordinate 10,442,786 downwards.
TGTCAAAGTCTATTTGGATAAAAATAGCAAAGGTGCTAAGATGTGTGCAGGCGAACCTCAGAGATATCGCAAGTTTGGTTCTAGATCACTGCAATAAAGTGAATATGATAATACAGTCACGTGATTTTGTTTTTGGTTTCCTGGTTCACATAAAAGTTATGTTTATGCTCCATTGAAGTTTAGCAAGTGTGAAATACCATTATGTCTGAAAGAACAACATACGTATCTATATTTTTAAAAATACTTTATTGCTAAAAAATACTAACCATCATCTGAGCCTTCAGCAAGTTAGGTCTTTTTGCTGGTGGAGGATCTTACCCCAATGTTGATGGCTACTGACTGATTGGGGTGGTAGTTTCTGAGAGGGGGATAGCTATGGAAATTTCTTAAAATAAGACAGCAATGAAATTTGCCACATCTATTGACCCTTCCTTTCATGGACAATTTCTCTATAGTATGCAATGCTGTTTGATAGCATTTTACCCACAGTTCAACATCTTTCAAAATTGGAGTCAATTCTCTCAAACCAGCCTTTGCCTTATCAATCAACTATGTGTATGTAATACTCTAGATTCTTTACTGTCATTTCAACAGTCTTTACAGTATCTTCACCAGGAGCAGATTCCATCTCGGGAAACCCCTTTCTTTGCAAGTTTGCAAATATTGCAAGTTTGGTTCCAGACTACTGCAATAAAGTGAATATAATAATAAAGTCACAAGACTTTTTTTGGCTTTCCAGTGCATATAAAAGTTATGTTTATGCTATACTGTAGCCTACTAAGTGTGCAGTAGCTTTATGTTTGAAAGAACAACATACCGACATCGATAAGAAGCAATCCTTCATCTGTGAAAAGTTTTATCATGAGATTATAGCAACTCAGTCACATCTTCAGGCTCCACTTCTAATTCCAGTCTTCTTGCTATTTCCACCACATCTGCAGTTACTTCCTCCAGGAACGTCTTGAACCCCTCAAAGCTATCTGTGAGGATTGGAATCAACTTCTTCCAAATTCCTATTAATATTGATGTTTTGACCTCTTCCTGTGAATCATGAATGTTCTTAATGGGATCTAGAATGGTGAAGCCTTTCCAATTCAGAGGGTTTTTAACTGACTTTGCCCAGATCCATCAGAGGAATCACTAACTATAACACCTGTGGCCTTACAAAATGCATTCCTTTTATTTTCTATCTGAACTTTAATAGATATTGCCAAGTTTTTCTTGTTTAGTTAAAATCAACTATGACTAATAAAATAAAAAATGTATTTCTTAACTACTAAAACTTGAAAGTCAGAATTACCCCTTGGCTGCAGAATGAGTGTTGTGTTGTATTGTTCGTGTGTACTCAGTCATGTCCGACTCTGCAACTCCACCAACTGTAGCCCGCCAGGCTCCTCTGTCCATGGGATTTTCCTGGCAAGAATATTGGAATAGGTTGCCATTTCTTCCTCCAAGGGATATTCCTGACCCAGGAATTGAACCCACCTCCTGCATTGCAGGCAGATTCTTTACCGCTGAGCCACCTGGGAAGTCCCGAGTTGGGTTAGCAGATATGAAAACAATGTTAATCTCATTGTATATCTCCATCAGAGCTCTTGGGTGACCACATGCATTGTCAATGAACAGTGATATTTCGAAAGGAATCTTTCTTCTTAATAGCAGTGAGTCTCAACAGTGGGCCTAAAATATTCCATAAATCATGTAATAAACAGATATGCTGTCATCCAGGCTTTATTGTTCCACTTGCAGAGCACAGGTAGAGTCAATCTAGCAAAATTCTTAAGGACCTTAGGATTTTTACAATGGTAAATGAGCCGGGTTTCACCATAAAACCACCAGATGCATTAGCACCTAACTAGTCTTTGAAGAATTGATGCTTTTGAACTGTGGTGCTGGAGAAGACTCTTGCAAGTGCCTTGGACTGCAAGGAGATCCAACCAGTCCATCTTAAAGGAGATCAGTCCTGGGTGTTCATTGGAAAGACTGATGCTGAAGCTGAAGCTCCAATACTTTGGCCACCTGATGCAAAGAGTTGACTCATTGGAAAAGACTCTGATGCAGAGAGGGATTGGGGGCAGGAGGAGAAGGGCATCCTTGGCTGGATGGCATCACTGACTCGATGGACATGAGTTTGAGTGAACTCTGGGAGTTGGTGATGGACAGGGAGGCCTGGCATGCTGTGATTCATGGGGTCTCGAAGAGTCAGACACGACTGAGCGACTGAACTGAACTGAGAGTCTTCGAAGCTCTTAAACTAGGCATTGATTTCTCCTCTCTACCTGTGAAAGTCCTAGATGGCATCTTCCTCCAAGATAAGGCTGTTTCATTTATACTGAAAATCTGTTGTTTGGTGAGGCCACCTTCAATGAATTATCTTAGCTACAGCTGCATAACTCAGCAGCTTCTACATCAGCAGTTGCTGCTTCCCCTTGTACTTCTATATTATGCAAATGGTTTCCTTCCCGAAACTTCATGAACCAACCTCTTCTAGCCTCACCCTTTATTTCTGCAGCTTTCTCATCTCTCTCAGCCTTCATAGAATTGAAAAGAGCTTAGGCCTTTGCTCTAGACTAGGCTTTGGCTTAAGGGACTACTGTGGCTGGTTTGATCTTCGATCCAGACCACTAAAACTCCATGACAGCACTAAGGCTGTTTCACATCACTTGTGTGTTCACTGGAGTAGCACTTTCAATTTCCTTCAAGAACTTTGCCTTTGCATTCACAACTTGGCTAACTGGCACGAAAGGCTCAGCTTTTGGCCTATCTTGATTTTTGACATAACTTCCTCACTAAATTATTTCTAGCTTTTGATTTAAAGTGAGAGATGTGCAACTCTTTCTTTAACTTGAACACTTGGAGGCCATCTTAGGGTTCAACTTCAATATTGTTACGTCTCAGGAAATGGGGAGGCCCAAGGAGAGGGATAGAGATGGGGAATGGCTTGTCGGTAAGCGGTCAGAAGACACACAATGTTTAGTTTGTGTAGTCTGCTGTCTTATATGGGTGAGGTGCATGGCTCCCCAAGCAATTACAATAGTAACATCAATCAGCCATAAAAAAAATGAAATAATGTCATTTGCAGCAATATGGATGAACCTGAAGATCGTCATACTGAGTGAAGTAAGGCAGAGAAAAATAAATATCATATGATAATTGCTTATATATGAAACCTTTAAAAAGAGAGGGTACAAATTAACTTATTTGCAAAAGAGAAGTAGAGTCACGGATGTAGAAAATAAAGTTATGGTTGCCAGGAGGGAAAGGTGGGGGAGGGATAAACCGGGAGATGGTTATTGACATATACACACTACTATATAAAATAGATGACTCGTACGGACCTACTCTCGGAGAAGGCGATGGCCACCCACTCCAGTACTCTTGCCTGGAAAATCCCATGGATGGAGGAGCCTGGTAGGCTGCAGTCCATGGGGTCACGAAGAGTCGGACATACTGAGCGACTTCACTTTCACTTTTCGCTTTCATGCATTGAAGGAAATGGCAACCCACTCCAGTGTTCTTGCCTGGAGAATCCCAGGGACGGGGGAGCCTGGTGGGCTGCCGTCTATGGGGTCGCACAGAGTCGGACACGACTGAAGCGACTTAGTAATAGTAGTAGTAAGGATCTACTCTACAGCACAGAAAACTCTTCTCAATACTCTGTAATGACCTATATTGGAAAAGAAGTTTTAAAAGAATATACACATTTACATCTATAACTGATTCACTTTGCTGTACAGCAAAAATGAACACATAAAATCAACTATACTCTAATAAAAAATTTTTAAATAGGAACATCAAAGATCACAGATCACAGATCATCATAACAAATACAGCAATGGTGAAATTTAAAAAAAATTTTAAACTATTGTAATTACTAAAATGTGACACAGAGATACAAAGTGAGCAAACGCTGTTAGGAAATGGTGCCCATAAGATGTTCTCAATGCAAGGTTGCCACAAACCTTCAACCTGCAAATAATGCAATATCTGCAAAGCACAATAAAGTGGAGACAGATAAAAACAAGGCATGCCTATATTTAATATCACTTTAAAAGTGTTTAAAAAATCAACAACACTGGAGTTTTTTCTACCCACAACTGTGACTATTACTGCAAGTTCTTCAGAATACTGCATAGGGACTTCCCTGGCAGTCCAGTGGCTAAGACTCCACACTCCCAATGTAGAGGGCCCAGGTTCGATCCCCAGTCAGGGAACTAGATCCCACATGGCCCAGATAAGAGTTCTCATGCTACAACTAAGAGCCAGCACAGCCAAATAAATACATAATAAATTAAAAAAAATACTGGATGGATGGCTAGCACCACAATACATATTTTATTTATTAATTATTAATGAATTATTTTATTTATTAATATTCCTTGACTAAGTTTTGACCCTTAGTCAAGTTTCTCCTGCTAAGATGAAGTTTTACATTCAAAGCTGCCAAGTCCCAATTTCCAACATACAGTATTTGAAATCTGATAAACATTTCTACCTTTGGCAGCATCTATAAATAACAAAAAGTTGGATTCTACCTCCTAATCATTTTTTCTGAATGAAAAAGCATAGTAGAGTGCTTCTGCTCCTTTATTTATATGCAGAGTTTGTCATAAACTGAAGCATGAATGTTACTTTTTGTAACTTAATAAATTGAACTATGCTAGTTTGCTAAACTTTGCCATTATTCACTTGGAGGAAATCTTGAACAAAACAAAATCTTACTCGAGTAAAGTAAGAAAATACTTACACTGGTACCAAATGGATAACTGGTGAAGATCATGGTTAGTTCATCATGATTTTCTCAGCATGTCTATGTGATCCCAAATGACTAACTGAAATCTGTAAAAGTTCGGTCAATCAACCTGTTGAGTTTTACATATAGCACCAGCTGAGTTCTCCACCAAATCGTAGATCAGACAGTCTAGACATGAAAACAGCACATGTCCACTTCTCAGTCACCTTGGTGCTGTTTCAGCTGGAAGTTTGGTGGCAGAAGCAGCTGTATTCAGCTCACACTTTCCCAGGCTAGGCTATAACTTGAATGCAGTGTGCCGATAACTACAGTTAAGACCTAAATTTAATTTTTTTTTTTAGCTTACTGAAACTTTTAAAAAGCAGTAAATGTAAGGGCTCACTTCAGAAAGTGTGATTAACTTTAGCCAGGATAAAATAAACATTTCTCACTGTCGTCAAAGAAATCTGACCACATAGGATTTGCATTCTTAAATTAGCACTGAAGTAGGAGGATGGATGGATAGTGAAATAGTCACATGCATAGTCAGCTACCAAATCCAGTGTTTAATTATTCTCAATAAAGAGATCTACCTAGAGATCACAGAGAACCAGTTATAAATGGGTCAGAAGGAAGGGTTAGGTTGAGACATATTCTTTTTTTTTTTTTTTTTTTAGCTTTGAAAAATATTTACTCATGTCTGTCTTACTTTTAGATAGGAAAATTACCTTTTTGCCCCCACTTTATGGGCTTATTTCATAAGCACACATCAGAGGACCAGAAGATGTCAGGAGGGCCTCAGACTTGTTGCTCAGGGTGGCCTGTGTTTCTAGGTAAGTTAGTTGCAATCAGCTTACCGTTTACACTGGCTACCAAAGTGAAATGTAGAGGACTGTACTTACTGACAGCCCAACTTACAACTATGTTTAATATAATTTCTAAAGTTTTATAATTAAAATTTCTTTTGAATTATTATGCCTTTACTGACATGATATTGATAAAGCCACTTATCTAGATCCAGACCTCTTCAGGGGATTGTTTTAGTTTTCTTTTTTAAGTCTTGCAGAAAGAAAATGAGCTAACACTTAAATGATGGATATTTGTTTTAATGAGCCATCATGCTCATTAAACTAGTACATTAACTGCTTCTGACATATAATCAGATGAATGGAGACCAAAGATATTAAAATCTGACCTTCTTATATCATATTATGAGCTCATTTCCAAACTATTAACTACCAGAAAAAGTCTAGAATAGAGCAAGTTAACATTAGCTTTCAAAGAGACTGACTTGAAAAACATCCTGTTCTTTGAAGCTTATTTTTCTTTAGGACTTTGCAAATTTGATTCAGAAAATAGCTCAATTGGCTTGTACAGAACAAGTGTTGTGTGCATAAATTTATGGTCACTATTTTAAGTTGTAGCCTCTGCACCAAAAACAGATGAAGTCATGGGACAGTGAGTAAATAGTTCAAGATATTTTGTAGCTTCAGTTGCTTTGGTCAGTGCCTGAAGTGTTGGAAAAATTACTGAACAATTTCCAAAGCATCAGGAATTTCCATTTCTACCCAAGGTATTATTTTCTTCCAACAGTTCTCTGTTAAATAAAGAAAGGAAAATCTCAGCCTGTTTATAAAGTTTTCTTCCTTTATTTTACAGGTTAATAGTAACACATTTATGATAGGTACAGAGTGAAGGGGCAAAGTAGGTGATTAAATAGTTAATCCCACTAGAGGATTATATAGGTTAAAAAAAAAAAGTTATGAGAGACCCCTGGAAGTTAACAATCACTCAAGAAAGCAGGCTTGTATAGCAACAAAACCACGCAACAGTAGCATGAGACATTCCCCTAAACAATAAAACAATGGTGGAACGAGACCCACATCCTGCCCAGTGAGATCAGTAAGTTAATGATTCCTAGGACAGGGTCCTCTGAGAACATTAAAAACCAAAATATAGGGAAAAGATGACATTATACTGAAACCTAAGATGATTTACCAGTTTTAGTATATGTTGCTGGCTTTTTGCGCCTTTCCTTTGCACCATGACAGTCCTGGTTTGACCATGTAGGGACGAGAAAACTCCCCCACTTGGCATGGAGGAGGAGCTGATGATGGAAGTTTTATGTCTAATCAAGAATGAGGAAGAATTCTGGTAGTCTTCTTTCTCTCCCCACTTTTCCTTTGCTTATAGAAATGCAGTTCACCCAGCTTTCAGCGAGGTACTCCCTTGCCTCCCCATTTGTACCCCCTCACAAGTGTCCTATACTAATAAACTTTTCTTACCTGTCATTCTGCCTTTCACTGAATTCTTTTAGCACCAACACAGAACTTATGCTTTACTAAGTCCCAAAATGTGTTCTGCAGTTTCACTTACTGGTTAACAATGCGTGTGTTCAAGTCTTTCCCTTCTAACCTTGTTTATAAATCTATCAAATCCTACCCCAGACAACGCCTTCCTTTAAACTCATCCTGTTTGGGTGAAGCTGTTACTTCCTAAGGTCTGAAACTCGGGGCACTTGTTTTCTTTTTCATAATGTTAGAGCACGTGTGTGTGTGTGTGTGTGTGTGTGGTATCTAAGATGTGATTACCTAAGGTTTGCCATTAGAATAGTTTTCAATTGGCCAACTGCATTGTGACTCCTTTTGTGGTTTTGTTTTTGTTTTAAAATTGCTTTCAATCAATCACATCTATAATTTACCCCTCAGAATATATTTGTATGTACCGCTATTCAAACAGTCACCAAAAACAAAGAAATTCTGAGAAACTGTCTTGAGGGACAGAGGCCTAAGGAGACAGTCAGACTAAAAATAATGTGGTGTGGTGGAGGGGCTACCTGGCTGAGACATCAGGGAAAACAATGGAAACCTGAATCAACTTTGGGCTTTAATTTGTAATACTGTATCTGTATTGGTTTACTAACTGTAACAAATGTGCCATAAGAAAGTAAGCTGTTAATACGAGGGGAAAGTCTGAGAACTCTCTATACTATCTTTTTTTTTGGTAAATCTAAAACTGTTCTAAGAACAGTTATATAGGATTTCCCTGGTAGTCTCATGGTAAAAGAATCCACCTGCCAATGCAGGGGATATGAGTTTGATCCATGGTCCAGGAATATTCCATATGCCTAAGGACTGGACTGAACTGAACTGAACTGAAGGGCAGCTAAGCCCATGAGCCACAATCACTGAGCTCTGCGGTCTAGAGTCTGTTTGTCTAGAGCCCATGCTGTGAAACAAGAGAAGCCACGCAACAAGACTGTGCACTGCAGCTGGAGAGTAGACCCTGCTTGAAGCAACTAGAGAAAGCCCGAGTGCCCCAATGTAGACCCAATGTAGCCATTAAAAAAAAGGTTTCACTTGGACAAATAAAATTAGCTTTAAAACAAAAGGAAAGTTAGGCAAACTGTGCTGTGTGTGTGCTTCGTTACTCAGTCATGTCCAACTATTTGCAACCCCATAGACTGTAGCCTGCCAAGTTCCTCTGTCCGTGGGACTCTCCAGGCAAGAGTACTGGAGTAGGTTGCCATTCCCTTCTCCAGGGATAAACTGTGCTAAAAACTGCTTATAAAAAGCCAAAAGCCTAAAGTGAAGCAACAGAACTGGACATGGAATAGTGGACTGGTTCAAAATTGGGAAAGGAGTATACAAGGAATATACAAGGCTATATATTGTCACCCTGCTTATTTAACTTATAAGCGGAGTACATCATACAAAATGCTGGGCTGGATGACTCACAAGCTGGAATCAAGATTGCTGGGAGAAATATCAACAACCTCAGATATGCAGATGATACCACTTGAATGGCAGATAGTGAAGAAAAACTAAAGAGCCTCTTTATGAAGGCGAAAGAGAGCAAAAAAGCTGGCTTAAAACCCAGCATTCAAAAAATGAAGATCGTGGCATCCAGTATCACTTCATGGCAAATAGATAGAGAAAAAGTGGAAACAGGATCAGATTTCATTTCCCTGGGTTCCAAAATCAACGTGGACAGTGACTGCAGCCGTGAAATTAAAAGACTTTCTCCTTGGAGGAATAGCTATGACAAACCTAGGTGGTGGTGGTTGAGTTGCTAAGTCGTGTCCGACTCTTGAAACCCCATGGACTGTAGCCTGCCAGGCTCCTCTGTCCATGAGATTCTCCAGGCAAGAATACTGGAGTGGGTTGCCATTTTCTTTGCCAGGGGATCTTCCTGACTCAGGATTAGGAATCCAGGTCTCCTGCATTGCAGGCAGATTCTTTACCAACTGAGCTATGAGGGAAGCCCAATGACAAACCTAAACAGTGTATTAAAAAGCAGACATCACTCCGCTGACAAAACATCTGTACAGTCAAAGCTATGGTTTTTCTAGTGTCATACACAGATGTGAGAGTAGAAACAAGGAGGCTGAGCGCTGAAGAATAGATGCTTTGAAACTGTGGTGCTGGAGAAGACTCTTGAGAGTCCCTTGGACTACAAGGAGATCAAACCAGTCAATCCTAAAGGAAATCAACCCTGAATATTCATCGGAAGGACTGGTGCTGAAGCTGAAGCTCCAACACTTTGGTCATCTGATGACAACAGCCGACTCATTGGAAAAGACCCTGATGCTAGGAAAGATTGAGGGCAAGAGGAGAAGGGGGCAACATACGATGAGATGGTTGGATGGCATCACTGACTCAATCAATGGACACGAGTTTGAGCAAACTCTGGGAGATAGTGAAGGACAGGGAAGCCTAGAATGCTGCAGTTTACGGGGTCACAAACAGTTGGACACGACTGAGCAACTGAATAACAACAAAGTGATTAATTGAACTTCAGTTGTTTTAACTTCTTACATGTTTATCCATTTATCTGGTTATTCTGCTCCTAACAACCTTTTTGTTTTCGTAACTGCCAGGGAAGCTGCCTGCTGAATGAGACGCCAGGCTAACACAGACACTGGGTTTTGAATAAACTGCGTTTGAACAAAGGTCAACATGATTGTTTCTTTTTATTCTTTTTCTAAAAGAAATGAAACCGTCTGGCACCTTTTATTTGTATCCTCTTTTCTGTCTAATAAATATTACATTTTTCTCAAAAAATTTAAGTACATGAATGTTCCTTTAAATTCACAGTATCTGAGTATTTTATCACAACTTAAGAAGGGATCAGTTCCCTGAAATGAGGTGACAAACGGAAGACTTGCACTTATCAACACTGGCAGAGCAAACAAACAAAAACGCGTCCAAAGCCGGCCCCGCGGGCGAGAGGTGGAGACCCCGCCGCGGCCCGGGGAGGGGCGCCGGAGCCCCGGGGAGGTCGGGACCCGGCGCGAGGGGGCGGGGGCTGGGCCTGGGGGCTGCGCTGAGCAGTGGCTGTGGACCGCAGCCCGGGGCTCCGCGGCGCGTCGACGGGTTTGAGTTGTCGCGAGCGAGCGCAGGGCGGGAACACGGACCGGCTCCATTCCCGGAGACTCTTTGCGGCTCCCCGGAGAAGGTCGAGGCTAGTGGAGGTCCGGCCCGTTGGCCCCGGGTCCCCCGGGTCTGACTCCGCGAGGGGCAGCGTGGCCTCCGCCCCGGTTGGGTCGGGGCTGCGCCGGGCTGGGCGCGGGGCGCGCACTGCCGCGGTCTACTCTGCAGTTAGGGACCTGGGGTTGCGCCCCCTGGACGCGGGAGGCGAGAGGGCCGACTGACGCATGCGCAGCAGCTCCCTAGAGGGACAAGGGGGCGGGCAGGGCCGGCCTCTCCCGGTGGGGTCAGGCCAAAGGGGGCTGAGTCCCTACTCCGGGGGCTCTAAGGAGTCCGTGGCGGTTCACGTCGAGTCTGTCTTCAACTTAGGCTCCGGCATCCACTAGCTGGTCTGACTGGGAGGGGCCAGGTATGGGTATTTTTAAAATACTACTCGAGGCAGTTCTGATTTGCACTAGGTTGACAGTCGCTGTCTTTATTTCCTAGTGTTGACTTGCTCTGAACTCGGAGTTACCAACGCCCCTCAAGACAGCTCCTAGGCCAATTTTTTCAATTTCCGCCTCTCCTTGACTGAGTCTCTTCATATTTCCCCATTTGAACCAGATTTATTTGCCCAGAGCTTTCCACCAGCCAGTAGCTGTCCTTTGATCTTACTCACCTTTTCCAGTCAGGATTCCCAAGAAAGGAAGTTGACTCTATTGACCCCCTGGCGCTGCCATTGTCTGGGTGGGACTTTGCGGCCCTAGTCCTCTCCCAGGCTGCAGGCCAGCCTGTCCCACAACTGCTAGTTGGGTGCCCTGATCCCAGTAAGAGGGGCATCGCAGGAGCCCCTCTTAACAAAACAGGAAGGGGGGCAGAGGACCTGGCAATGTCCTTTACTTAGGTTGATTTGCTTAGTTAGCTTGGATTTTCCACAGGAAAACTATACACTGTTTTTAAAAGGACATTTAACTCAAAAAATGTATCATCTTAATTCAGCAGTTTCCATAAGTAGCCCTTAATCTAAGCTCTAGGAATTGGCTGTATCAGATGCAGTGTAATATATACTGTGGCTGCTAACATTAAACAGTTTCTTCCTATTCAGTCAGCTAAAAAGAAATACTGTGATTCCTCTCCCAGCTTGCCTTTTAATTTGGGAGTATGTGGTGAAGCAGAGGGAAGATCGTAGTTTCTCTAGTGCCACCACGCTCCTACCAGACTTTCTCTCCCTCACCTTTTCCTGCAGTTGAGCACGACTGTTGTCTCGTCCCCCTCTCTGCTTTGGAAAATAGAACCCCTACTTCTTTTGGCAGTTTTCCTCCCTCCACTCCAAACCAGAGTCCGGAGGCAGGCTCAGTGTCCTCTAACTCCTGATCAGTCCAGGTGGCCCCTGATTAGAAGCCCTCCCTAGCATCCTTTGAAGCGGAAGTTGGAAGGGAAGTTTGTCCTTTTCATGCTGCTGCTAAGTCGCTTCAGTCGTGTTCAACTCTGTGCGACCCTATAGACGGCAGCCCACCAGGCTCCCCCGTCTCTGGGATTCTCCAGGCAAGAACACTGGAGTGGATTGCCATTTCCTTCTCCAATACAGGAAAGTGAAAAGTGAAAGTGAAGTCGCTCAGTCGTGTCCGACTCTTTGCGACCCCATGGACTGCAGCCTACTAGGCTCCTCCGTCCATGGGATTTTCCAGGCAAGAGTACTGGAGTGGGGTGCCATTGCCTTCTCCTGTCCTTTTCATGAGGTATACATTAAGATTGTAAAATTAAGAGCTACTGGCGGTATAGTCAGTTGTATACTGACAGCATGTGGTGAACGCTGATTTACAGTGAGAGACAATAAAGTGAATCTGCAGAGAGCGGACAGGAGAGGCAGGGAGCCCCAAGTGGTGGTGGCAGTGGTCCTGACATTTAGCTGTAGCCCTGTCCTTTCTGCAGTTTGGCTTTTCAGCCCTTCCTTTAATATGTGTAATCCCCAGTGTTGTCCTAGTAATGCACATGTGTATCAATTATCTATTGCTGCATAAAAATTTATCCCAGAATGTTATAGTTGGAAACAACAAACATTATCTCACGGTTCCTATCAGTCAGGAATTGAGGAGTAGCCTAGCTGAGTAGTTCTGGCTGTTTGCAGTCAAGGTGTCCCCTGGGACTACAGTTTTCTGAAGACTTCACTGTAATGGACTTGGAAGGACCCACTTCCAGGATGAATGGCTCACTGACTGTTGGAGACGCCTTGCTCCTCATCACCTGGACCTCTCCACAGGCTGCTTGAGTGTCCTCACAATACGGCAGCTGCCTTCCCCCAGAGCAAAGCTGGCCAAGAGAGCAAGGAGGAGGCCTCAGTGCCTTTTATGACCTAGTCTCTGACGCTGCACACTGTCACTTCCACCTTAATCTGTTCTTTAGAAGCAGATCACTGTGTCCAGCCCACCCTCAAGAGGATAATTAGGCTCCACACAAGTAATCAACCTGTATCTAATTCTGTGGTCTCTCTGTTCTCACTGACCCCTGCCTCCTCATCTCTGGGACTTAGGTGATTCCTCACTATGCCACCTAAAAGCTGTCCTCCAGGGTGTGTGGCTCTTTCGGGGTGCTGCGGGCCCTTAGGAATTCTCTTTTATCCTTTCTTCTCAACTCTGATATAACTGAATGAATCTGTTCTCTGTAAAAGTCCGTTCTGCCTTGGCAGGACACCAATCCCTCCCCTATACTGTGGGATTAGAGAACAATTTTAAACCAAAAAATGAGGGCACAGTATATGAACGGAACATTTAAAATTTGTGCTGCTCCAGAGCTCAAAGTTGTTTTACCTACATATTTTTATTTCTTAGGGAGGTAAGAGGAATCTTAAGAACTGATAGTGACCAATGATTTCTCTGCTGGTCAGTTCCATGGAACACACAGGAGTTTGAGGAAGGAGTGGATGGTCAACCTCCCATCACCATGGTGATGGGTCACGTGGACAGAGTGTCAGTGGATGTGATTTCTCAGCTTTCCAGCGGGGAGGCGGGAGCAGGCGGGCAGGAGCTGCATGCACTGTGCGGGGCAGGTGAACCCATCAGGGCTCTTGTTTGTAAGCATCAGACACTGACTAGGCCAGTGTGAGCAGAAAAGAATTTAGTGAAAGGACATGGGGATAATCGTAGAATTTCTGGCAACACTGACGAAGCAGCTTCTGAAAATGGACTGGAAGAGGAAGACAAAGCCCAAATCATGTTGCAGACAGCGTGATACCACCATGGACTCCAGAGATGATGGCCTATGACACAGCCACCTCCCAGAACACTGGACATTGCTGCCACAGCTGCCAAAATGGACAGGCCACTGCCCCTGCTTCACAGCGTCACTCGCTCCCAGCGCAGAGCTCAAGGCAGATCCATCTGATTGGCTGAGTCTAGATCATCTGCCTGTGCTTTGTTTGCCAAAGAGCTAGGAAGGCAAGCTTTTTCAGCTTCTGTCATGGGAGGTGGGCTCAACCTTCCACCAGGGTGCAAAGGGTGGGGGATCTTCACTCCTCAGAATCCAGAGGGTCCAGGCTCATTCTGGTAAGAAGTTTGGAGGGAAAGGGAAAGAGAGTGGTAAACTAAGGGAAGAGCAAAACCAAAGTCTTTCCTTTCTTTTCAGTAAGATGAAGGGACTGGAGCAGTTTCATAGAAGAGAAGAAACAAGAAAGTTTCTTGACAAGGAAGCTTCCACTCCATTCTGCCTCTAGCATCAGGACAGAACTGTTCAAAAGACAAGACCAGTTTGAATAAAAGGACATGTTTTGGAAATAAAGGAACTAAAAGCATTAGTCATGACCCTTCAAAAATTTCATATAGTCTTTCTTGGTCTGCTTCTATTCATTACATTATACCCATGTTAAGAATGTTGCCTAGGCACAGAGCAGGATTCAGTACATATTTTGTAATGAAAAAAATTTTTACTTATCTGTTGCCTTTAATTTAATATCTAAATAGATAGCATATTCTTCTATAATTACAATATGGAAATGTCTATGAACAAAATAGATAAGTTTTTTGTCATATGCTGAGGAAGCACGGTGGTAGGAAGAGTCATCCGAAGTTTTAGCAGTAGCATCAACACAGCCAGGGTATGGTCAGTGTTTGGGGACAGAGGTAAATATCCGCAATCCATGCATACCTTTAATTTCTTCTTTTAGTGCCTAAGGAAGCAGAAGAGCATCATCATTGTTTTGTATTTGACATTGATTACAGTAAGTCTCTACTGGAATATTTTTATATATTAATAGCTTTATCTCTGTAGGACACTTTGCACACACACTTTCTTTAAACAATCTTCACCTTTTTTTTTTTGGAAAACACTTTTTTTTGGAATCACTAAGTTCACTCAAAAATCAAAAGGCATAAAAAAGGCATGTTCTGAAGTCTCCCTCCCACAGTTGTCCCCGTTTCCACCTCCCTCCCAAATATAAAACTGTTGTTACTTGCATGTGTATCTTTCTGAGAATTAAAAAAATGCATATTCAAGCTAATATGAATATATATTCCACCCCACTACCTTTCTAAAACACAAACGATGGCATGTCAAACACACCGTTCCACACTCTGCGTTTCCCCCTAACGTAAGGTCTTTCCGTATCAGGCCCCTCATTCTTTTCGGTATCAGCATAGTGTTCCATTACATGCATTCTAACTTTTTAGGCTGCCCCGGTGAAGAGCTTCTAGGCTGCTCCTTGTGTTTTGCTCTTTGAGCAAAGAACGGCTGTTCTTTAAAACCACACTGAGGAGGCGTCCCTGGTGGCTCGGTGGTAAAGAATTCGCCTGCCCTTGCAGGAGATGTGGGTTTGATCGCTGATCCAGGAAGATCCTGCATGCTGCAGAGCAACTAAGCCCATACGCCGTAACTACTGAGCCTGAGCCTAGAGCCTGAGAACCGCAAGTGCTGGACCCCGTGCACCCTAGAGCCTTGCTGCCCAAGAGAAGCCACCACCACCAGAAGCCCTCCCGGCAGAGCCTGAGCGTAGCCCCCGCTCGCCACGACCAGAGAAAGGCCCTTGTAGCAAGGAGGACCCAGCTTAGCCAAAAATAAATAAATGAAAAAAAATTATATTAAAAAAAAACCCCACACTGGGAGTGCCCTGGTGGTCTAGTAGTTAAGAGTCAGCACTTTCACTACGGAGGCCTGGGTTCAATCCCTGGTTGGGGAACTTGAGATTTTGCAAGCTGAGCAGCTCAGCCAAACTTTTTAAAAATTACTTGAATAAAAGAAAAAAATATACATAGCTTCATGTAAAAATATTTTTTAAACGAAACCATGCTCATCAGCACCAATTCGCCAATGTTACTCTAGATCAGAATAAATCAAGTTGTAAATTAGGAGGTTTGTTTAAGGCCACAAATGATGTCAGGGCCCGAGTGTAAATGAGGAACCACAATCAAATAGATACTTAGTCCCTGCAGCACCAGGACCTGAACGAGGCGGAGGTCAGGCTCAGGCCTTCCTCCCCTGCCGACCCTGCTCCCGTGGTGGTGGGTCATGCTGTGTAGCTGCCCCGGGTTAAAGGTTCACCAGTACCAGGAGGTGAACTCTCTCAAGTGGAAAGTCTTTCAGGCATTAAACACTGAATTTCTCTGTAAAATAATAACCAAACCCAGGCCAGCTCTCCTTTCCCTCTATCAACTATGCTCCAATATAAAATAAAATTTACGAAAAAAGAAAACAGATGCAGGGCTGGCCTGCAGAGTCGGCTTCCTAGGGCAATGACAGACAAGTAAGCAAGGTGATCCAGCAAGGATGGGACCAGAGAGGGCGCATGTTCAGTAGGGGCCCACAGGAAACTTTGAGCCCAGGATGACACAGATGACGTTCTCCCAAGCGGAGGCGATTGCTGTCCTGCCCCTTGGACTTGGTGCAGGCTCCTCGCAGTGCTTACGGGTAAGATGGTGACGGCCACTGATGTTTCTGAAGGGCTCACCACGCATCAGATACTCTTCTCAGTGCTTTACATGACTTTACCACTAATGCCTCCAAAGAGGCAAACCCTGTTACTCTCCCTGTTACAAATTAGGAAATTGAGGGAGCATGTGAGCCCAGCAAAGAAGTGAGGGAGGCGCAGCCCAGGCAGGAGGTCTGATCAGGGCCAAGGGCCAGAAGCATGGAGAGACCAATGGCCGGGGGCCGGAGGGAGGGTCCATGCCAAGAAGGGTGGGAAAGGCCTGGAAGAGTCGTTTGGAACACCTGGATTTGACTTTCGTGGCCAGAGCTGTGCTTTACAAAAGTTACACTAGTTTACAAAGTCCAACTTTCCAGAACGATAAACACACTGATGGAGGGGTTGAGTTTACAGACACAGGTGCAAGGGTCAAGGCTGGTATAAATTTAAAGTGAAATAAGCACAGATAATGAATACACTGGGCCTTAATCAGGTTAAATCTGATATTCCAGCCCCCTGCTGTTGTCATTGGGTCTGGGACAGCTGGAGCAGCTCTCAATCAGGCCATGCCTCAGTTTACCCACCTGTAAAGTAGTCCTAAAAGAGGCTTAAATGAAACCTTCAAATCTACAAGAACATGTATCTTTTTTTGTCTTATGTTTACAAACACTATTCAATATGCAATAATAACAGTAAACCTTGGTAGCACTATACAGGGAAATATAAAATAACTATTGGGTGGCCTGTTTTCCATTTTGAATAACATTCGTATTTGCCTACAGTACAATCCCAGATAGTTTCAGTTTATATTTTTCTCGATCCTGAGTCCTGTTCACATGATGTGGTGCTGCGTTATGCTTTCCTAGGATGGATAGTGCAATATTGTCTCCACTCGCAGGCCCTTTCAGATGCAGAGAACGTGACAGAGAATCACTGCTGCCTCTACTGACCTGATTAACCATCTGGTGCTGCTGGACAGTTCTCTTCTCCTTAAATTCTTCTGATTCAATTTTAATTTCATACATTGCCCCACAGCCTCCTGAAATAAATGTCATTTGAAAGTGTTTCAGTTATTAAGTTACAGCAGCCACAGTTCCTTATGTCCTTGAATAAGTACCACACAATCCAAAGAAGGTCTGAATGTCATCATTCAGCAGAAAGCTGCTAAGATTGTTAGACAACCATGGCTTACAATCTGACCCTGACCTCCTCCTGGCAGGCTGCCTCAATCCCAAATGTGCTCTTCCTTCTGCAAAGCACTTGTATCTGGTACCCAGCATTACTGCTTCCAGGGTAGGAAAGATAAGGCACAAAACACGCAAAGCCTAAGAAATGTCAGTTGCCTACTAGTTCCTTTTATTAAGCCAGCAAATGCCATGGAAGAAGGTGGGAGGGACTGAATTTCCATGTCCCACTTCCCAAAGGACCAGTAATTGGTATTTTTAAAAATGCAAAAACACATTAAAATCTGATTTGAAAACCACATGCAGTCGTATCTGAAAGTAAAGGAATAAGGAAGTGTGAAAGAGATGATCCGAATGCTATCATTCAGCAGAGAGCTGAATGATATGGACACAGCATTACAATAAACAGTGAAGACGTGCTAATCACAGAGTTGGGCTCTCCAGCACCCCTGCTCTACAAGCTGAATTAAAGATTTCTTCCCAGGGCTGTGGCAGGTAAGAGACAGCTCTCAAAGCAGAGTTTGTGTGGACCCATCTACCCCTACACCAAGCTTTGTCTCCATGTGGCTAGAGAGCTAGGGCTGATGAATGATAACAATAAAATGTGCTGCTCTAGCATGAAACAATTCAGCAAGAAAGTGCCATTCATTCAATAGGCTTTGTTAAGCTTTTCTTTGCTTCCCTGGTGGCTCAGACGGTAAAGTGTCTGCCTGCAATGCGGGAGACCCGGGTTCGATTCCTGGGTCGGGAAGATCCCCTGGAAAAGGAAATGACAATCCACTCCAGCACTCTTGCCTGGAAAATCCCATGGGCAGAGGAGCCTGATAGGCTACAGTCTATGGGGTCGCAAATAGTCGGACACGACTGAGCGACTTCACTTATATGTTCTAGGAGACTAAGCTTTGGCTAAACCAAGCTTCCCAGCCTTGATCCCCTTTCTGCACTCTACCAGGACTAGGCAGAGCCAGAGCAGAGGTCAAGTTCCAGCTCTGCCCTAACTGGGCCTGTGGCAGGTACAAGACTGGTGACATGAAGACCTCAGCATTGCCCTGGGACCCCTGCAGAGGGCTCACTCAACCTGCCATTCTAACAGATCTTTAGATTGGTTCATTTCCTGTAGTGACCAGGATAAAAGGACTCTCTGAACTTTCTCCTAATCCTTGTAAAAGTTATGTTCTCAGAGAAGCCAGTGAGCCCTAGAGTAATGGAGAGTGATAAAGACTGTCTGGGTGTGGGAATCACCAACTCTTCCACAGGCGTGTCTGGATAAAGGCCTTATCTTTCCTGTCCAATGGGGGCAGATGTTGATTGCCCAGCCTGTTCCTAATACACAGTCAACCTGAACTTCTGAGGCCCCAGCGGTCATTCGAGAAAGGCGGGGCCTGGCTAGGGCTGGTCACTGGGCTCAGGACAGTCTCCCTGGGTCCTGATTCTGCCGCCACCTCCCTGTGAAGGGCCAGGCAAGTTCTTTGGCCTCTCTGGACTCATTCTTCCTGGAATCTGTTCCAGCTCTGGCATTCTAGGGTATCAGAAGAATGTGGGAAAATTAAAGTCTGGCTCATCTCAAAGTCAAACTGAAGACTGGAGCTGAGCCCCACAGTGACTGAGAGGAATCTAATCTGAGCCGGGCCAGGTTGGCAACCATGAGTCCTCGAAGTTCCCTGCTGAAGTCTCTGCATTCCCACCTCCACCCTTTCTGGGAGGCGAGGCCAAGGTCTATCTGTCCAAAATCCGTACATCCTGAGAAGCCACTGGTGGTGGGTATCCTCCAAGTCCCCTGCCCTCTTCCCCTCCAGCGAGTAAAATCCTACCAATTTCTGTGGGAAAGATGAGAGAAGACCTTACCTGAAATGTCAGTGACTTTGATAGCTGTAGCTCGAGGAAACTTTTCTTTGAGAATCTGGGTCACCTTGAGCTCCGCCTCGGTCTGTGAGGCAAACATGCGCTGGGCCCAGTGGAGAAGAGGAAGCTGCCACAGAACAGAGGAGAGTCACTGTGCAGGCCCCTCTGACCTCCCCTGCAAGGCAGGGCCCTGGGCTAAACTGGGGGCACTGCATAGCATCGGATGCCCATTTAAGTTCCCCAGGATGCAGAATAAACTTTTTTTGAGGGAGGAGTGGAATTGTAAACAACTAACTTGGACTCCAGAGATAACAATTTCCCTAAGTTCATTCAACAGATGTTTATTCCTCATGATAGTGAGGTGCCTGAAGCACCAAGTGACATTCCCAAGGTTGGATCCCTTAGTAAGATGCAGACCCGGAGAGGCCAGGCATGCCCTGCTTGGGCAAGCATGCCACTGACCATGTACTAATGGGACCAAATAGCACCCACCCTTTAGGCTTGATTAACATTCCATATTCTCTCCAGTGGGGTATAACCTTGTGACCTACTGCTCAATAAGGCAGCTATTCTCTGCAATTCTTACTGGAAAGAAGAAACAGAATTCTATGAAAGGATCTGAAAGAGGAACATTTTTAGATTTTTTACCATTGGAAGTAACATTCTTCCCTCCCCCAGTGACTACCCTAAGGAGCCAGTGCTTCTGATGGGAATGTGTCTCAACCCTTAGGGATGTAGATGCAGAAAATCATGTCAGCAGCCCCTTGGCTAGGTTAAGCACATGCTGAAAAGAGAGACTGAAAATAGCATGGCAGGGACTTGCCTGGAGATCCAGTGGCTAAGACTCTGCACTTCCAATGGAGGGGGCCTGGGTTCGATCCCTGGTGGGGGAACTAGATCCCACATGCAGCAACTAAGAGTTTGCATGCTGCAACTAAAACTCCTGTATGCTGCAACAAAGATAAAAAAATTCTGCAGGCTTCAGCTAAGACCCAGTGCAGCCAAACAAATAAGTAAAAACAAATACTGAAAAAAAGAAAATAGAGTATGGCAGGGCTTCAGTGTCAGGGTAAAGATTTTGGACTTTTTACACAGGCTTCTTGATGCCAATGTAACAATGCCTTTTGAAGCAAGTCAGGAAAGATTCCTAGATAAGAGTATCCTTAAAAAGGGAATAGTACCAGGCTCCCTGGCTGGAGGAGGATGGTGGGTGGAGTGCTCTTCACATGCTGGTGCTGAAGGTACCATCCCTTCACCCCCTCAGTCTTGCCCATCCTCAGGCCTTTTCTGATGGCCTAGAGCAGGGTCCTGTGTTATAAAACTTCAGAGCACCTTCTTTAAAATACCCTGTGCACTGACTCTTTCACCAATTGGTCTTAGAGGCCAAGACATGGGTCTGTCCTGCTGCTGCAGTCTTCCAGAACTGAGCCAGGGCAGGCCCCCAGGAGAACTTGAGTGATGGATGAATGAATGAATGAGCAGGGGTGAAAATCCATACAATTCAGGGCATATGTACTGTGTGGTCAGTTGCTCAGTCGTGTCTGACTCTTTGCGACCCCATGGACTGTAGCCAGCCAGGCTCCTCTGGCCTTGAAGATTCTCCAGGCAAGAATACTGGAGTGGGTTGCCATGTTCTCCTCCAGGGGATCTTCCCAACCCAGGGATTGAAGCCAGGTTTCCCGCATTGCAGACGCATTGTTTACCGGTTGAGCCACCAGAGAAAATGGGCATATGTACCAGGTACCCGCAAAGAAGTCCTGATTCTAGCAGGCAGCTGAAAATGCAGGTCAGGAGAAAGATCTGGAGGGACACTGAGTGCTGTTCAGAGGGACAGAAGCTTATGTTGTGGACCTGGGTAAGGCTGGGTGGACGGGAGACCTCCTCTGAAAACAGTGCCCTGGAGGTGGGGATGGGGGCAAAGGCAGAGGGTAGCCAGGTGGCAGGCAGGGTAGCCAGGTGGCAGGCAGCGCAGCAGTCATTAAAGGGTGAGAGTGGGGTTAGCACTATGACTCCTTGGGAAAAGTCTTTCCCTCATCTCTGCTGATCTACAGACAGCGGCCTTTAAACCAGCAATCTACTGACAAAACCCCTGGAATGTCGACTGTCCACAAGGAAAGTCACCAGCAGCAGTGCCCTTCATGCTTGGGGGAGGCAGGTCCAAGAGAAGGAGGAATGTGAGAGGAAAGCAAAAGAAATGGATGGAGTGAAGGAAGAATGAATCAGCAACGGGGACAGAAAATTAGGAGAGCATATGGTGAGTGCCCTCTACTGGCTCCCTACTCCAGGAGTGTGAGATTTGGAAAGGGTCAAGGTCACAGAAGCCAGGAGGACGTTCCGGAGCCCTGACTCAGTCACAGGAACCAGCACGCACGCCGCGACTCCAGGCTCTGACTCCTTGTCTTCGGCTCGGTAAAGCAACATTGCCTTTTCCGTGCCTGCTGTATTACGACTGTTTATGTATCCGTTCCCTCGGCCTCAACCCCCACCCCGTTGGGGAGCTCCCCCAGCACGCGCCGGGCCTGACACTTCTCTCAGTACCCGTGGCCGGGGCCACTGAATGAATGAAGCAGCGAATCAATGAATGAGAGAAAGGAAGGCGAAGCCCCTGGCCCGGTGCGTCGCCCTCCGCAGGCCGTCTCTCCAAATCCCGCCCGCCCCGCGGTCCCAGCGCAGTTCCTGCCCCGGGGAGAGTGGCTCGGTCCCCGTCCGCGCTCACCCGGCGGGTTCCCCGAAGCAGAGGCACTGCCGCGGCCGGGCTCCACGCCGCCATGCCCGGCCGACGCGGCCCGCCGTCCGAGGTTGCCGCGTCGCCCGAAAGACGCGGAGTCCGGGACCAGAGCCGCCGCCGCCACGGGCGAGGCCGCCCCCTGCTGTCCGGAGGCCGCGAGCCGCCACGCACGCCCAGGACGCCCAGGGCCCCGCCGTCTGCCCTCTCACCTGGCTTCCTCTGCCTCCCAGCCCTCGCCTCCAGTGGGTCCTTCCGCCTCGGCCTAGAAGCCGGTGCTCGGACTCTCCCTCGCCACAAGGACCCTGGTGCCATAGGTGGAACGCCCGTATTCCTACTCTCCACCAGAAAACCTGCTGCTAAACGGAGGAGCTTCGACTTCTCGCTCCATGGGGGACCTGGGGGAGGATTTTAGGCAGGGGAGTCGTTTTCAGATTTGGGCTTTAGAAAGATCACTGGTCCCTGCGAAGAGCGGGGACAGTCGCAATGGTCCAGAGACTAAAGGCCTGAACAGCAGCAGGAATGGGAGGAGTGGACTCAGACACCTGGGAGGTGAATGAATGGACTGGAAGACGGTATTGGCGGGAGAGGCGATGAAGGTCAGGGATGACTCTCAGGTTTCTGGCTTGGACAGTGAAATGGGTAGGGGAGGACTAGGTTTGGGGTGAAGAGGGTCGACTAACTCAGTTTTGGATATCCCTGAATTTAAGGTGCCTGCAGGAAATGGCTCAGCAGAAGAGCCACTTGAGCCACAGACTTTGGATAGCCTGGCAAACTCTTGGAGTTGTTTTGCAAAATCCAAACACCACTCCCATTCCCTGGAAAGCTCAACCAACAGATCAACTGGAAGCTAAGGAATGATATTGACCTTTCCTGACCCTCCTGACTTGAATCAACTAAAACTTTGACAACTTTTGCCCCCGTTCTAGACTGAATTCTCCTTGGCCAAGCCCCTTCATGAATGTGCATATAGCCTTAGCTTAAAATTTCTCCGCTTTTGGTCTTGGGGAGATATTGTGTTCTCCTTACTTGTTGTTGTCTGATCACTAAGTCATGTCCAATCCTTTGAAACCCCATGGACTGCAGCATGCCAGGCTTCCTTGTCCTTCACTATCTCCAAGGGTTTGCCCAAACTCATGTCCACTGTGTCAATGATGCCATCCAACCATCTCATCCTCTGTCACCCACTTTTCCTCCTGCCCTCAATATTTCCCAGCATCAGCATCTTTTCCAGTGACTCGGCTCTTCACATCAAGTGGCCAAAGTATCAGAGCTTCAGCTTCAGCATCAGTCCTTCCAATGAATATTCAGGGTTTATTCCTTTAGGATTGACTAGTTTGATTTCCTAGCTGTCCATGGGACTCTCAAGTCTTCTACAGCACCAAAATTCGAAAGTATCAATTCTTCGGCACTTAGCCTTCTCAACTGAAATATAGCCTTCGTTATTACTGGACTGCTTGTACCTCCCTATGTAAATTGTGCAAGATGGCTTATGTGGTAACCAACTCATCTTTTAAAGTCAGTTCAAGCCTTGTCTTCTGATCAGTCATATTCTGTTCAGCACCAATAAGATAATATGTCACAGAGAAACCTTTTGTCTCCTGTAGATAGGTTGCCTAAGCCTGAAATAACCTTTTTACTTGCCTTTTAAGCCTTTTCATTTCTGTAGCCCTTTGGAACTCTCCTTTACTGGCTAGATGAGATGCTGCCTGAATTAAAAGTCAATAAAGGCAATTAGATTTTTTAAATTTACTGTTGAGTTTTCTTTTTATTATTTTGATCCTCATAATTTTTCCTTTCATCAGTGCTAATGCTCAATTGCATCCAACTCTTTGCAACCCCATGGACTATAACCTTCCGGGCTCCTCTATCCATGGGATTTCCCAGGCAAGAATACTGGAGTGGGTTGCCATTATTTCCTCCAGGGGATCTCCCTGACTCGGAGATTGAACCCATGTCGTGCGCAGCTTCAGCATTTGGCAGGCAGATTCTTTACCAGAGCCAGCTGGGAAGCCCCAGTTTCTCCTTTGCATTACTATTAATAGCCTCTTTTTTTTTTTTTTCTTTGCTTGATTCTTTTAACAATTAGGGTTGGTGGGATTAGGGATAATTTACAAACTTTCAATTTTTCTTCAGAGATGTAACTAAATTGCCAAAGATATTTCTTCCAGAGTATAGTGGAGAATCACCTCTCTGATACTCAAAACAGGGTGGTCTCAATGAGGCAGACCATATCCCATAACCTAGGCTGGTTGATCAGATTTAGGGATTGGCTTAGAGTTGGTCACATGATCTGAGCCAGACCAATCAGAACTGGTCTAGAGACTTTTGGGAACTAAGGAAAATAAAGGCTCATTTGCACCTGGATTGCTAAACTGGTAGAAGGTGTACTCTTGGGGACCATCTTTGTAACCATGTGGGTAGTGCCACAGTGGAAATGAAGCAGACACAGAAGGAGAGCTGAGAAGAGACACATGTTTGACATCGTTTGTGCAACTGGAAACAAGCAGAGCCAGAACTGAACACTAAAGTAATTTTAATTGGTTTAGTTATTTTTAACTAAGAGACCAGTGTTAAATTCACTGAACTGCATTTGCAAAATTCCTTGTTTCCTTTACTGAAAATCAGTACTTTTGCTCCAACAGTCTTCACCCCATAACTTAACAGTGGCTCACTTTCCCCACCCCCCACCCTGGCTGTGCTGGGTCTTCAGCGTAGCCTGCGGATCTCTCTTGCTGCAGAGCATGCAGGCACAGTAGTCATGGCCCACGAGGCCACAAGCTTAGCTGGCCTATGGCAACTGGGATCTTAGTTCCCTGACAAGGGATTGAACTTATGTTTCCTACATTAGAAAGCAAGTCCTTAACCCCTGGATCACCTGGGGAGTGGTTATTTTGGACTATCTGCTTTAGTATCTTCCTCCTACCCTCAGTTTTTGGAACTGCTGTTGGAGCCATCTGAAATGAAAACTTGTCCATTATTTGCTTAATTAAAATCCTTCAGAGTCATCACCTACAAGCAAAAAACCCAAGTTCTTTCATTTGACTTCCCTCTACCTACCTGTCCAATTGAAATATATCCTTCACTAATATTGGACTGCTTCACTTCCCTATACAAACCGTGCAAAAACTGTTATGTTGTAACCACCCATCTTTTAAGGCAGTTCCAGTTTTGTCTTCTCCAGAGAGCTACCTGAATTTTCCAGTGAGTCGGCCCTTCCCTCAGGTAGCCAAAGTATTAGAGCTTAGCTTCAGCATCATTCAGCTTTGAATGAATATTCAGGGTTAATTTCCTTTAGGGTTGACTGGTTTGATCCCCTTTCTGTCCAAGGGACTCTCAAGAGTCTTCTCCAGCACCACAATTCGAACCCATCAATTTTTCCACGATCAGCCATCTTTATGGTCCAACTCTCTCGTCCATACATGACTACTGGAAAAACCATGACTATGACTATACGGACCTTAGTTGGCAAAGTGATGTCTTTGTTTTTTAATACACTGTCTAGATTTGTCAAAGCTTTCCTTCCAATGAGCAAGCATCTTTTAATTTCATGGCTGCAGTCACCATCCACAATGATTTTGAAGCCCAAGAAAATAAGATCTGCCACTGCTTCCACATTTCCCCCTTCTATTTGCCATAAAGTAATGGAACAGTTGCCATGATCTCAGTTTTTTGAATGAGTTTTAAGCCACCTTTTTTACTCTCTCACCTTCATCAAGAGGCTCATTAGTTCCTCTTTACTTTCTGCCATTAGAGTGCTATCATCTGTGTATCTGAGGTTGCTGATATTCTCCTGACAATCTTGATTCCAGTTTGTGATTCATCCAGCCTTGCATTTTGTATGATGTACTCTGGGTATAAGTTAAATAAAAAGGGTCACAATATAAACCCTTGTTATTTCTTTCCCAGTTTTGAATCAGTCAGTTGTTCCACATAAGGTTCTAATTGCTGCTTTTTGACCTGCATACCGGTTTCTCAAGAGACAAGTAAGGTGGTCTGGTACTCCCATCTCTTTAAGAATTTTCCAGTTTGTTATGATTCACACAGCCAAAGGTTTTGGCGTAGTCAATGAAGCAGATGTTTTGCTGGAATTTCCTTGCTTTCTCTATGATCCAACCAATGTTGGCAATTTTCTAAACTCAGCTTGTACATCTGAAATTTCTTGGTTCACAAACTGCTGAAGACTACCTTGAAGGATTTTGAGGATGATCTTGTTAAGCATGTGGAGTGAGTACTTTTCCATAGTTTGAACATTCTCTGGCATTACCCTTCTCTGGGAATGGAGTGAGAACTGACCTTTTCCAGTCCTGTGGCCAGTGCTGAATCTTCCAAATTTGCTGACATATTGAGTGCAGCACTTTAACAGCACCATCTTTTAGGATTTGAAATAGCTCAGCTGGAATTCTGTCACCTCCACTAGCTTTTTTGTAGTAAAGCTTCCTAAGGCCCCCTTGATTTCACACTCCAGGATGTCTGGCTCTGAGTCACTGCACCATCATGGTTATTCAGGTCATTAAGACCTTTTTTGTATATTCTTCTGTGTATTCTTGCTACTTCTTCTTAATCTCTTCTGCTTCTGTTGTGCTGTGCTTAGTCGTTCAGTCCTGTCCAACTCTTTGTGACCCATAGACTGTAGTGCACCAGGGTCCTCTGTCCTTGGGGATTCTCCAGGCAATACTAGAGTGGGTTGCCATGCCCTCCTCCAGGTGATCTTCCCAATTCGGGGGTCGAACCCAAGTCTCCTGCACTGCAGGTGAATTCTTTACTGCCCGAGCCACCAGGGAGGCCTCTCTACTTCTGTTAGGTCTTTTCCATTTCTGTCTTTTACTGTGCCCATCCTTGCAAGAAATGTTCCCTTGATATCTCCAATTTTCTTGACTAGATCTCTAGTCTTTCCCAGTCTATTGCTTTCTTTCCATTTTTCATTGAGGAAGGCCTTCTTATCTCTCCTTGCTATCCTCTGAAACACTGTATTCATTTGGCTGTATCTTTCCCTTTCTCCCTGGCTTTTTCCTTTTGTTCTTTCCACAGCTATTTGTGAAGCCTCCTCAGACAACCACTTTGCCTTCTTGTATCTTTTTTGGTGGGATGGTTTTGGTCACTGCCTCCTGTCAGGCACTCTGTCTACCAGATCTACTCTCTTGAATCTACTTGTCACTTCCGCTGCATAATCATAAGGGATTTGATTCAGGTCATATCTGAATGGCCAAGTAGTTTTCTCTACTTTCTTCAATTTAAGTCTGAATTTTGCAATAGGTCAAAACAATTGTAGCAATGCTATATTAAACAGACCTAAAATTAGGAATCTGTAATTCGAACCTCTAAAAATAACTAGTATTTCTCCTATGATAATGAAAAATGGCTGTTTAGGGTGGGGGGGGTATCTTACAGATATGCTGAGTACTCCTTTCAAGGTCAGAAAATTAATGAGTCTAGTCTTTCCTCTTCCCTTTTCTCAATCTCATAATCAGCAATGTATAAAAGAGGTCAAGAGCCTGTCCAGTGTGGTAAGGAGAAAACTTATTTTTTGTCTGGGATGGGTTTTAGCCACTGCATCCCAAGGCACAGTTTGTTTCCCGGGGGTGGGGCCCTGGTATTATAATACATTTAGTTCACTTAGGAACTTCCCTTTCTTCTAAGAGTTCATTCCTAAATGATAAGCCAAGGTAATCTTCCACAAACCCTGCAAAATTCTCAAGTTTCACAGTTAAATAGAAACAAATGTGTTGAGACATACTTTCATCAGTCCTTTCTTTCTTTCAATATATTTTATTCTGATGAAGTTACAAAAGTAGATACAAAACACTTTTTTTAAAAAGTACAGTTAACCGACTTAGAAAAATAGATAAAAGCCCCTAAAGGTTTAAAAATACAAAATAAATTTTCATGTAAAGAACATTTAAAAATATTTTAGATAATCAAGACTAACTTAAGCAAGTTATTTTCAATGTAGACCAAACATAGAATGTTGTCCTATAATAAATCTATAGCACACTGGTAATCCATTCGGATTTACAGAATACTTGTTTGAAACAGAATCTGATGAGAGAAAACCCAAGTGAATTTCAATGCAGTTGCTTCAGTAAAATTACTGCTACCACAGATAATATCATCCCCCAAAGCCCATTACAGTCTGAAATATCAAAATCTAATGCAAAAGCACAGGAAGACTGAAGAGCTACTATTTTCCCTCTTTGCCAGAATTGTACAATAGTTTAAAACCAAGTCCTGAACCAGTTACTGAAGTGGTATTAGGAGGAAATAATGTCCCTGTTGAAGCTGCTTAGTTTGGTGTCCCAGCTAGTATTTTCAGGCTAGAATTCTACAGAAAGCAGAGACAGACTCCTACAGTCAGGCAAAGGCGACACCAGCAGCATGACTAAAGCTGCTTAGAAACAAATGTCTAGGACTTACACTCTTTGGGAGTGGTTTGTTTATGCATATGAGGTAATGATGTAATGTTCAGAAGCTTCTCCACTTCTAATGTGACCTCACTGCTCAGAGAGAGGGCCAAACAGCATTATCATGAAATCTCAAAAATATTTGAAAAATTAATGTCACCATGAGGACTGCTCCTCTTGCCTCTGCTCTACTAGAAAAACTTTCCTTTTGCTGTTATCAATGTCATGATGAATACAGATGTGCATTTCTCAAGTAGGCAGCTACATGAGCTAAGGATCTACAGGTCTTAAGATGAAAGGAAATACTTTGTTAACTGGCAGCCTACTGAAAACCACTTTTTTCACAGTTTGGCAAAGAATAAAGGAGCCATTTGATTGTCAATACAAAAACTGTAGTACAAGGAAGTTTCACTATTTAAACAAAAATCTGCACATCATTGTCCAAAAGTTTTTTTTTAAAGGCCTGGAAATTAAAGCACCATAGGATTAACTGCATAATTCAGCAAGTACTAGCCAACCATGATTTTAGTCGGGTGTGAAGAGCAGTGATGAGACACTGAGAGAGGACTTCTGATTAGGAGGAGCCAGGGGAGTGAGTGTTACTCAGGGAGATAAATCAAGATCGAGAGGAGTCAAAGAAAGACTGACTCCGTCCAACTTTAATCAAAGGCTGGCCTTCCAGCCAAGCCAAGAAGGTGCTCTCTTCTCCATGTTCTCTGCCCTTTGCTCCATCTCTCCTGTTCACTCCCTGGCCTTGGATGTAAATAATGTTAACACTAATGTTTGGTTGCACTGTTGGTTAAGCCAGATTAACTGGGAATGCTTTTTTTTGGTATTGCTTTTTTTTTTTTTTAAAAAGGGACATTTTGAATTACCTGAATTCTTAATTACCAACAAATTTTAAAATTTATGTCCCATTATTAAGCTGGCTCTACTATTGTTAATTTAGTTGCTTAGTTTTAGGGCTCTAAGTCATGAAGAGAGGGAGGATTTCTACCACTGAAAATAAATGAAAGAAAGTAAAAATACTTTTATTTGATGATACTTGAAATATTAGAAATGATAAAAATATAATCTTACTTGAGAAATATTTCATTCCTAGCAGACTTAATTAAAGCCAACACTGTTCAAAGTCAAGAGGCAGTAACATCCTAACATTCTAAAAACCTTCTTGTTTGGAAATGATCAACATAAACATACAGAATGCCTGATGGTTCTTTTGGATAATCTTAAAATGAAGATTATAGAATGTTCATAGAGGACTTTTTTAAATAAGGGATTTCCCCACTATTTCCCAAAACAACGATGTATGGTTTCAGCCTAAATCAGATAAAATGTTTTGTTTCCTTTAAAATTCTATATATATTTAAGAATTTACTGAAATTCAGTTATTACAAAAACGGAGTTTCTAAGTCATTTTTTCTTTACAATCTGTAGAATAATAAAAATAAATAACAAAAAAACTTTCAAATTTAACCTTAACCAAAGGTATCAAGGAACATGGTGAGTACTTTGCAAAAAATCATAGCTCTGAAACAAATGTTGATGAATTTCAAGTGTTGCCAGTCTGGCAAGTCTTTAGTAATATGTGTGCCTCAATACACTTCAAACAGTCTAAATCTGAAAAATCTAATGAAAATTAGATCTTTTCTTCACTAAAGGAGATTCTTTTTACCCCAACAGAATAATTTCAAGTTTTGATACAAAAACAATTAAAACAGAATAAAATGCCAATCCATCCTTTGACTATTAACAGAATGAAGTTTTTTTTTACTTATCCCATTTTTGTCTCCTTTAAACATATACCCCCCTACCCCCAACACACACACACACACACACACACAGATTAAAGAACATGTAGCACACCAAACTTTTAGCTGGGTTATAAAATGTGCATACCTTTAAGGTTTTTTATTATGGTTTTCCTTATGTTTTAACCTTACTGGGATAAAGTTCATGCATTTCTATACTACTCTTAACTAAGTCTCAAGACACAATAAAAATACATAGAAGTAGTTTCTATTTTAAGGAAAACTCAAAACAAAATAATCAAATACTCTTGAGTACTTTCTTCTATTCTATCCAAATTTCAAGGCCTCTGAAACCAAAAACATGAATGAAAATAATGGTTTTTGAGACCCCAAATTTGTTATAATTTTTTTGGAAGTCTTCCTTTTCTCAGCCAAAACCTACATATTAAAATTAATCTGAATGAAGCTTTTCAAAATAAAAATCTGCAAGACAATTAATTCTTAGATGCCTTAAAAAAATTCTTTGATACACACTAAAAATCCAGACAGGCTGTGAATAAAATCCCAAATGAAGATTAAAAAATAAAGTCATTTTAGAAATAACTCTGGTTGCTCCCATACCATGTCTTATGATGATTTAAACTGCAATTATGGATTTTGAAAAAAAAAATACACGTATATAACCTATAAAAACATGAGCATACAAACTTCAAACTAAAAGGTTATCCAAAGTGACACAAACGTTTTTAATCTAATTTCAAAACGCCTCTTCTATTTGTAAAATAAAGGCAGAATAAAACCGACCTGACTGCATTATTAGGAAATTTGTTCTGGAAGCTTGTTAACAAATTATTGGTAGAAATTTTTTATATCCATCATGCTGTTACCTGAATCAGACTTCAGTCATCTTCTTCAGTAAATGAATACGTAAACTAATAAACTACAAGTTGGTCCTCATATACTACAACCAGAAATGACTCTGTGGTAGTAACAGCAGTGATCATACAGTGCCTCAAATTCAGCATGTCCTGAACTTTTCTCTCTGAAGGTATTAGGCCAACCTACCTTTGGGACAATTTTATCAGTAGACACAGACAATTGGTGTCTTTTTATCCTGTCTTAAAGTCTGTATCACTAGTCTATAACACAAAGCAATGAGATAGCTCTAGCAGTAGATGAAGCAAGAAGGTAACTGTTCCCGAGAAAAATTTATCTGTCTTTTGATCCAAGCTTCTCAATTAATTCCTGAAGAGGTGCCAACTCACGCCTATCAATCAGATTAAACTCCTAAAAAAAGAAGAAAAACAAAATTTAAAAAAAGATCTAAAATTAAAACTCTATGTCATTCAGAGAAAGGATTCCCAACTCCAGCTTTCTGAAATCCAAAAGAATGATGAAATAATCTATGAATATTTTAAAATAGGATCATTTTTACTCCCTATTTTAAAATACAAGGGACTTAATAGATAGTGGCCTCCATACCTACATCTACATACTATGACAGGCAACAATCTCTAAGAAAGACAAAAAAGAAAGCACAGTACATTCTCCTCTGTGTGGTACAGAGAATTGGATAGATTATATCTACTGTAAAAGCTACTGGTTTTCCCATCAAAATATCTATAGAGAGATATATTTATATTTGCATAAAGAATTATATATTTCTAAAGTTAGGCTAAGGAGTCCCTATTCTTTGATCATTTTTTTCAAACAATGTGAATTATTTTGACTTTAAAAAGTTCTAATTCCAACTAAGGGCCCATAAGGAAATAGGCCACACCTCTGAAGGGGTGGTTCTTTGTGACATTTCTAGCTGCTAACTTCGTAAGATTCAGCCTGAAGTAGACTTTTGGAAACTTAAGATAGTAGCTAACAAGTTCTTCCAAAAGTTTCTCCTCCAGGCATAGACATCTCATGAAACGACACAACCCCAGATGTTTTTCCCATGGCATCCCTTTATTCAGCAGTGGCAATGGGACGTGAGGGTGCTGACAAGCTTCCCTGGGTGCTTGGTGCTTCATGTCATATTCCAATCAGAGACTGGGGCAGGTCTCTCCAGAGGCAAAAGGCCCCAAATGGGGGTGATGCCTTCTATTCTGTTATGTACATCAAAGAAATAAACAAGAAAAAGGGAATAAAACAGGAGAGCTGCATGCTTACCTCTATATCTATAAATAAGATACTATAAATACTTTATTAATTACCAATTCAAATACGTCCATGTCAAAGGACACACCAAATTCAATGCAATTCAACTTACCTGAACGAAGAAAATAAAGTGCTTAAAGGAGGTGTTGAGGTGGGCTTCCTCCTGAAGCTGCATTACAGAATCAAAGTGCTGGTGATAAATATGGGCATAAACCCTGAACAAACGCTTTAGGATGGTCTTTGCCACAGACATAAAGTTTTTAGGAAACGGGACACCTGTAATATATATATGTCTCAATCAGTCTTTTATCAGTAAGAGGAAAATAAATGGCAGAAAAATTTAGACAATGCCATGAACATCTCCAATACACAAATTCACAAATACAAGCTTCTATTCATATATATATTTTTCAAAAAGGCAAGGGAAAAAACCACCCAAACCTAAGTATGTGAGGTATCCTCATACCACACTTTTGCTGACTGCCTTAGAATAGCAGGCACAAGTGACAGGTTATGGAAGATGACGCTGAATCAAAGTTGAATTTTACTTGTTTAATACTGGAGAATTTCTCCCTAAAATTAATGGCAACAAGTTTGTTTGTTTCTTGTTTTTTTGGCCCTGTCATGCAGCCTGTTGGGAATCTTAGCTCCCCAGTCAGGGATCGAACTCGAATCCCCTGCATTGGAAGCGTGTTTTAACCACTGGACTGCCAGGGAACTCCCAGGAAGTTCTATTTACAGTTTAGACTATAAATAGAAAATTTTTACTTTTGGCAATTTATAACTCTAAAAAGATTTTTACACACACACACACACTCCACCAGGACTGGAAACTTTCCCAAGCAAAAGAAAAAGGCACACCTTGAGTCATTGTTATCTACTGTCTACAAATAAATATTTTATCTTCTGAGGTACTCTGAAAATCTAGTCTTCCTTCTTAGACTAGGAGTCCCCAACTTTATATTTAATTTTTTTAAGTGCTATTTCCATTTCCCTATAGTGTAAGAAGAGGAATAATACTTTCTATAAAGGGGAAGAATGGCACCTCCCTATTTTTCAGAGAAAATAAATATCTCCTCCTAAAAGAACTGGGAGAGATCATAGTCATCTCTCTCCAAGCAGTGCAGGTGGGGATCTGACTGGCTGCATTCCTGAGAATTTTGTTGACAAGATCAATGTTTCTCAGGAAACAGGCACAGAAGACAATACAATAGGCACTGAGTACAGTTAACAAACACACAAGAAGGCACCTGCTTCCCAATAACCTCCAGCAGTTGGCCTAATGACACTACGCTGCTCTTGAACATGGCCCTTTCTCTAATTTTTCAGAAAGCAAAAGTTAAACACTTTCTCCTTCCCTGCACTCTGTATTCTTGACTTCTCAACCAGTCCTTAATAGTTTGAAACCCAGTGTATTTTGCTCTTGTAAGCTGATGTATGTGTTCCTCCACCCCTCATCCCCAGTCTTTGTAACAGCGTGCCTTTTCACACGTTATTCTGAGGGCTATGGACATGTTTTTCTGGACTTGGTCTTATGTTCATGTATTGAAAAGATGGATTTTTAAGTCAAATCCTTTTTCTCTCAGAATTAGCAAATGGGCACCTTGCTATTAAAAAGAATATTAATAAGCTGGATATATTAGCTTAAAAATGAGTAACAATCAAGTTTTGTCTAAAACAATAAATAATGGCATAAGTTAAGATCTGGATAATAGCTAATGAAGGGGGAAATAATTCCAGAAAATTAGGATAAAATATTGAAGAACTGGGAAGCTGAAGAAAGGAGAATAATGACAAAAGTATTCTTTACCTCCATTAAGAGGGAGACTCTGATAAATATATACAAGTGATTTATTTTAATCTAAGCACTTTCCAAGCTGATTTTAACATTCAAGCACAGCCAATATACAATAAAGGATCTATGAGAAAGGAAACAAAAGGCTTTATAGAACAGAAAAATTGACCAACAGCAAACAGACCAAATACAACAACATGACATAAATTCTTCTCCTGAAAGCCTCTAATTAGATTTCAAAAAGGAATCTGCCATGTTCTGAATGTGTGTGTATGCACGCACGTGCACACACTTTGTTGCTCAGTCGTGTCCAACTCTTTGTGGCTCTGTGGATTGTAGCCCACCAGACTCCTCTGTCCATGACAGAGTTTCCAGACATGAATACTGGAGTGGACTGCCATGCCCTAATGCAGAGGATCTTCCCAACCCAGGGATCAAACCCAGGTCTCCCACACTGCAGGCTTTGTGCCTCCTTCAAAATCATATTGAAATTCTAACACCCTAGACAATGGTATTAAGAGGTGGGGCCTTCGGGGTGATAAGGCCATAAGGCCTCTGCCCCTTTGGCTAGAATTAGTGCCCTTATAGGAAGAAACAGAGATGATTTCCCTCTCTGCCATGTGAGGATACAAGAAAAAGACTGTTTTCTTACTATCTGTAAACCAGGAATAGGACCTATGACAGAAACTGACCATGCTGGCCTCTGATCTTGGACTTCTAGACTTCAGAAGTTAAGAAACACATCTTTATTGCTTATAAGACCTCCAGTCTCTGGTATTTTTGTTATAGCAACCCAAACAGACATGACAGAATCTAACAATATGTTGTTCATTAGATACCCTATACTGAAAATGACAAGGACCAATCACATCCATGAATATCAATGCCAAAATCTTAATCAAAATATCCAGAAACAAAAAAAAAACCTCTTGCAGCGGAACATTGTAAAAAATAGAGAAAACCTTACGATCAACAACAGAAAATAGAAGAGCATCTGATAAAACCCTACAATCAATTTGATTTTTAAAAATTCACAAACCTCTAACCAAAAGTAAGATTTCTGCTTAATGCTGAAAGACTAGAAGCACTCACATGAAATTAAAGGATGTTTGCCTTCATCCCCTTTACTCAGCACTGTTCTGAAAGTACTAGTTACTGCAATTAGTTAAGAGTACACAAGTAGTATATTTATCAGAAAAGAATAGATGAAATTACTATTACCTTAGTCTGATGTGACTATAAACTGTAAAAACCCAAGAAAACCAATCCAAAAGAAATAGTCAGAAACTGATGGTCAATTATAAAATTCATAGATACATCAACAGCTTTCCTATATACTAAACAATAACCAGTTAGAAACCAGATTATCAATAAAAACATTAAGTGCCTATGAATAAACTTAAGAAACTTGAAGGACTAAAGTAAAATACAGAATTTTTCCAAGAGGGAATAAGAAATAATTAAAAGACTGTTCTTGGATAGAAAGACTCAGTATTGTCAAGAGAACAAGAATCCCTACATTAATTTACAAACTGAATGAAATCTTAATAAAAATCTCACAGGTCTTCTTTTTACCTTGACAAAATGTTTATAAATTCTTTGGAAGAACACTTTCCAGAATAGCTGTGAGTATTCTGAAAAAGAAGAGCAAGGAAGAAAGACTAGCCCTACAAGATGTTCAAAGATGCATGGCTATGCTAACTAAAACAGTGTGGAATTTCTATAAGAATAAAGACATTAAAAGACTCCAAAACATACGTCAATTTGCTGTACACACACGAAAATTAGGGGATAAAAGACACATGTATTTGATAAATGGTACCGGACAAACTGACTAGCATTTATAATTGGGAAAAAATTCCTGACAGAACAAAGATTTAAAAACAAAACCACAAAAGAACTAAATAAAAGCATCAACAAATATTTTTATTATCTTTAAGTAGGAAAGTCCCTTCTGATCATTGTATTAAAATCCAATCATCATAAAGGCAAAGATTAATAGGTCAAAATAACATACATAGCCAAAAACCCCTCATAAACAAAATAAGTCAATAAGGCAACCTAAAGAAAAATACAACATGCACGACAAAGATCTAATATAGCCTTAACATAAACAAACAGAAAAAGGGTATAAACAGAAAACACACAATGATCAATAAGCCAAAAAATGCTCGATCTTTTCAATATTTTGTAAAATGAACATTATACTAGAAATTCATTTACCCATTTTAGAAAAGAAACACTGAGAGGCAACTAGTACTGACGAAGAAACACAGGCAGACACGAGCATGGCTGGAAGGAGCACACGTCTATAACCTTTCTGTAGAGAAATCTGGCAGTCTTTATTGGATTTTGTTACACTAATAGAGCATTAAAAAGAACATAACACATTTATCATTTAAAAAGAATATTAGTTCTACAACATTAACTCACCAATTTTAGAAGGAAAAAGAGTTTCATCATCAAGTTGATCCTGAACCCAAGTCATCAAATAGTCAATGTATTTTGGTGCAGAACATTTGATTGGCTTTTTAATATTAGTACCATCTGCCCAATGATATTCGTATCTGGAGAGAAAAAAGTTTTAGTAATAAAGTTTTCAAATACATGTTGCAACTTATAATCATAGTAGGTTCACAGTATGTCTATGTTGTTAAGTGTGTTCATGCGCACACACACACACACACACACACACACACACACACACACAATTTTAGCAAATTAACCAAAGTTCTACTGAAGATTACTTGGGAGTTCCCTGCAGAAAGACAGCTGACCCTTAAACAACATGGGTTTGAACCACAGAGGTCCACTTATACACAGATATTTTTCAACAGTAAATGCTACGACCCACAGTTGGTTGCATCCATAGATGCAGAGGGACCATGCATATGGAGGGCCGACTCAACTTACACAATATTCTGAAATATAATGGAAAAGAAAAAGACAGTATGGCAGCTGGCTGTGCCAGAATTTGTTTTACAACACAGCCCTGAGAAAGGCCAAGGAACTGAGTTCCTGTCAGTTAGACAGAGGGTGCTGAGGAGTGGGGAAGGTGCTGGTGGATCCTCCATATTCTGAGCTTGTTGGCCATTATGTAATTATCAATAGAGCCAAGATTACAAAACCCTGTTTTTTTGAGAGGGTTCTAAAGAATAAATCTTAGGCATGCATTTTTTTCTACCTCACTTTTGCTAAGCTAGAATGATAAATAAAACTTCACTTTATGAATCATTTAAGCCAAAGATAGGAAATTTGAGGGCTAAAACAATACTTCACAAAACAAAAAACATCTCTCCTAAAATAATGTAATAATCACAGAACTCAAATTCACTGGGGACCTTTTTCACCTTTACATAAAAACGACAGCAAATTCAGAAAGGACTATTTTTTCCCAAGAGGTAAATCTCTTAATACCATCTGTCATCACATAAAAGCAATCAATTGCTATAGGAAAAAAGACTGGAAGGATACTAAAACATTAATTCTATAACATCTTAATCTTGTGGGTGATAAAGGGTTCTACCTCTTTGTCAATATTTCTAGAAATTTATTAGTCAGGAAATTTTAATCTAGCATCTTTAAGCCAGGTAACTAAAGCAGCACAACTTGGAAGTAATTAAATAAACACAAGGAAAAAAATCAAATATTAAAGGTCAACTAAAAATTCTAAGAAATTAATTTAAAAAACAAACAAAACCATAAATTTAACAAAATTGAAAAAATAACTTTTGCAAAAGCAAGATAAACCTAAATTTCTTTACTTCCGATCCTACTGAATATTCATACTTGCTGCTGCTGCTAAGTTACCTCAGTCGTGTCCGACTCTGTGCAACCCCATAGATGGCAGCCCACCAGGCTCCCCCGTCCCTGGGATTCTCCAGGCAAGAACACTGGAGTGGGTTGCCATTTCCTTCTCCAATGCGTGAAAGTGAAAAGTGAAAGTGAAGTCGCTCAGTTGTGTCCAACTCTTAGCGACCCGACCCCATGGACTGCAGCCCACCAGGCTCCTCCGTCCATGGGATTTTCCAGGCAAAAGTACTGGAGTGGGATGACATTGCCTTCTCCGGAACATTCATACTTACTACAATGCAATTATAAAAAATCAAAACACTGGGAAACACATATCCAAGTATTTAATAACTAAAAGGTTAAAGGTAAGCTTTTGTTTTCACAAGCAAACAGGCAAGAAAAACAACAAGTCTATACTATTTAATTTATATCAATTGGTGATTAGCTTTATTTAGTAATTCAAATACCTATATAATAGCCAGTATAAGTACCTTGGACCTGCAGACATGACTGGACAGCTTGCTTCAGTGCAGAATTCTGTGATAGTTCCATATAACATGTTGATCTGGTTGAAGAAATCCACAGCTGGAAATTTAATAGCAGAATTGTGTTAAAATGTCCATGTAAATACAATAAAACATCAGATCTTTCAACTGCAGGATTCAGTCAAGAATCCTCAGGAGATTCAACAATCCAGGGGCACTATAAATTCTCTTTTTTTAATTGTCACACCTAAAGTAAACAAAAAAAAATGTTTATTTATGTGGCTGTGCCAGGTCTTAGTTGTAGCATGTGGAATCTTCAGTTGCAGCATGTGGGATCTCCCCAGCACTGGGAGCTCAGAGTCTTAGCCACTGAAATCACCAGGGAACTCCCTTAAGTAAACTTTTAATATACACTTATTTTTAATATACTAAGCTTTTAAACAGCCTGTAAGCAGGAAAATACTAGAGATATTAATAACTTAATGGCAACTGAGCTTCCAGTTCAAGATGGCGGAGTAGAAGAACGTGCACTTAGATGTCCTCCTGCAAGAGCACCAAAACTGCAACTAGTTACGGAACCACCATAGACAGGAGGATGCTGGAACCTACCAAAAGATAGCCCATGTCCACAGACAAAGAAGAAGCTGCAGCAAGATGGTAGGAGAGGCACAATCATGATAAAATCAAATGCCACAGCCACTGGGTGGGTGACCTACAAAAGTTCTCCCACTGTTGTGAAGATTCTGAACCCCACATCAGGCTTCCCAACCTGGGGATCCGACAAAGGGACTGGGAATCCCCAGGGAATCTGACCTTTGAGGCCAGCAGGATTTGATTACAAGACTTCCACAGGACTGGGAGAAACAGAGACTCCAGTCTTGGAGGGCACAAACAAAACCTTGTGTGCACCAGACTCAGAGGAAAGGAGCAGTGACCCCACAGGAGACTGAACCAAAACTAACTGCTGGTGTTGGAGGGTCTCTTGAGGAGGCATAGGTCAACAGGGGCTCACTACAGCGTCCGTGGCACTGGAAGGTCCCCTTGGCGTAAACCCTCTAGGAAATCACCACTAAACCCTACCATAAAGCCTATAAAACCCAGGGCTGGGTCGCCTCAAGCCAAAAAGCTTCCAAGGAGGGAGGACAACCCTTCCGATCAGCAGATAATTGAACTAAAGCTTTACTGAGCAAGGCCCTGCCCACCAGAGCAAGACCCACTTTTTCCCACCACCAGTCCCTTCCATCAGGAAGCTTACACAAGCCTCTTAGCCTCTTCCATCAGAGGGCAGAGAGAAGACGCAAGAAGAATCACAGTCCCCCAGCAACTAAAACAAAAACCGTATTACAGGAAGTTAATTAGCATGAAAAAGCAGAAATTTCTGTCCTAGATGAAGGGACAAGATAAAACCCCAGAAAAACAACTAAATGAAGACAGGATACCTTCCAGAAAAAGAATTCATAGTGATAGTGAAGATGATTCAGGATCTCAGAAAAAGAATGGAGACAAAGATTGAGAAGATGCAAGAAATGTTTATCAAAGACCTAGAAGAACTAAAGAACAAACAGAGATGAATAATACATCAGAAGGAATCAATAGCAGAATAACTGAGGCAGAAGAATGGACAAATGATCTGGAGGACAGAATGCTGGAAATTACTGCTGCAGAACAGAATATAGAAAAAAGAATGAACAGAAATTAAGATAGCCTAAGAGACCTCTGGGACATCATTAAATGCACCAATAATCAGATTATAGGGGTCCCAGAAGAAGAGAGAGAAAGAAACTGAGAAAATATTTGAAGAGACAATAGCTGAAAACTTCCCTAATGTGGGAAAGGAAGTAGTCAACCAAGTCCAGGAAAACAGAGAGTCTTGGGCAGGATAAACCGAAAGAGGAACACACCAAGACACACAGTAATCAAACCGACAAAAACTAAAGACAGAGATAAGACATTAAAAGCAAGAAGGGAAAAACGACAAATAACATACAAAGGAACTACCATCAGACTATCAAGTTGATTTCTCAACAGACACTCTATGTGCAAGAGGGGAATAGCAAGATATATTTAAAGTGATGAAAAACCTACAACCAAGAAGAACCTACAACCAAGAATACTCTACCCAGCAAGACTCTCCTTCAGATTTCATGGAGAAATCAAAAGCTTTCCAGATGAGCAAAAGTTAAGAGAATTCAGCACCACTAAACCAGCTTTACAACAAATGCTAAAGGAACATTTCTAGGCAGGAAACAAGAGAAGGAAAAGACGAACCTACAGAAAATAAACCCAAAACAATTAAGAAAATGGTAACAGGATACACAATCAATAATTATCTTAAATGTAAATGGATTAAATGCACCAACAAAAAGACAGACTGACTGGGTGGATGAAAACATGTGCAGGTATGCACTTCCATTTACCACATCACTCTGCTTGACCCCTCAAATTGTATGTAATTATGTTCTTAGGTTAATCATGTCCCCATTATGGCTTACAATTGTAATTATCTTTTTTGTCTGGCTGTGAAAATTGATAAATATCTCCCACTACTATGATTATGTAACTATCTCTCATTTAATACCACTGTATCATGATTGGTCAAAAGAAAAATAACAGAATTCTGTATTACCAAAATTACCATTTAATAGGAAAACCTGTAATCACTTCTTAAAATCTGGACACATTATCAGAATTAATTTGGAATTTTTTGAAAAATACAAATACATAGGAATAGATTTTTTTTGTGCCCGAGTTCCAGATATGTTTCTAACGAGCAACCATGTTTAAAAACAACTGGACCATATGAGGAAATTTTACTTTTATCGCGTTTGTTTCACTTTTTCTATTTCTTATTCAGTGCTCCCGTTTCTTTTTTTTTTTAATTTTTCTTTCTCAAGCCTTTATCAAACCTAGTAGAAAACTCTGTATTCATATATATAATGTGCATAACATATAAATTTTAGAAAACTTCTGAATTTTTGCCTAACTAAAAAATTTAGTCTGTTTGCCTTGGTTTAGTTTGATTCTACTTGTTTGACTCAGCATGAATAGAATGCTAGATTTCTAATTTAAAAAAAAAAAAGATATGCAACAAGCAACAAAGGTTTACTGTATATATAGCACAGGGATTATTGACTGTTACAAGATACAGTCAATATCTTGTTATAATCTATAATGGAAAACAATTTCAAAATTAATATGTGTATATATATAACTGAATCACAAAACAAATTCTACTCTTTGAAATTTAGTAACGTTTATCTTTTTGCCAGTTTTTCTAAACGCCCTATGAACATCAAGTAACAATGTATGAGATACAAAATTTTAAATACATTTGTTTAGAATATAAGATTGTTATTGTTCAGTGGCTAAGTCATGTCCAACTCTGTGACTCCATGAACTACAGCACACCAGGGTTCTCTG
The DNA here is from genome assembly GCF_029378745.1 of Bos indicus. Classification (NCBI taxonomy): domain Eukaryota; kingdom Metazoa; phylum Chordata; class Mammalia; order Artiodactyla; family Bovidae; genus Bos; species Bos indicus. Next base: position 10,401,210 of record NC_091770.1, on the reverse strand, counting down.
TCCATCACTAACTCCCTGAGTTTGCTCAAACTCATGTCCATTGAGTCAATGATACCATCCAACCATTTCACCCTCTGCTGCCCCCTTCTCCTCCTGCTCTCCATTTTTCCCAGCATCAGGGTCTTTTCCAATGAGTCAGCTCTTTGCATCAGGTGGCCCAAGTATTGGACCTTCAGCTTCAGCATTCATCCTTGCAACAAATATTCAGGGTAGACTTCTTTTAGGATTCACTGACTTGATCTCCTTGACGTAAGGGACTCAAGAGTCTTCTCAAGCATCACAGTTCAAAAGCATCAATTCTTTGGCGATCAGTCTTCTTTATGGTCCAACTCTCACATCCATACATGACTACTGGAAAAACCATAGCTTTGACTGTATGGACCTTTGTCAGCAAAGTGTTGTCTCTGCTTTTTAAAACACTGTCTAGTACTGACATAGCTATTCTTCCAAGGAGCAAACATCTTTTAATTTCATGGCTGCAGTCACTATCTGCAGTAATTTTGGAGTCGAAGAAAATGAAATCTGACACTGTTCCCACATTTTCCCCATCTATTTGCCATGAAGTGATAGGATCGGATGCCATGATCTTAAAGTTTTTTGAATGTTAAGTTAAAAGCCAGCTTTTTCACTCTCCTCTTTCACCTTCATCAAGAGTCTCTTCAGTTCCTCTTCACTTTCTAACATTAATGTGGTTATCATCTGCATATCTGAGGTCGTTTCTCCCAGCTATTGCTGCTATTTCTCCCAGCAATCCTGATTCCAGTCCAATGTTCCATGTCTAACTCTTACCGTTGCTTCTTCTTTTTTAAAAAAATAATTTTATTTAATTATTATTTTTGGCTGTTCTGAGTTTTTGTTGTTGTGTGAGGGCTTTCTCTAGTTGCAGAGAGTGGGGGCTACCCTGTTGTGGCGCCCAGGCTTCTCACTACAGTGACTTCTCTTGCTGCTGAGCACAAGCTCTAGGGTGGGTGGGCTTCAGCAGCTGTGGCACATGGACTCAGCAGTTGCCGCTCACAGACTCTAGAGCACAGGCTCAGTAGTTGTAGTGCACGGGTCCATGGCATGTGGGATCTTCCCAAACCGGGGATCAAAACAGTGTCCGCTGAATTGCAGGCAGATTCTTAACCACTGGACCACCAAGGAAGTCCTTTACTGTTGCTTCTTGTTCTGCATACACGTTTTGCAGGAGGCAAGTAAGGTAGTCTGGTATTCCCATCTCTTTAAAAATATTCCAGTTTGTTGTCGTCGACCCATATAGTCAAAGGCTTTAGCGTAGTCAATGAAGCAGAAGTAGACGTTTGTTTGGAATTCCCTTGCTTTTTCTATGATCCAGGGTATGTTGACAATTTATCTCTCGTTCCTCTGCCTTTTCTAAACCCAGCTTGTACCTCTGGAAGTTCTCAGTTCATGTACTGCTGAAGCCTAGCTTGAAGGATTTTGCTGGCATGTGAAATGCATGCAATTGTACAGTAATCTGAACATGCTTTGGCACTGCTTTTCTTTGGGATTGGAATGAAAACTGACTTTTTCCAGTCCTGTGGCCACGGCTGAGTTTTCCAAATTTGCTGGCATATTGAGCGTAGCACTTTAACAGCATCATCTTCTAGGATTTGAAATAGCTCAGCTGAAATTCCAACACCTCTACTAGCTTTGTTCATAATAATGCTTCCTAAGACCCACTTGACTTCACACTCCAGGATGAACGGGTCTAGTGAGTGACCATATCATCATGGTTAACTGGGTTATTAAGAGCTTTTTTATACAGTTCTTTTGTGTATTCTTGCCACCTTTTCTGCTTCTGTTAGGTCCTTGAAATTTTTGTCCTTTATTGTGCCTATCTTTGTATGAAATGTTCAAATTAATATAAATAAAATCTACTATATTTAAATTATTAATGACATTATTCAAGATGCTCCTATTCTTAATTTTTTCTGGACTTGATAAAATATTCTCAGAGAAATGTTAATATGTCTCAATGGCACCCCACTCCAGTACTCTTGCCTGGAAAATCCCATGGACGTAGGAGCCTGGAAGGCTGCAGTCCATGGGGTCGCTGAGGGTTGGACACAACTGAGTGACTTCCCTTTCACTTTTCACCTTCATGCATTGGAGAAGGAAATGGCAACCCATTCCAGTGTTCTTGCCTGGAGAATCCCAGGGACGGGGGAGCCTGGTGGGCTGCCGTCTATGGGGTCGCACAGAGTTGGACACGACTGAAATGACTTAGTAGTAGTAGTATGATTATATATTTTTTTATTTTCCCTTATATATCTTCTGATTTTTGTTTTATGTATCTTTGTTGTTTGGTGTCTAATGGTTAATGATGTGTATCTTCTTTGTGAATTGTACCTTTTATCATTAAAAATGCTCATCTTTGTTTCATTTAAAAATAAATGGAAAAAAAAAAAAAACCCAAAAATTCTAACTTAAAGGTAATTATTGTATTAGAATATACAATTTGATGATATCCAAGCAAATGAAAATCCATACCTTATTAGTCTCGACTAGACCATTTGTGTTAGGAAAGAGAAGAAAAGTATTGTGAATATACTGTGAGGGAGGTGTTTCAGCTATATCAGGCATTTAAAAAATCTAATTTATCATAAAAAATTGAGACCCAGTGCATATTGAGGACATAAAAAATACATGAGATAAAGTCCGTTGTCCTAGAGTCTCTAGCTAACAAAAAGGACAAAATCAAGAGTGGGATAATACAACATAAGGGAGCGTCCAAAGGCCAACAAAAAGTGCTAGAAGACTTCAGAGAAAAGGTAACATCTTGGGAAGCTGACAGTCAAGGATACCTCCTTAAAGAGCTTCAGCTAGAACCGGAAGAAAATAGAAGAGGAAGGGGGTAAGAAACTCAGGCGTAACTGACTGAAACATACTGCTTTGTGCAGAGAGAACCACAAAGCCTTGGAAAGATTTGTTAAAATGTCTCAGTTCCCTGTCTAAAAGACTACCTAAATGCAACTAGGGCTTTTCCAAGTTTCTTAAAAAACAAATGAATAACAAAGCTCCACCGTGTTAAAAGGAATTTTATACAAAACCCCCTCACTTATAAATTTTCCTCTTAAATTAGTCATGTTTTCTAAGAAAGTAATACACTGAATACTCTTTCAAAACAAAGAATGCGCCTAGATGGTGTGCTGGTTCTATTGGCCTGCTCAAAATATGGTCCAGAGATTCCCTGTTTCATAGGGGAAACTGTGAGGTCAGAAACATCTTAATTGCTCTGAATTCTCACTCTCTTAGGAGGCATGGTGGAGCTGTCCAGAGGCTCCACGGTGTGACACCACACAGACTGAATGCAGAAGCAAGTACGAGAATCCAGCCATCAGACATTAAATAAGATTTGCAACCAATGCCATACTTCTCACCAACATTATTCTGGAAAATAGCTATTTTTATAAAAATACGTTTATGTTAACATGTAATGGGTTTATTATTGCTATTTTCAGATGAATTAAAAAAATATTTTTAATTGCTCAGTTTTAATTTCTAACACAGGATCATTAAACACAACTCACATAATTAAAAACTCTTTGGGTTCTCAATAATTTTTAAGAGAATAAAAGGACCCTGGAACCAAAAGGTTGAGACTAGCTGATTAGAGCAGTTAAGTCTCAAAGAAAAATCTAAGGCTGAAGAAGGCCAACTGATTCCTTCAGAATGAAAGATGATACACAAATAGCCAACAGACACATGAAAAGATGTTCACCACTGGGGCTTCCCTGCTGGTACAGTGGTTATGAATCTGCCTTGCAATGCAGGGGACACTGGTTCTATCCCTGATCTGGGAAGACCCCACATGCCTTAACCATAAGCCTATGTGCCACAACTACTGAAGCTTGTGTGCCACAGAGCCAGTGCTGGGCAATAAGAGAAGCCACTGCAGTAAGCAGCCAGTGCAACTACAAAGCAGCCCCCATGCTCCACACACAGTGCAGAAAGCCCACACACAGTAATACAGACCCAGCACAGCCAAAAACAAAGAAATAAAGATGAGAAACAACAACAAACAAGATGTTCAACATCACTGATTATTAAAGAAACACAAATCAAAACTACAATGAGGTACCACCTCACACCAGTCAGAATGGCCATCATTAAAAAGTGGACAAATAACAAATGCTGGAAAGGATGTGGAGAAAAGAGAACACTCCTACAATGTTGGTGGGGATATAAGTTGGTACAGCCACTGTGAAAAACATTATGGATGTTCCTCAGAAAACTAAAAATAGAATTACCATATTATCTAGCAATTCCACTCCTAGGCATATATCCAGACAAAGCTATAGCTCAAAAAGATACATGCATTCCTATGTTCATAGTACGCTTCACAATAGCCAAGACGTGGAAACAACCTAAAAGTCCAAAGACAGATGAATGCATAAAGAAGATGTGGCACATATACACAATGGGATATTACTCAGCCATAAAAAAGAACAGAATATGGCACTTCCCTGCTGGTCCAGTGGTTAAGACTAGGTGCTCCCAATGCAGGGGGCATGGGTTCAATCCCTGGTTGGGGAACGAAAATGCTGCATGCTGGCTCCCCCCCGGCAAAAAAAAAGAACGAAATAATCCCATTTGCTGCAAAATGGATGGACCTAGAGATTATCATACTAAGTGAAGTAACTAAGCTTCTTATATACAGAACAGATAAACAACAGGTCCTACTAACAGTAGGGAGAATTAATATCCTATGATAAACAATACTGAAAAATATAAAAAACACAGACATAACTGAATACATGTATATATAACAATCACTGTGCTGTACAGCAGTAATTAACACAACACTGTAAATCAACTATCCGTCAAGTACAAAATCTAAAAAAGAATAAGATAATTTGAATAAGATTACAAAAAAGGGGTCTTTTCTGAATAGATAATACTTAACGTGGTTCACATAACAAAAGAGAGATAAAAATATATAGAGAAAAAAGTCTAGGGACTTCCCTGGTGGTCCAGGGGTTAAGAATTCACCTTTCAATGCAGGGGATGCAGGTTCAATCCCTGGTCAGGGAAATAAGATCGCTCATGCCACTGGGCAACTCCTGAGCCCGTGAGTTCAGAGCCCATGCTCCAAAACTAGAGAGAAGCTCGCATGAGCGGCAAGGAGACATCCTGCACGCCACAACTAAGATCCAACGCACCCAAATGAATAAATACTTTTTTAAAAAGATCAAATGCCAACCATTCCAACGTCCACCTCCTAATTTTTTCTGTCTCTTGCCCCATAAGTTTCCTTATCCCATCTAACACAAAAGAAAACACATTATATACTTTTGCACCTTGTTTTTTTTCCCTTAGTAATATGAATAACATTTTTTAATGAGTTGAGGAAAATAAAATTTTTCTTAATGTGGCTACTGGAAATTTTTAAATTACATTTATAACTTACAATATATTCCTATTAGACCACACTACCAAGGCAATGATTATCAACGCAGATGCACCTACACTGTTGGAAGTATGTACCACCACCTGAGATGCAGTCTTAAACAAAATCAAACCTGAATTTGACCAAAGCTCCAAATCTGTACTAACATGGTAGCCACTAGACACACAGGACAATTTACATTAAAATGAAGTGCAATTTACATTAAAATGAAGTGCAATTTAAAATTCACTTTCAGTCCCAGTAGCCACATTTTAAGTGCTAAATGGCCATAGTGAAGATACATTTTCATTATCACAGAAATATGTCTGGGATTTCCTTCAAAATAATCAGGGTAGTATACAGAAACAGCACAACTGGCCATGAATTGATAATTGCTGAAGCTGGATAACAGATACCTGGGAATTCATTCTACTAGTTTCTCTATGTCTGTATGTCTGAAAATTTCCATTAAAAAGTTCTAAAGATTCCTGGAACAACAGAAATTCCTAATAGACTTAAACCCTATCATCCAGAACTGATCTCATCTCAAAAATGATGGGCTCCAAAATGATGCTCCAGTCTCAGCATACCCTCCCATGTCATGCCCTTAACTTTCCTGAAATCAGAGTGACTTTCAGCTCATGAATCACTCTGCTTTCTCCCAGGCTCTCAATTTCCTTCTGACTACTCTAAAGTCACAATAATGAAGTGACTGACCAAAGCAAGCATGCTTGACTTTTCTGTATACATAGGCAAATGAAAGGTGCTGGCAGTTGGCGCACAACTGTGAAGATGGATCCCTACAAAGTCATGTCCATCACAGGTATGATCTTTGTGTTTTATCAATTTCTCATTTGCCCTTACTCAGCAATTCAGACCATTCTCAGAGATTACCCCAAAGCACTCTTCGTTTCTCCCTCAGGTCTCTCTACTCAACCACACAACTACACCCTGAAGAGAAAACACTTTGGATGTATTTGCACTTACATGTTTCTTCACAGATAATGTTTTATTATGATACTTACACTCAAAAGGGCTTCCTTGGTGGCTCAGATGGTAAAGAATCTGCCTGCAATGCGGGAGACCTGGGTTCAAGCCCTGGGTTGGAAAGATCCCCTGGAGAAGGGAATGGTTACCCATGCCAGTATTCTGGCCTGGAGAATTCCATGGACTCTACAGTCCATGGAGTCGCAAAGAGTCGGACATGACTGAGTGACTTTCATTCACATGCATAAAAGAAAATTCATTAACACAAAGATTTTAGCAAAATCTTATCAACTAGTAATGTTGAAAGTTATTAAAAAACTTACTGTTAACAGCAATCCATTCATTGAGGTCCTCTCCCTCTGGCAACATAACAGCTTGTCTCAAATTCCCACTTCCTAGAGTTGCTTCTGCATGTTTTAAGAGTTCATACTGATGAGATCCTTCAGGGATATTCTTCTTTGGTTTGAATGTTTTAGAAGAGCGGCTACTACTGTTAGGTTAAAAGTAAGAGTATATAAATTTTTAGGACCGGACATAGAATGAAAATTTTAGGCATATAAATTGTTTTGAAATTAAAAAACATTTCCTGAAAAGTGTGACAATGTGGGGGTAGGGGACACACAATAAAGATTTAAAATTTTAAAAAAGTTTCCCCTACACAGAAACAGGAATAGCAGCACAATTTCACAAAGAGGGCAATTTTACTAAGCTGCACAAAGCAGTCTGGTATAATAGAAAGGGCAACCTAACCAAAAGAAGAAAAAACCTGGATTCTAGTTCTTGATCTGCCACTAACTCTGTGATGACTCGAGAAACCTAACCTCCTTTTGGCCTGTTTTCATCTACAGAAAGCAGTGCTGTGAGAGTGGTAGTTCTAAGGCTCTTAGAGCTTAAAAATCCAGTTTTCTGTATCAAAATATTTGTGGTGCCATCAAAGCAAACTACAGAAGAATCACTAACATTTGGAATTTATGGCAGGGAAAATAAACAACTGGTTTTGGAGAGGGAAAGTAAGCTTTTATTCCTATCTCACACCATTCATAAGGTCTTCCTAATATGACACAAAGCTTGTAAAAAAATGGACAGATTTCTAACTATAACAATTAAAACTTCCATAATTCAGAAAAAAAAAGTACTTGTAATACATATTACAAAGTGTGAACTACATAATAAAGGGCTTTTATAATTGGTTAAGAAAAAGGCTTTAGAAAAATGGGCTAAAGAGATGATTATATAATTCAGAAAGAAAAACAGTGACAAATGAACAGATGTGAAATGCTCCTCAATCTGTCCCTTCTGTTTCTAGATATCTGTCCTTGATATGAATAAGGACGTGTTTTCCAAGATTGTTTTTAATAGTGAAAAACCTGGAAACAATCCTAAAGCTTACTAGCAGTGAAATGAGTATGACACATCTATATCATGGAATACCATATGGCAATTAAGAAGAACAAGACAGAGCTACATGAATTCACATAGACAGATTTCAATACATGGCCACACATATTACAATATGAAATGTACGGCAGAAGTCTATTTTGTAAATGCACAGAAAATGTCACCCATCAAATTGATACTGGTGATTACTTCCAGGAAGGGAAGGAAATAAGACTGAGGACTTTCACTTTACCTGAGTAATCTGAATTTTAAATAAGACTGATTGTTAAGTAAAAAGGAGTTATGAAAACAATAAAAATCTAACATGGAAAGCTTGTGTTTAACATAATAAAGAGCCAAATTTAATAGGGAAGTATTACATTAGAGGGAATGGCCCTTTACAATAAAAACAAGCTGTGAATGACAGGAAGCTAAATACGGAAAACTAGCAAGAAAAGATGTCTCAAGGTTCTGTACGATCTTCATGTAAATGAAGACGTCTGTGCTTCAAATGGCACCATCAAGACAGTGAAAAGAATCTACAAAATAGGAGAAAATTTTGTAAAACGCAGATGTGATTAAGGGACTTATATCCAGGATAAATTTTACAACTTAAAATCAAAGACAAGCCAATTTAAAAAATGGTCAAAGTGTGTGAATAGATATTACTTCAAAGAATATACACAAATTGTCAATAAGCACACAAAAAGGTGCTCAACATCATTAATCATTAAGGAAAAACAAATTAAAATCACAATGAGATACCACTTCACATCCACTTAGGATGTGCTATAATCAAAAATTCAATTAACAAGCGCTAGAGAGGCTGTGGGGAAATTTCCAAGAGAATTAACACATACATCCAAAACAAAAATCTATACACAAGTTTATAGCATAATTATTCATAATAGCCAAAAAGCGTAAAGTCAATTGTCTATCAACAAAACAAAGTTTAAACGAAATAAACAGAGCCATATTTAGGTCCAAAAAACAAATAAGAACTGTGCATCCACAAACAAACCACTAACTAAACATCAACATAAGAAAAAGACTGGTTATGGGGGGGATTGTTCTGGTAATAAGGAAACTTTCAATTAAAATATAAATCAAATAGATTTTGATACAGTAATCTCACTTTGAAGGCTATTCGCTTAAAAAATCATCCAAAGGAGGGGAAAAGCGACTGTTAGTCAAAGCTTTGTAATCCTATTTTACAATAGCAAAATACTAGAAAATAATCCAAATTTCTCACAATAAGAAACGGAGTGAACTCTGGTTATGATACACTTAGATGTCAAGTATGTGGGTGATGCCCATAACTAAAAATGGATTCGCTCATACAATACATATTTAAGCAGTACACTAGGTAGAGAGGGCCACTCGAGGAAAAAAATGTGTTACAGCAATGCTTCCCAAACGTTAATGTGCTTAAGAATCATCAGAGAATTTACAAAGTTTTCCCACTTGAAGGCTCATTTGGGTCCAACAGCCATCTCTAAAACAGGATTCTACTGAGTTAAAAAGATGTTAGTTCATTACACAAATTCACAAAATGGGCTGAATCAGAACTGTTTGTAAAGGCCGCAGCTTAACTTTACAGACACTCCCACATTTTCCAGGGGCGGCATTTTTCCGCGGGGGTAATTTAATCCTGACGATAATAAAGCTGGCGTACGGTGGAATAAAAAGCTTAGTCAGCATGCATCGTTACTAAAAGACTGGGGACTTGAGAGAAATTGGGAGCCCCGGATCGTCTCTCTGCCCTCAGGCGCACTCGGGCGTAAAAGTTTCGAGGCGCTACCGGCCTCGGGGCCTTTCTATACCCCAACCTTCTCGCTCCGCTTCCTTTGCCTCGACCTTCATCTCCGTCGGCTTCTGCCCACATCCTAGACTCCCCCAAGACTCCGAGCTCTAGCAGAGCAAGCACCTGGCACCCGTACCCCGGCCCGGGGGACTGCCCTCGCCTCAGGCGCCCCATCGCCCCTTCTGGCCCTCACCCAGCCCCGGAGCCCCGGCCACACTCACAAGAGGAAGCTCATCTTCTGTCCTCGGAGGGGAGGGGCCGCTGGCCCCCGCCGCGGTCAGGACTCGGAGTCCGCGCGGAACCGGGAAGGAGCGGAAGGTCCGAAGCCGGCGGGCAGCCGAAGCCGGCGCCGCCACAGCTCCAAGCCCGGGTGGAACCGAAGCAGAGCCGGTGCAAGCGGGTGTGAGCAACTGAACCCGCCTAGTACTCCTCCCCCACCTTCCAGACCCAAAATGCGGAACCAGCAAAATCTCGCGATCTAAGGCTTCGTTCGGCACCGCCCCCCATCCCTAGAGCGTATCTACAAACCCCTTTTTGCACCGCCCGCTCCTTCACCTCAGCCAATCAGGGGCCTCTAAGGTCGGGTTTCCGCTCCGGAAGTCTTGGTGGGTTCACGGTCCTTGGCCTGGAAGAATGGCTGACCTTGCGCTTGGTTCTGATTGTCGCTGCTGTGTGCCTCCTGCCTCCCTAGGTGGCAAGGGTCCTTTGTGAGCGCAGAAACCTTAGTTTTTTGTTTTTTTTGTTTTTTTCCATTGTGGTGTGAAGTTTGTGGAATCTTAGTTCTTTGGGGATGGAACCTGGGCCCATGGCATAGAAAGCCTTGAGTCTTAATTTCCTAAAACAAATGTTTTAAATTTTAATTTGATTTTTAAGTTGAGATTTAAAATTTACTCTTTATTTATTTTTGAATAATTGAATTTATTTTATTATTTTTTGGCTGTGTTGCATCTTCGTTGCTGAGCACCAGTTTTCTCTCGTTGAGACAAGCGGGGCCTACTCTCTAGCTGTGGTTCACAGGCTTCTCACTGCGGTGGGTTTTCTTGTTGTGGAGGGAGCATAGTCTCTGGGGCATACCAGCTCCAGTAGTTGCAGCACCTGGGCTCAGTGGTTGTGGTTGATGGGCTCTAGAACACAGCGAAATAGTTGTGGCACACAGGCTTGGTTGCTTCTCAGCATATGGGAATCTTCCTGGGTCAGGGTCAGAGATGGAACCTGTGTCTCCTGCATTGGCAGGTGGAGTCTTTACCACTGAGCCACCAGGGAAGCCCCAAATTCACCCTTCCAAAAAGTACGCTTTTGTGTTTTTTATCACAGAGTATTCAGAGTCCTTCAACCCCTATCTGGTTCCAGGTTTTTTTTCCCCCAATACCTCCCCCACAAAACAGGTACCCATTAGCAGTTGCTCCCTGTGCCTCCTTCTTCCTAAGTCCTGGCACAACTGATCTACCTTCTTTTTATATGACTTTGCCTAATCTGAATATTTCATATAAGTGGTGTTTTGTGACTGCCTTCATTCAATTACCATAATGTTTTAAAGTTTCACCCACATTGTAGTATATGTCAATACTTTATTCTTTTTATATTCCATTGCATGAATATGCTATATATTTTTAATCCCTTCATCTATTGATGCACATTTGGGTTGTTTCCACTGTTTGGCTATAATGAATACTCTTGCTACAGTTTTTGTGTGGATGCATGTGTTCTTTTCTCTTGGGTATATGCCTAGGAGTGGCTGTGTCATACAGATACAGATAACTGTATGTTTAACCTTTGGGGTAACTGCCAGACTGTTTTCCACATTAGCTGCCCCGTTTTACATTCCCACTGGCAAATACCCAAAGATTCTGATATTTCCACATCACGTTGATAACATTTGCTATTATGTATCTTTTTGATTATTGCCAGCCTAGTGTGTTTGAAGTACTTTCTCTTGCTTTTGATTTGCATTTCCCTGTTGCCGGATGTTGAGAATCTTCATGTGTTTGTTGATCTTTGAAAAAAGTGTATTTTTATCTTCAGATTTGTTTTGTTCAGTTGCTATGTCCTGTCTAATTCTTGGAGACCCCCATAGACTGCAGCACACCATCCTCCCTGCCCTCTACTACCTCCAGGAGTTTGCTCAAATTCCTATCCATTGAGTCAGTGATGCTGTCTAACTATCTCATCCTTTGCCACCCTCATCTCCTTTTGCCTTCAATCTTTCCCAGCATCAGGGGCTTTACCAATGAGTCAGTTAAAGCTTAAGCTTCAACATCAGTCCTGCCAGTGAATAAGCAGGGTTGATTTCCTTTCAGATTGACTGGTTTGACCTCCTTGCAGTCCAAGAGACTCTTGAGACTTTTCTCCAGCACCACAGTTCCAACCCATCAATTCTTCAGCACTCAGCCTTCTTTATAGTCCAGCCCTCACCTCTGTACATGACTGCTGGAAAAACCATGCTTTGGCTATACTGATCTTTGTTGGCAAAATGATGTCTGTGCTTTTTAATATGGTGTCTAGGTTTGTCATAGCTTTCCTTCCAAAGAACAAGCATCTTTTAATTTCATGGCTGCAGTCACCATCTGCAGTGATTTTGAAGGCCAACAAAAGTAAAATAAAATCTATCACTGCTTCCACTTTTCCCCCTTCTATTTGCTGTGAAGTGATGGGACTGGATGCCATGATCTTGGTTTTTTTTTTAAATGTTTCCAGCCAGCTTTTTTCACTTTCCTCTTTCACCATCATCAAGACGCTCTTTAGTTCCTCTTTGCTTTCTGCCATTAGAGTGGTGTCCTCTGCATATCTGAGGTTGTTGATATTTCTGCTGGCAGTTTTGTGATTTATCTGATTTATCCAGCTTGTGATTTATCCAGCCCCGCATTTCACATGATGTACTCTGCATAGAAGTTAAATAAGCAGGGTGATAATATATAGCCTTGTCATATTCTTTTCCCAGTTTGGAAACAGTCACTTGTTCCACATCTGTTCCTAACTCTTGCTTCTTGACCCACATACAGGTTTCTCATGAGACAAGTAAGGTGATCTCTTACTCCCATCTCTTGAAGAATTTTCTACAATTTGTTGTGATCCACACAGTCAAAGGTTTTACAGATTCAATGAAGCAGAAGTAGATGTTTTTCTGGAATTCCCTTGCTTTCTCCGTGATACAACAAATATCGACAGTTTGATCTCTGATTCCTCTGCCTTTTCTAAACCCAGCTTGAACATCTGGACTGTCAGTTCAAATATTACTGAAGCCTGACTTGAGGGATTTGAGCTTAACCTTGCTCAGCATATAAAATGAGTGCAATTTTATGGTAGTTTGAACATTCTTTGGCATCTCTCTTCTTTGGGATTAGAATGAAAACTAACCTTTTCCTGTCCTGTGGCCACTGCTGAGTGTTCCAAATTTGCTGACATGTTGAGTGCAGCACTTTAACAGCATCATCTTTTAGGATTTGAAATAACTCAGCTGGAATTCCATCACCTCCATCAAAAATAGCTCAGCTGGAATTCTATCACTTCTACTAGCTTTGTTCGTAGTAATGCTTCCTAATTAGTAATGCATTAGTAATGCTCAAAGGAAGTAACTTTGTCCTTTGCACAAAGTAATGCTCAAGATTCTCCAAGCCAGGCTTCGACAATACGTGAACCATGAACTTCCAGATGTTCAATCTGGATTTAGAAAAGGCAGAGGAACCAGAGATCAAATTGCCAATATCCGTTGGATCATCAAAAAACAAGAGAGTTCCAGAAAAATATCTACTGCTTTATTGACTACACCAAAGCCTTTGACTGTGTGGATCACAACAAACTGTAGAAAATTCTTCAGGAGGTGGGAATACCAGACCAATTTACCTGCCTCCTGAGAAATCTGTATGTAGGTCAAAAAGCAACAGTTAGAACTGGACATGACACAAGTGACTGTTTCCAAATTGGGAAAGGAGTATGACAAGGCTGTATATTGTCACCCTGCTTATTTAACTTCTATGCAGAGTACATCATGAGAAGCTGGGCTGGAGGAAGCACAAGCTGGAATCAAGATTATGGGAGAAATATCCAATAACCTCAGATACGCAGGTGACACCACCCTTATGGCAGAAAGTGAAGAAGAGGCTAAAAAGGCTCTTGATGAAGGTGAAAGAGGAGAGTGAAAAAAAGCTGACTTAAAACTCAACATTCAAAAAACTAAGATCATGGCATCTGATCCCATCACTTCATGGCAAATAGATGGGGAAACAATGGAAACAGTGACAGACTTTATTTTGGGGGGCTCCAAAATCACTGCAGATGGTGACTGCAGCCATGAAATTAAAAGATGCTTGCTGTTTGGAAGAAAAGCTATGACCAACCTAGACAGCATATTAAAAAGCAGAGACATTATTTTGCCGACACAGGTCCCTATAGTCAAAGCTATGGTTTTCCAGTAGTCATGTATTGATGCGAGGGTTGGACTATACAGAAAGCTGAGTGCCAGAGAATTGATGCTTTTGAACTGTGGTGCTGGAGAAGACTCTTGAGAGTCCCTTGGACTGCAAGGAGATCAAACCAGTCAATCCTAAAGGAAATCAATCCTGAATATTCATTGGAGGGACTGATGCTGAAGCTGAAACTCCAATACTTTGGCCACCTGATGCGAAGAACTGATTCATTGGAAAAGACCCTGACACTGGGAAAGATTGAAGGCAGAAGGGGAAGGGGACGATAGAGGATGAGATGGTTGGATGGCATCACTGACTTGATGTACATTTACCGACTTGATGGACATTCACCGACTTGATGGACATGAGTTTAGCAAGCTCAGGGAGTTGGTGACAGACAAGGAAGCCTGGCCTGCTGCTGTCCACGGGGTTGAAAAGAGTCGGACACAGCTGAGTGACTGAACTGAACTGAATGCTTTTTAGGGCCCACTTGACTTCATACTCCAGGATGTCAGGCTTTAGGTGAGTGACCACACAATCGTGGTTATCTGGGTCATTAAGACCTTTTTTGTATAGTTTGTGTATTCTTGCCATGTCTTTTTAATCTCTTCTGCTTTTGTTAGGGCCTTACTGTTTCTGTCCTTTATCATTCCCATCCTTGCAGGATATGTTCCCTTGATATCTCCAATTTTCTTGAAGAGATCTCTAGTCTTTCCCATTCTGTTGTTTTTCTCTATTTCTTTGCATTGTTCATTGAGGAAGGCCTTCTTATCTCTCCTTCCTGTTCTCTGGAATTCTGCATTCGGTTGGGTTTATCTTTCCTTTTCTCTTCTGACTTTCGCTTCTCTTCTCAGCTATTTGTAAAACCTCCTCAGACAACCACTTTGCCTTCTTGCATTTCTTTATCTTGGGAGTGGTTTGGCCCCTTCTTGTGCAGTTTACAAACCTCCATCCATAGTTCTCCAGGCACTCTGTCTACCAGATCTAATTCCTTGAATGTATTCATCACCTCTACTGTATAATCATAAAGAATTTGATTTAGGTCATACCTGAATGGCCTAGTGGTTTTCTCCATTTTCTTAAATTTAAGCTTGGATTATGCAAAAAGTACATGATCTGAGTCACAGTCAGCTCCAGGTCTTGTTTTTGCTGACTGTGTAGAGCTTTCCGTCTTTGGCTGCAAAGAATATAGTCAATCTAATTTCAATATTGACCATCTGGTGATGTCTATGTGTAAAGTCATCTCTTGGGTGTTTGTTATGACCAGTGTGATCTCTTGACAAAATTCTGTTAGTCTTCCCTGCTTCATTTTATACTTCAAGGCCAATCTTGCCTGTTACTCCAGGTATCTCTTGACTTCTTACTTTTGCATTCCAATCCCCTATGATGAAAAGGACATCTTTTTTTGATGTTAGTTCAAGCAGGTCTTGTGGAAGAAGGCAATGCCAGCCTACTCCAGTACTATTGCCTGGAAAATCCCACGGACAGAGGGCTACAGTCCATGGGGTCGCTAAGAGTTGGACACGACTGAGCTACTTCACTTTCACTTTTCACTTTCATGCATTGGAGAAGGAAATGGCAACCCACTCAGAATCCCAGGGAT
This sequence comes from Bos indicus, assembly GCF_029378745.1. NCBI lineage: Eukaryota > Metazoa > Chordata > Mammalia > Artiodactyla > Bovidae > Bos > Bos indicus. The sequence continues at coordinate 10,385,647 of NC_091770.1, read as the reverse complement.
GGGGGAGCCCGGTGGGCTGCCGTCTATGGGGTCGCACAGAGTTGGACACGACTGAAGCGATTTAGCAGCAGCAGGAAGCAAGTCTTGTTGGTCTTCACAGAACTGGTCAACTTCAGCTTCTTTGGCATCAGTGGTTGGGGCATAGTCTTGGATTAAATGAACCCAGATAATTTTGTTGTTTTTGAAATTGCACCCAAGTACTGCATTTCAGACTCTTTTGTTGACTATGAGGGCTACTGCATTTATTCTGAAGGATTCTTGTCCACCGTAGTTGATATAATTGTCATCTGAATTAAATTCTCCCATTCCCGTCCATTTTAGTTCACTGATTCTAAGATGCTGATGTTCAATCTTGCCATCTCCTGCTTGACTACATCAAATTTATCTTGATGCATAGGCCTAACATTCCAGGTTCCTATGCAGGGTAGTTCTTTATAGCATCAGAATTTACTTTCCCTTCATGGATCACAGTCTTGTCATGGCAAAAGGGCATGCATATCTCAGTGAAGCTGTGAACCATGCCATACAAGGCCACCCAGATGGATGGGTCATAGTGAAGAGTTCTGACTAAACATGGTCCACTGGAGAGGGAAATGGGAATCCACTCCAGTATTCTTGCCAGGAAAAACCCATGAACAGTATGAAAAAGCAATAAGATATGACACTGGACAATGAGCCCCCTCAGGTCAGAAGGTGTCCAGTTTGCTAGTGAGGAAGAGTGGAGGATAATTACTAAGAGCTCCAGAAAGAATGAAGCAGCTCGGCCAAAGCAGAGATGATGTTCAGTTTTGGATGTGTCTGGTGCTGAAAATAAAGTCCCGTAAGTTAGGCCCCCAAAAACACCATCGGAAAAAGGGTCCTGGTCCAATTACAGTCTTCATCCACAACATTACCAATTCCTTTGTTCCTCAACTCCAACCAGTCCACATTCTGCAGAGTGCCGGCCCTCCCACAGAAATTTTTCTCACCATGCTCTCCAGTGTCAGTTTTCAAATCCCATAGGCATTTTTCAGTCATTCTCTTACTTCCCATTTACTTCTATCTGGCCCATTCTGCTACACTCCTGATTTGATCAGTGATTCTATTTTCCAAGCATCTGATTGTCTTTCCCTATGACCAGGCTTCTACAAGGTACAAGTAGGGTACAGAGAAGAGGAGACCATGGCCAGATACGTTGGTAATAGTCTACTTTAGCCAGACTTGGTAGCAACTGACAGAAAGCTCACTGTTTATGTTCACAATACAGCTATTTTCTTTGCCGCTACACTGTGAATTTCCTCTGGAGGCAAAGATATACCTTGTTTTCTTGTCATCCCCAGTGCTCTGCACAGTGCTTGGCACACAATAAATGCTCAATGAATGAAGAGGGATATAGACTGGAATTCTCAGGCTAATAAAGGAAATTGACACAGGGATAAATGGTAATTAGTACAGTATTACCAGTACTGATAAGATGATAGGTAGTGGAATTCTAGTCTTTTTATTTTTTGGCCTTTAGTTTTCTAGCTTCATTACTCAAGGTGGTTTTCCAGCCAAACTGCTTCTTGCTGTTTCCCCAATAACCCTTGGACCTCCTTCAGGCCACGCTCCTGTTCTTGCAGTTCTTTTTGCCTGGAATGCCCCAATATCCACATCTTACTTTGTCCTTCAAGATCTAGCGGAAATCCTCTTTACTTGCTCTGAACTCTTGTAGCCCTTTATCTATATCCTTCTTATACTATATTATTATAGTTCAAGTTAAAAAGTAGTGTTTGTGGACACTCCCCTGGTGGTCCAGTAGGTGAGACTCTGAACTGCCAACGCACAGGGCCAGGTTTCAATCAGGGAACTAGATCCCACACACTGCAGCTAAAGATCCTAACTGCAGCAACAAAGATCGAAGGGTGCCCCAACTAAGACTGGTGCAACCAAATACATAAACGTGTTTTAAAGAGTAGTATTTTCATATTTAACACCTGTTGTGTTAGATGGTAGGACTTTGAGAGTATCTTTTCTATTTTTCTGTGTAATTCTAATTTTTCTCTAAGAAGACAATACTAATGTTAGTTTCTTTTTTTTTTTTTTTTTCTTCTGAAAAGAGATGAAAGAATAGTGACTAAAAAACTCCTATTTTGGAGATGACTGTATTTGAACCCTGAGTGCTGCTTAATAACCATATAACCTTGAGTATTTTCATCACTTTTGGCCTCAGTTTTCTTATTTGTAAAATGGGGCAATCTCATAGGGTTGTGATGATTAAATAAGTTAAGGTATAGAATTCTCTTAGACAGTTCTATGCTATATGCTAGGTTGCTTCAGTCATGTCCGACTCTTTGCGACCCCATGTACTGTAGCCCACCATGCTCCTCTGTCCATGGGATTCTCCAGGCAAGAATACAAGGGTGGGTTGCCCTGCCCTCCTCTAGGGGATCTTCCCAACCCAGGGATTGAACCTGCATCTCTTATGTCTCCTGCATTGGCAGGCAAATTCTTTACCACTAGCGCCACCTGAAAAGCCCGTAGACAATTCTAGAACATAGATTTACTCAATCAATATTTGCTACTTAAAAAAGGAAGAAATTTTGATCTGTTTTATCACCTCTATTGGATGACCAGCTTCCTGAAAGCAAATCCCTGACTTCTTTATCTTTGTATTTTAATCATGCCTACTGTGGAGATGTGTATCAGGTATTTAGCAAATATTTGCTAAATAATGTAACTGAATATTTAGGTATTATTTTATTTGCTTATTTGTTTATTGGCAGCACTGCACAGCTTGTGGGATCTTAGGTCCCCGACCAGGGATCCAACCTGTGCTCTCAGCAGTGAAAGTGCTTAGTCCTAACCATTGGACCACCAGGGAATTCCCAGCTAAAAATTATTTTACTTTTTTAAAGTTAATTTTTATTGGAGCATAGTTATTTTACAATGTCATATTAGTTTCTGTTGTACATAAATATTATATTAGATCAATTTTTAAAACTGATACAGCCCCTGAATTGCAGCAGTTCTTGTGTACCTTGGGAAGTAGTTGCATCTGCTTGCCCAAAGAATACAGTCTCGCTGTTTTCTGTTGTTCTTTGTCTGCCTCAGGTTTCCTCAGTGGAGAACAATCTTTGATCAAATGGTAGTGAAATAACCAGGTAAGGGGGTACATATTTTCTGGAAGGGATGGAATTGCCTGGATCCTTCCCCCAAATATTTTTTTATAAGAAACCATGTAGGGAACAAATGATTTCACAATTTGTATGGAAATACAAACAACCTCGAATAGCCAAAGCTATCTTGAGAAAGAAGAATGGAACTGGAGGAATCAACCTGCCTGACTTCAGGCTCTACTACAAAGCCACAGTCATCAAGACAGTATGGTACTGGCACAAAGACAGAAATATAGATCAATGGAACAAAATAGAAAGCCCAGAGATAAATCCACGCACATATGGACACCTTATCTTTGACAAAGGAGGCAAGAATATACAATGGATTAAAGACAATCTCTTTAACAAGTGGTTCTGGGAAAACTGGCCAACCACTTGTAAAAGAATGAAACTAGACCACTTTCTAACACCATACACAAAAATAAACTCAAAATGGATTAAAGATCTAAATGTAAGACCAGAAACTATAAAACTCCTAGAGGAGAAGATAGGCAAAACGCTCTCCGACATACATCACAGCAGGATCCTTTATGACCCACCTCCCAGAATATTGGAAATAAAAGCAAAAATAAACAAATGGGACCTAATTAAACTTAAAAGCTTCTGCACAACAAAGGAAACTACAAGCAAGGTGAAAAGACAGCCTTCAGAATGGGAGAAAATAATAGCAAATGAAGCAACTGACAAACAACTAATCTCAAAAATATACAAGCAACTCCTACAGCTCAATTCCAGAAAAATAAATGACCCAATCAAAAAATGGGACAAAGAACTAAACAGACATTTCTCCAAAGAAGACATACAGATGGCTAACAAACACATGAAAAGATGCTCAACATCACTCATTATCAGAGAAATGCAAATCAAAACCACTATGAGGTGCCATTTCACGCCAGTCAGAATGGCTGTGATCCAAAAGTCTACAAGCAATAAATGCTGGAGAGGGTGTGGTGAAAAGGGAACCCTCTTACACTGTTGGTGGGAATGCAAACTAGTACAGCCACTATGGAGAACAGTGTGGAGATTCCTTAAAAAACTGGAAATAGAACTGCCTTATGATCTAGCAATCCCACTGCTGGGCATACACACTGAGGAAACCAGAAGGGAAAGAGACACGTGTACCCCAGTGTTCATCGCAGCACTGTTTATAATAGCCAGGACATGGAAGCAACCTAGATGTCCATCAGCAGATGAATGGATAAGAAAGTTGAGGTACATATACACAATGGAATATTGCTCAGCCATTAAAAAGAATACATTGAATCAGTTCTAATGAGGAGGATGAAACTGGAGCCTATTATACAGAGTGACGTAAGCCAGAAAGAAAAACACCAATACAGTACACTAACACATATATATGGAATTTAGAAAGATGGTAACGATAACCCTGTATACGAGACAGCAAAAGAGACACTGATGTATAGAACAGTCTTTTGGACTCTGGGGGAGAGGGAGAGGGTGAGATGATTTTGGAGAATGGCATTGAAATATGTATAATATCATATATGAAACAAGTCGCCACTCCAAATTCGATGCACAATACTGGATGCTTGGGGCTGGTGCACTGGGACGACCCAGAGGGATGGTATGGGGAGGGAGGAGGGAGGAGGGTTCAGGATGGGGAACACATGTATGCCTGTGGGGGATTCATTTCGATATATGGCAGAACCAATACAATATTGTAAAGTTTAAAAACAAAATTAAAAAAAAAAAAAAGAAACCATGTAGGAAAACAACAGAGATATTATTACCAGTAAGCTACTAGAGTGAGAGCCATGGGAAACTCCCATGCTGGTTCTGTAACCTTGGCTGCTGAGAAAGAATGCAAGGATTAAGTGGAAGAGCAGTGGTTTAACCTGGAAACTTCTTCATTATCCATGTGTTTTCTGTGAGAATTTTTTGATATGATATTTTCAGTTTGTTGTACACATTCTCTCTTTCAACACACACACAATTATTCTAGAAAGGTGTGGTCTAGAATATAGAATTTGAGCCACATATGTAATTTTAAATTTTCTAGTAGAAAGAAAAAAATATATATCATTATATGTATATATAGAAGGCAAAAATAAAATTAAAAAATTTGAGTGGAATTAATCTCGATAATATATTTTATTTAGCCTAATGTGTATCCATTAGAAGCGCGCCAGCTGCGACGGACCACACAGAAGCATGGCCAAGAGGAGCTACCCCTCACCCAAGGTCAGGGGCGTCGGCCGAGAGGGCAAGGCTGCGAGGGCGCAAGAGTGGCTGAGAGGAGCTACCCTACGCCCGAGGTCAGGGGCGGCGGCCAAGAGGAGCTACCCCACGTCCAGGGAGCGGTGGCTGCGCAGGTGCAGGAGGGCCGAGAGGAGCTACTCAACGTTCAAGGTAAGGAGGGGCGGCCAGTGAGGAGATACCCCTCGTCCAAGGTAAGGAGCAGCAGCTGCACTTTGCTGGAGCAGCCGTGAAGAGATACCCCACGTCCAAGGTAAGAGAAACCCAAGTGAGATGGTAGGTGTTGCGAGAGGGCATCAGAGGGCAGACACACTGAAACCATACTCACAGAAAACTAGTCAATCTAATCACATGGACCACAGCCTTGTTGGACTCAATGAAACTAAGCCATGCCATGTGGGGCCACCTAAGATGGGCGGGTCATGGTGGAGAGGTCTGACAGAATGTGGTCTACTGGAGAAGGGAATGGCAAACCACTTCAGTATTCTTGCCCTGAGAACCCCATGAACAGTACGAAAAGGCAAAATGATAGGACACTGAAAGAGGAACTCCCCAGGTCAGTAGATGCCCAATATGCTACTGGAGATCAGTGGAGAAATAACTCCAGAAAGAATGAAGGGATGGAGCCAAAGCAAAAACAATACTCACTTGTGGATGTGACTGGTGATAGAAGCAAGGTCTGATGCTGTGAAGAGCAATATTGCGTAAGAACCTGGAATGTTAGGTCCATGCTGCTGCTGCTGCTGCTAAGTCACTTCAGTCGTGTCTGACTCTGTGCGACCCCACAGACGGCAGCCCACGAGGCTTCCCTGTCCCTGGGATTCTCCGGGCAAGAACACTGGAGTGGGTTGCCATTTCCTTCTCCAATGCATGAAAGTGAAAAGTGAAAGTGAAGACGCTCAGTCGTGTCTGACTCTTCATGAATCAAGGCAAATTGGAAGTGGTCAAATGAGATGGCAAGAGTGAACGTCGACATTCTAGGAATCAGCGAACTAAAATGGACTGGAATGGGTGAATTTAACTCAGATGACCATTATATCTACTACTGTGGGCAGGAATCCCTTAGAAGAAATGGAGTAGCAATCATGGTCAACAAAAGAGTCTGAAATGCAGTACTTGGATGCAATCTCAAAAACGACAGAATAATCTCTGTTCGTTTCCAAGGCAAACCATTCAATATCACAGTAATCCAAGTCTATGCCCCAACCAGTAACGCTGAAGAAGCTGAAGTTGAACGGTTCTATGAAGACCTACAAGACCTTTTAGAACTAACACCCCCAAAAGATGTCCTTTTCATTGTAGGGGACTGGAATGCAAAAGTAGGAAGTCAAGAAACACCTGGAGTAACAGGCAAATTTGGCCTTGGAATACGGAATGAAGCAGGGCAAAGACTAATAGAGTTTTACCAAGAGAACGCACTGGTCATAGCAAACACCCTCTTCCAACAACACAGGAGAAGACTCTATACATGGACATCACCAGATGGTCAACACCAAAATCAGATTGATTATATTCTTTGCAGCCAAAGATGGAGAAGCTCTATACAGTCAGCAAAAACAAGACCAGGAGCTGACTGTGGCTCAGACCATGAACTCCTTATTGCCAAATTCAGACTTAAATTGAAGAAAGTAGAGAAAACCACTAGACCATTCAGGAATGACCTAAATCAAATCCCTTATGATTATACAGTGGAAATGAGAAATTGATTTAAGGGACTAGATCTAATAGACAGAGTGGCTGACTAACTATGGACAGAGGTTCATGACATTGTACAGGAGACAGGGATCAAGACCATTCCCATAGAAAAGAAGTGCAAAAAAGCAAAATGGCTGTCTGGGGAGGCCTTACAAATAGCTGTGAAAAGAAGAGAAGTGAAAAGCAAAGGAGAAAAGGAGAGATATAAGCATCTGAATGCAGAGTTCCAAAGAATAGCAAGGAGAGATAAGAAAGCCTTCCTCAGGAATCAATGCAAAGAAATAGAGGAAAACAACAGAATGGAAAAGACTAGAGATCTCTTCAAGAAAATTAGAGATACCAAGGGAATATTTCATGCAAAGATGGGCTCGATAAAGGACAGAAATGGTATTGACCTAACAGAAGCAGAAGATATTTAGAAGAGGTGGTAAAAATACACAGAAGAACTGTACAAAAAAGAGCTTCACGACCCAGATAATCACCATGGTGTGATCACTCACCTGGAGCCAGACATCCTGGAAGGTGAAGTCAAGTGGGCCTTAGAAAACATCACTATGAACAAAGCTAATGGAGGTGATGGAATTCCAGTTGAGCTATTCCAAATCCTGAAAGATGATGCTGTGAAAGTGCTGCACTCAATATGCCAGCAAATTTGGAAAACTCAGCAGTGGCCACAGGACTGGAAAAGTCAGTTTTCATTCCAGTCCCAAAGAAAGGCAATGCCAAAGAATGCTCAAACTACCGCACAATTGCACTCATCTCACACGCTAGTAAAGTCATGCTAAAAATTTTCCAAGCCAGGCTTTAGCAATATGTGAACCGTGAACTTCCTGATGTTCAAGCTGGTTTTAGAAAAGGCAGAGGAACCAGAGATCAAATTGCCAACATCTGCTGGATCATGGAAAAAGCAAGAGAGCTCCAGAAAAACATCTATTTCTGCTTTGTTGACTATGCCAAAGCCTTTGACTATGTGGATCACAATAAACTGTGGAAAATTCTGAAAGAGATGGGAATACCAGACCACCTGACCTGCCTCTTGAGAAACCTGTATGCAGGTCAGGAAGCAACAGTTAGAACTGGACATGGAACAACAGCCTGGTTCCAAATAGGAAAAGGAGTACGTCAAGGCTGTATATTGTCACCCTGCTTATTTAACATATGCAGAGTACATCATGAGAAATTCTGGGCTGGAAGAAGAACAAGCTGGAATCAAGACTGCTGGGAGAAATATCAATAACCTCAGCTATGCAGATGACACCACCTTATGGCAGAAAGTGAAGAGGAACTAAAAAGCCTCTTGATGAAAGTGAAAGAGGAGAATGAAAAAATTGGCTTAAAGCTCAACATTCAGAAAACGAAGATCATGGCATCCGGTCCCACCACTTCATGGAAATAGATGGGGAAACAGTGGAAACAGTGTCAGACTTTATTTTTCTGGGCTCCAGAATCACTGCAGATGGTGATTGCAGCCATGAAATTAAAAGACGCTTACTCCTTGGAAGGAAAGTTATGACCAACCTAGATAGCATATTCAAAAGCAGAGGCATTACTTTGCCAACAAAGGTCTGTCTAGTCAAGGCTATGGTTTTTCCAGTAGTCATGTATGGATGTGAGAGTTGGACTGTGAAGAAAGCTGAGTGCTGAAGGATTGATGCTTTTGAACTGTGGTGTTGGAGAAGACTCTTGAGAGTCCCTTGGACTGCAAGGAGATCCAACCAGTCCATTCTGAAGGAGATCAGTCTTGGGTGTTCTTTGGAAGGAATGATGCTAAAGCTGAAATTCCAGTACTTTGGCCACCTCATGTGAAAAGTTGACTCATTGGAAAAGACCCTGATGCAGGGAGGGATTAGTCTCCAAGGGGACGACAGAGGATGAGATGGGTGGATGGCATCACCAACTCGATGCATATGAGTTTGAGTGAACTCTGGGAGTTGGTGATGGACAGGGAGGCCTGGTGTGCTATAATTCATGGGGTCACAAAGGGGACACGACTGAGCGACTGAACTGAACTGAACTGAACTGAATGTATCCACAATAATTGTTTTTAACATGGAGTCAGTTTAATCATTTTAGTGAGATATTTTACTTTCGTTTTGCAAATATGATATGGATGTATTTACATCTACACATAGCTCAGTTCGGACTAGGCACATTTTAAGTGCTCAGAAGCCACATGTGGCTAATGGCTGCCATGTTGGACAAAAATGTTTTAGATCTTCTGCTTGATCCTCTCATAGCATCCTTTGGTTTGTGCTTGCTCTTGTTGGCACCAAAGTACCAAGTTGTTATGACCTAATGAAACATTAACAGAAGCAACCGATGTGAAAACAATGCCTCGGTACCAACTGACAGCCACATGACAATCCATGGAATGAAGAAATCAAGAAAAAGAATAATTGTGGGAGAAGAAGGATAGCTCTGCAAATAGTGGTTCTGGATGCCCAGTGCAAAAGTGTTTGTTATGTACCTGTCACTACTGCATTCTTGTTGCAGGTGACTTCATTTCACCCAAATATTACCTGTCACGTGAAGTAATGATGTGTCATCTACAAATTGGCACTTGTCAAGGACATTTGCCACCTGCCTTAGGGGATTGAACCCTATGCTGCTGCAGCTGTTGACCTTTGGCATGCCCTGAAGGGGGTTCAGGGTGGAGAATGAGGCACTTTGTGTGGCAGGAAAACTGGTGGAACAGGTCTTTAGATAGTCAGATATTTTCAGGAACTGATTTCATGATCAGTTTCATGATCATGATTTCACAATCCTTGCATATCTTCATATCTAGAAAAGCAGTAAATCCCTTCGTAGTGACATCTGTTCCTCGTGACTAGCAAAAAAACCTTTTGTAAGATGTATGCTTGATTGCAGTCCTCCTTCACCACCTATATTGATATTGACCTTCCCTGGCTGCCTCTTTGGAGCAGTTTCTCAGAGCTATCTGAGGTGCTGTCTCCTGGGCTGCAGTCCTCATTTGCCCCAGATAAAACTTAACTTGCAGCTCTCACATTTTGCACCTTTTTTTTAGTCGACAGATGTTATTTTGATTTGATTAACTTTCCTTTATTAGCTTTGTTGGTGTTTAATTTATAGCTGTGTGATTTGATAACTGTTTAAAAGCTATAAACATAAGTACATTTAGAAATGTATACTTTCATAATAATTTGTATTATTTAACTAATGTAATTGTTGTTAAAAATGTTTCCAGACAACATGAGGAGAAGGAAATTCATAAAAGTTTTTCTCCCTTTTCCTGGAATTGTTCTCTAAGTTGGAGAATCACTGAGGCTATGAAAAGCCAGCCATTTATTAGAAAACCTTTCCAGATAGCTAGATTTGAGAGCAGAGGGAAGGTGGGGGAGCCTTAAGAATTTGAGAAACATCCCAGGTCAAACTTTGACCAGGACATCAATATAGACCACTTAGGGACCAAACATAAGATTTCAGAATGAACAGACATAACGAAAGAGAAACAGACTCACATACACAGCAACTTGGTGGCTGCCAGGGCTGGGGGTGGGGGTAGGGGGAGAGGAGTGAAACAGATGAGGAAGATTAACAGGTACCAACTTCCAGTCAAAATAATTTATTTAGTCATAGAGATATAACGTAGGACATAAGGAATATAGTCAACAGTACTTTAATAACTTTGGTAACTAGATTTATGGTGGTGATCATTTATGTATAAAAATATCGACCTGAAACTGATGTAAAATTGTAAGGCAATAACACTTCAATTTCAAAAATTATAAAATATAAATGTAAAAAAGTTTAAAAAAATGATAAGACTTCTGAGAGAGAGAAAGAGTAAAGTATTGAAATAGAAATTGCTAATTGCTACAGGGTAATTTGCTCCCCTCAGACACAGTCTATAGTTTACAAATACTGGTGAGGTTTTCCTCCTTCTTTGGCTCAGTTAGCCAGAGAGATCACTGCACACCATGTGGTCACAGCAGATGCTGAAAGCAGAAGCTAAGCAGCAAATTATGCCGCAGCCAATATTGCCTTTTCTGAGCCTCTCCCACACCTCCCCTGCCCGCCCCTATTCATTACACAGTTCCCCTTTCTAGCTCCCTCAGCAGGATTTGCAACCTTGCATTTTCATTCTGTGTAAGTGCCCTGTCTCATCATTTGGTAAACTCCAGCTTTGCCTGAACACAACCTTGCTCAAGCCGGTGTGGCTTCCCTCTTTGGTCACAGCCAAGTTCCCACTCTCCCAGCATGAATGTGCTCTTGGCAGCCTGTGTTTTAGCCCCTGTCACAAGTGGATGAAAAAAGACAAGACAGTGAAGTAGCTAAGCTGTCGCTACCTCTTATCTTAGGACTCAGGCCACAGGTGGTGAGAGAAATCCCAACTTATGACTAATCTTGAAAGTTCCAGGAAGAGAACCAAAGGGAAAGTTTATAAATGTGGTGACCTTGGGGGAATCGTTTGAGTGCTTTTTCATCTTCTCGTTCCATTGTGGTGATTAGGTGAGAGGCTGTGTAAATGCCATCAGTGAGGGGGAAGAGAGTCAGGCAGAAACCAAATGTACTGATGAAAATCTTTGTCACCCAGGCATGTCCTGCGGTAAAGAGCAGACTTCTCTGAAAGTGCACTTTTTTTGCATCAGTCTTTTTAATCACACGAAAGATTCTTTAAATTCTCTAGTGCTTTACAATTTCAAAAATTTCATGTACATGGTCTCACATAAGTCCACTGAAAGTGTACTCCTGAGTGAGAAATGGTGGCAAGAATTTGGGTCATATTGTCCTCAGTCACAGAGACCCCAGTGACTCTATAAAATCTTTAATGCCTTTTCTCATATATTTTTGCCCTTTTCGTTTGCTATTTTAACTCTGCCACTTACTAGCTGTGCACCTAGGGCAAGTTATTTAATCTCTTTGTACCTCAGTTTTCTCATCTGTAAAATAGGGACAATAATAGGACTGATAAGAGGATTGGACAATAGATGTAAAATACTCAGAACAGTGCTAGTATATCTTGGCTATTATTATTAGTCTCAGAAACTAAAGATTGTATTGCTGACATCTTTTTTTTTTTCTCCTAAAATTCAAAAGCTATTTTTCTAGTTTCTTAAGAAAGAAAATGGATTTGAAAGTTAGATTTGCCATTTACTAGCTGTGTGATCTTCAGGAAGTTATTAACCACTCTGTACCTCAGTTTCATCTTCTGCAAAATGAGGATAATATCAGTATACTGCTTTATGGGATTATGGTGGGATTAAATGAGTTATGAAGCATAGAGCATCTAGAACAATGCCTGGCACATAGTAAGTGCTACTTGTTAGTTATGTTGCTGTCTGCAGCTAATCATCTCCCTCATTATTGCTATGCTATGCTAAGTCACTTCAGTCGTGTCCAACTCTGTGTGACCCCATAGACGGCAGCCACCAAGCTCCCCCGTCCCTGGGATTCTCCAGGCAAGAACACTGGAGTGGGTTGCCATTTCCTTCTCCAATGCATGAAAGTGAAAAGTGAAAGCGAAGTCGCTCAGTCGTGTCCGACTCTTAGCGACCCCATGATTGCAGCCTACCAGGCTCCTCCATCCATGGGATTTTCCAGGCAAGAGTACTGGAGTGGGGTGCCATTGCCTTCTCCGCCCTCATTATTACCACCACCTTTAATCTTGAATGTAAAAAAATGAGGACAAGTAGAAAATGTGTAGAATTTTTTTCATGATAAAATATGTTTTATTTGTAATTAATTATAAGGAGATAATAAACAAGAACATGATGAATTGGCAATAAGTACTGAAGTCTGGGAAAAAATGGAAAACAATATTTTCCATAACAATTTTTAGTACTGCTGTCAGAAACATGAATTTTTAACCACTTTGGTTAAAGTGATTAAAAACCATCTCTCTCCTTTAAAAAATCATACGAAACTTTTGTAAATGGTAAACATTTAGTAAGAGAAAAAGGAGGAAAAAGATGAAAAGAAAAGGAAGAAGTCAGGAGGGCAGGCAGGCAGGCAGGCTAATAAAGTACTAATACAACCTTTGTGGAGGATCATGTCCTTAAATGTTCCATAAGCTTGTCAGCCATCCTTGTTCCACTTGCTCCCTTCCAACTGTTGCAGGAAAGGGGACCCCTTCCAGGGCCCAAGAGTGGGCTCTTGTCTAGCACTTGGGAAAGAATTGTCAGAGGAGACACACGTGCTGACAAAGCAAGAGACTTTACTGGGCAGGGTTCTTTAGAGCAGTAGGCTAGCAGAACCCGGGAGAACTGCTCTGCCACACATCTTGCAGTCTCAAGTGTTATGGTAATGGGATTAGTTTCCAGGTTGTTTTGGCCAGTCATTCTGACTCAGGGGTCCTTCCTGGTGGTTTACGCATTGCTCAGCCAAGATGGACGCCACTGAGAATTCTGGTAGGTGGGAGGTGGTGTCTCCTTTTGACCTTTCCTGAATTTTTCCAGTCGGTGGTGACTTGTTAGTTCCATGTTCCTTACCAGGACCTCCTGTAGTAAAATAATTGACACAAATGATTATTATGGTGCCTGACCAGGGTGGATGGTTTCAGTCAATGTGCTTCTTCTCACATGACCCCTGCATTCTGACAAATGACCTCTCTTCAAACTGACCTCACACAACTGCGATTGGCACATTTTATGAAAGAACAGGAATTTTGGATGGAGACAGACCTATGTTTAATCCTGGCACTGCCATTACTAGCTGGTGGTCATGGACAAACTAACTTTGTGAGTTTGTTGCTTCTTTTATAATAGGTATAATAATATATATATTTCAGCAGTATGTGAACCGTGAACTTCCTGATGTTCAAGCTGGTTTTAGAGAAGGCAGAGGAACCAGAGATCAAATTGCCACCATCCGCTGGATCATGGAAAAAGCAAGAGAGTTCCAGAAAAACATCTATTTCTGGAAAAACATCTTTATTGACTATGCCAAAGCCTTTGACTGTGTGGATTGCAATAAACTGTGGAAAATTTTGAAAGAGATGGGAATACCAGACCACCTGATCTGCCTCTTGAGAAATCTGTATGCAGGTCAGGAAGCAACAGTTAGAACTGGACATGGAACAACAGACTGGTTCCAAATAGGAAAAGGAGTACGTCAAGGCTGTATATTGTCACCCTGTTTATTTAACTTAGTTAAATAAACTAACATGCAGAGTACATCATGAGAAACGCTGGACTGGAAGAAACACAATCTGGAATCAAGATTGCCGGGAGAAACATCAATAACCTCAGATATGCAGATGACACCACCCTTATGGCAGAAAGTGAAGAGGAACTAAAAACGCTGTTGATGAAGGTGAAAGTGGAGAGTGAGAAAGTTGGCTTAAAGCTCAACATTCAGAAAACGAAAATCATGGCATCCGGTCTTACCACTTCATGGGAAATAGATGGGGAAACGGTGGAAACAGTGTCAGACTTTATTTTTCTGGGCTCCAAAATCACTGCAGATGGTGACTGCAGCCATGAAATTAAAAGACGCTTACTCCTTGGAAGGAAAGTTATGACCAACCTAGATGGCATATTCAAAAGCAGAGACATTACTTTGCCAACAAAGGTCCAGCTAATCGAGGCTATGGTTTTTCCTGTGGTCATGTGTGGATGTGAGAGTTGGACTGTGAAGAAGGCTGAGCACTGAAGAATTGATGCTTTTGAACTGTGGTGTTGGAGAAGACTCTTGAGAGTCCCTTGGACTGCAAGGAGATCCAACCAGTCCATTCTGAAGGAGATCAGCCCTGGGTGTTCTTTGGAAGGAATGATGCTAAAGCTGAAACTCCAGTACTTTGGCCACCTCATGCGAAGAGTTGACTCATTGGAAAAGACTCTGATGCTGGGAGGGATTGGGGGCAGGAGGAGAAGGGGACAACAGAGGATGAGATGGCTGGATGGCATCACTGACTTGATGGACGTGAGTCTGAGTGAACTCTGGGAGTTTGTGATGGACAGGGAGGCCTGGCGTGCTGCGATTCATGGGGTTGCAAAGAGTCGGACACGACTGAGTGACTGATCTGATCTGATAATAATATATTGACATCACAGAAATATTAGGATTATATGAGTAGATATAGGGGAAGCTTCTAGCACAGTTCCTCGCACATGGTTAATTGTCTACAAATTTAGTTCCCTTTTCTCCACACTCTGACTCCCTGCCCACTTTGCTATCCTGTCAAATAAGGTTCCCTTGCTTCCTTTTGAAATTAGAAGAAAACTGAATTGCATCTTCTCATGTTACCCAAGTCCAAGCTCACTCTGCTCGCCACTCAACAGGTCAATAAATCTGAGAGATGAGCTGTTGAGGCAAAGTAGTATGGCTTTAGTCAACTGACCAAAAAGATGGCAGACTAACATTTCAAGGTAACCATCTTGTGGGGGGTCTGGATGCGTTTTTTTTATAGAACAGAGAGGGGGACGAGTTGAGGAAGTAAAGTAGAAGCCATTATCTTGCCAATACCTCCTGGAATGGCCAGCCTCCGGGAGAGGATGTGTTAATCTCTTCATTCTTACAATCATTCACAGGTGGCAGGGTCAGATCATCTCCCTGTGAGCTGAACAAAGGCACACTTAGTTTACAGCCAGGCAGAGGGGCAGGGTTCCCTTCATGAACAGTATGAAGAGGCAGGCTATTATGTATGATTATAATAACAAAAGGGACAAAAAGCGAAGGTTAACGTCAAAGGAGCACATCCATCATAGAGTGAGAATAGACTCTTCTCTGCAATAGTCAGGGTGCCACATACTCCTCCAGTAGCTGGAATGCTTTACAGGAGTCACCCCCAGTTCAACAATAAGAAAGAGAAGACTTGAACAAAGAACCTAAGTCCTGGAAATTCTGAGATTGGTATTCTCCAGCCACAGGATCCTTAACCAGATGCCTTTCACCCCATAACGGTTCATGAAGGAGATTTGCAAAGTGGGCCTGTAAATCACTGAAGCCTTCTGTGCAGTCTTCTGTACAAAGATTTCAGCTTTTATGAGTTGAGGTGAATTACTGCCTGTGAGCTGTAGACTCTCCTTTTTTCTGTCTGCTCTATGGCCCTTTCAAAAAGGCTGAACATGCTCCTCAGCCTGCTTCCCAAAGGCTACACTTTCACTATGGCCATAAAGGTGACTCCAGTCTAAAAGCAAGGATAGTACTTTGCCTAGTACTTTGTCCCTCTACTCAGCTTCTTGAGACCCCTGGGCAAACCTCTGGCACTTACCTACTCAACTATTAATATGATTTGTCTTCCACCTCACTGGGCTAGAATCAGTGTGCAACTTTTTCAACTTTTAAAAAATATCCTTACACCCAAGCACAGTGCCATTTACCTAATCCTGAGTGTTTCTGATTGGTACTGGAGTGTTATTTTGTCTCTCCTTCTTAGCCTTTTTTTGGGTAGTTTCCAGTGTGTATGCATATATGTGTGTGTTTTAAATGAAGAACACACATTGCTTTCAGAGTAAGAAAAAAGTCACGGCTCTCTCTGGTTGAATGTTCTAGAGACTGGGCTGCCTGTCTTAGTGCTATCTACTTTAGTGGTATTAAAATAGAAGGTACATTGGCCAAAAAATAGTATGTTCCAAGATGGGAAAAACTCAGGGGATATGAGATGGATAGACATGTTCTAAACTGGCCTACTGTGAAAGCAGGATCATGGCCTGGGTGTCAATATTAATTTCCCTAGGGAGAGAAGCTAGGGTGTGATAGACAATCAGAGTGCTTAGGAGAGCAGGTTTCACTGACTGACACAGAAATATTTCAGTGTTTCACAACTGTAGTGGCTGTCCTGGTACCATTATGAGTTCCAGATCACGAGGGATGCCTGGCATAATCCTTACTTAGAAATTGCTCTGGGATGATAATGAGTCCTTGATTTCTTCAGGTAAATCAGTTACGCTGGAGGTTTGATGGGTGGTAGAATGGGTTGGTGTTCATAATCTCTGTGGGTTCCTTCTAGACATGGAACACTGTTAGAGTTTAGCTACCAACTCTGTGGGTTCTACCACAATGGCCTTCTCTGCCCAACTGTTCTCTCTCACCCCTTTATGGTTCTAAGTTACTTGGCCTGGGTGTAGTCTGGATTCCTCCTTGTCTGTTCATTAAATATTCAGGCCACATGCAGTGGAGGGCTACAGGCAAGGCTTCCACGTCAGGCCCATCTAGCTCATCTTGCTGGTGAGTGACTTCAAGCAAGAGCCAAGTCTCAGTGCTTTCATCTTTCAGCATAATACGTACCCCACAGGATTATTGGGGTCAAAGAAGATGGTTCTGAACCCAGTTCATTTCTGTTTAGTTGCTCAGTCATGTCCAACTCTTTGCAACCCCATGGACTGCAGCATGCCAGGCTTCCCTGTCCATCTCCAACTCCCAGAACTTACTCAAACTCATGTCCATCGAGTCGGTAATGCCATCCAACCATCTCATCCTCTATTGTCCCCTTTTCCTCCTGCCGTCAATCTTTCCCAGCACCAGGGTCTTTTCCATTGAGTCAGTTCTTTGCATCAGGTGGCCAAAGTATTGGAATTTCAGCTTCAGCATCAGTCCTTCCAATGAATATTCAGGACTGATTTCCTTTAGGATGGACTGGTTGGCTCTCCTTGCAGTCCAAGAGACTGAACCCAGTGTCTGACACCAAAGAAGTGCTCAATAAATTGTAACTAACAGCAAAGCATGGGCTCCAGAGCCAGTCTGGCTGGCTTCAGTCTCTGCCCTCCCCTTACTAGCTCCCTGACCTTGGACAGGTTCTTTAACTTCCTATGCCTCATTTTCCCTATCTGTAAGATGGAGGTAATAATGGCACTTACTTCATAGGGTTATTGTGAAAATTAAATAGGATAGTATATGCAAAGGTCATAAAACAGTGCCTGACACATTGCAAGTATTCAGTAAAGCTTAGTTATTATTAGAAGGATTATTAATAGATGTTTGGTTATAAAGGTGCTTTGTGCTTGCATAAATGAAATGAGTCAGGAGATATGAATGGTCTTGGTTTAATAAGCCCACATCATATTGAAACAGGAGGGAAGGGGGCACGGCACAACCTTTAAAAGAATGACATAGCCATGTTGCTGTTGTTATTTAGTCGCTAAGTCTTGTCTGACACTTTTGTAACCCCGTGGACTGTAGGCTATCAGGCTCCTCTGTCCACGGGATTTCCCAGGCAAGAATACCAGAGTGGGTTGCCATTTCCTTCTCCAGGGTATCTTCCCAACCCAAGGATCGAATCCCCGTCTCCTGCATTGGCAGGTGGCTTCTTTACCATTGAGCCACCAGGGAAGCCCTGACATAGCCATAGGCATGAGAAAAACTGGTTAGAACCAGCTAGGTCCAAGATGGCAGAAGATTTGACTTCCAATGGACCTTGATCCTCATTATACAGTCATTGTAATCCACTAGGATGTCAAGTGACACATCCACAGGTGCCATGACAGTTCTGAGACCAACTGTAAGAGGCCCAAAAGCGGCCCCAATTCCTAGAAATCCCCTCTTCCCTGAAATAGTTGGAATAATCCTCTCACTCATTAGCCTATGAAATTACCCAGCCCGTAAAAACCAATCATGCTGTATTTGCCTTCTGAGATGGCCCACACCTTGTCTGTGGAGTCTGTTTCTTTCTAAATAAGTCCACTTCTTACATATCAGTTTGTGTCTCACTGAATTTGTCCTGTGCCAAGACATCAAGAACCTGAACTTCATTAGATCCTGAGACTAGGTGTGTGATCTCAATTAAAGGACCATGGGGGACTTTCCTGGTGGTCCAGCGGTTGAGAACCTGCCTGCCAATGCAGGGGCCATGGGTTCAATCTCTGGTCCAAAAAGACTCCACATGCGCAAGGCAGTTAAGCCAGTGCCCCACAACTACTGGGCCTGCGTTCTAGAACCCGTGAACTGCAACAGCTGAAGCCTGTGCACCCTAGAGTCGGTGCTCTGAAACGAGAAGCCCCCACAATGAGAAGCCCGCACACTGCGATGAAGAGTAGCCTCTACTTGCTAAAACTAGAGA
Source organism: Bos indicus (assembly GCF_029378745.1). NCBI lineage: Eukaryota > Metazoa > Chordata > Mammalia > Artiodactyla > Bovidae > Bos > Bos indicus. The sequence continues at coordinate 10,366,642 of NC_091770.1, read as the reverse complement.
AAGCCCACACACAGCAATGAAGACCCAGCACAGTCAAAAATAAAAATAAATAAGTAAATAAAAGAAAAAAGACCTTAGGGTGAAGCCCCAATCTAGCTTGCAGGTTTTCACCTGGCGAGCCATGAAGGAACAGTGATAAGGTAAGAAAATATTGAGAATTAGGGGTTGGTCCTAGATGGGCTTGTGGGACATCATGAGCCAGGTGTACCAGGGAGGATGCTCTGCTGATGTGTACCCATTTTTATCAGACTGGTCAACCCAGAATGCGTTGGGGCTCTAATGCAGAACCTAGGTCCAGACTAGAGGAATGATGGCAATTAACATGGTTTATTATAGAAAGATGGTGTGGAATGGCTATGCTTATGCACATCCAACAGCAGGTCTAGGACAGAAATGTTACTGGAGGTTTTGATAATTTATACTGTTCTTCTGACTCTGAACTTTTTCTTCTGTGTCCATTCCTATTCCATTTCTTTCTTTTCTTAACCCCAGAAAACTGGTGTGGCTACCAAGATGTACTTTCTGTTGACAAGTGCATGTGTGCTAAGTTGCTTCAATTATGTCTGACTCTTTGTGACCCCACAGACTGTAACCCAAGCTCCTGTGCCCATGGGATTCTCCAGGCAAGAATATTAGAGTGGGTTGCCATGCCCACCTCCAGGCAATCTTCTGGACCTAGGCTTCGAACCTGCATCTCTTATGTCTCCTATTTTGGCAGGTGGGTTCTTTACCACTAGTGCCATCTGGGAAGCCCTCTGTTGACAAGTGCTGACCTTTTATTTCCAACTTGCAGCTAGGTCAGCTCCTGCTGATCATCCACACCGGGTAATACCTTCTGTACCATTCCTTTGCAACAACTTTTTGGGCACTAACGTCTGGTTGGGAGACTACCTTGGAAGGGATAACATCTAAAATCATAAGTGCCTGGTGGACTTTTTTTTGCCACACCACACAGCTTGCAGGATCTTAGTTCCCCAACCAGGGACTCAAGCTGCACCCCCTACACTGCAAGTGTGGAGTCCTGACTACTAGACTGCCAGGGAAGGAAATGGTGAATTTTGACAGCAGAATGAAACCTATAGATAGCACTGCTGCTGCTGCTAAGTCGCTTCAGTCGTGTCCGACTCTGTGCGACCCCAGAGATGACAGCCCACCAGGCTCCCCCGTCCCTGGGATTCTCCAGGCAAGAACACTGGAGTGGGTTGCCATTTCCTTCTCCAATGCATGAAAGTGAAAAGTGAAAGTGAAGTTGCTCAGTCGTGTCCGACTCTTAGCGACCCCATGAACTGCAGCCTACCAGACTCCTCTGTCCATGGGATTTTCCAGGCAAGAGTACTGGAGTGGGGTGCCATCGCCTTCTCCATAGATAACACAGGAGTTAGCAAATCACCTCAGGTTCAGGCCTGAAACAGGTCAGGCTGTATCAATCCTGTCCCTTCTGTGCCATATACTCTGGGATGGGATTGGGAAAAATTAAGACAACAGGAATTAAAACAGAAAAAACTTACTAGCTTATGTAATCTGATTTGGCCACAATATGAGTTAGGATATTTAAATGGAGTGAGATGTTCAAATTTTGTATCTTAGCAATGGAACCCAAAAGGAATTTAGGCACGTGTAGCTCAGAGGTATAACTTTAGGAAGGACACAGAGGACATATTAACTGACCCAGCCTACAGGGTCAGGATCCCATACAAACGAAGCTCCTTCCTCCCCGAGGTACAAAATCTTTTGGCTATGAATTTCATAGCCCACTGTGCCCCAGACATTAGGCATAAAATTCAGAAAACAACTGCTGATCCTTAGACTCCTGATGAACGATTTCTTCCAATTGGCCTAGTTGTTTTTCAATAATAGGGATATGGCTGAAAAGACTGAACACACCCAGAGAAATATGCAAAAGGCCCAGATGATGGCAGTGGTTTTGATCACTCAAAGGCCAACAAAGGGGAAACTGGTTTTTCTGGACCAATCTGATCCTTGCAGACCATTAGTCCCATGGGTACCTGGATAGGACCAGTGTACCCTGTGTGAACAGAAGGGGCACCAGAGGGAGGATGGCAATAAACATGCCCTATAGGGCATTGGAAGAGGGAATGCCCCAGACACCAGAGAGCCACGGGGCCGTGGCCATTGAGGGTTTTGCAATCAGAAGACTGATGGGGCCCAAGGCCAAAAGTGACTCTGCCTAGAGATATCATCTACATACCTAATGCCTTGCCTCAGGTGGTCATTGATGTAGCAGGCTACTTGATAGAATTCCTTACAGATACTAGTGCTATTAGGGGAGCCACTGACAAAAGCTGTCTGCCTGGACTGGACACAACATTAACCATTTGCATGAGTTATCTTACAACAGGAGGTCCTGGTAAGGAACCTAGAACTAACAAGCTACCACCAACCAGAAGAATTCGGGAAAGGTCAAAAGGGGAGACACTAGTCCATATGTCCTACCAGTTTCCCAGAATCTTCTCACTGGATCTCTCTTGGCTGAGCGATTTGTGTGCTACCAGGAATGACCCTGAGTCAGAATGATTGGCCAGAGACAACCCATCACCATAAAACCCAAGACTGTGAGCCTCGTGGTAAAGCAGTTCTCCTGGGTTCCCTTATCCTGAAGCTCTCTGACTGGGGACACTTCCCAATAAAGTCTCTTGCTTTGTCAGTACATGTGTCTCCTTAGACAATTTCTGAGTATTCGATAAGAGCCCACACAGGGGCCCTAGAAAGGGTTCCCTTTCCTGTAACAGTGCAACATTTTCAGTCTTAACCTGAAGAATTGGAAACCTTAGCAATCATAAGGAGTGAGGGGGTGTCAGGGAAGAGGCCGGGGTGCACTTTCCTGGAATGCCTTATGTGCAACATCAGTGGCCAATGGTTTCTACATTCCTTGCTGTTTGTGCCTGATTGTCCCATCCGTTTAAAGGGAAGAGGTTTATTAACTAAGTTAGGAGTCACTCTGTTTCTCCATGGGTGAGAGAACCACCCTCATCATCTAATGATTCTAACAGAAAGTGGAAAGGAAGAAAATCTGAAGCTAAAGTAGAAGCCTTAGTAGACCCTGGAACGTGGAATATCGAGGTTATTGTTCAGTTGCTCAGTTGTGTCTGACTCTTTGAGACTCCATGGACTGCAGCATGCCAGCCTTCCCTATCCTTCACCATCTCCCAGAGTTTGCTATGTTCTTTAGAGGAAAAAAAAAGAGAGAGAAAGAAGAATGAAGGAAAAAGAAAAGTAATTGTGGGGGTGGGGTGGGGCTGGAATCACGTGTTACCTTTAATTATCATGCTCAGGGTCATTTGATCTAGAAAAGCACCTCATCCTTTGTCTTTCATGACTTTGACGTTTTTGAAGAGTACAGGGTGCTTTTCTTGTAGAACCTCTCTCAGTTTTGACTTGTCTGATACATTCTTGGGTTTAGATTTACGAATACCTTCCAAAATTTCAGGACTGTGGCTTTTTCCTGGACTGTTTTAACATTCCAGGTCTATGATCTCTCCTCTATATGTGTAAATAAGAAATCTGTAATGAGTTTAGGGAATTCAGTGGTTTAAGAAAATCACCCCATTCAATATTCAGGCTGGCCATGACTTATAAAGTGGTGTGTCCTCCTCACTGCATCATATCTGAGGGCGTATAATGTGTGCTTGTCCTGTTACTGGTGGTGTTAATTTTGATCACTTGTTTAAGGTAATGACTGTCAGGTTTCTCCACTGTAAATGTGCCATTTCCCCCGTTTGCTATTAATAAAAAAACTTTGTGGGAGAGATACTTTGAGACTATGCAAATAAGGCTGCCAGACAGATAAAATATAGGAAGCCCAGTTTAATCTGAATTTCCGATAACAGATAAATACTGTTTTTGTTTTTGTTTTTACTCTGCTGGGTCTTTGTTGCTAGGCAAGGGCTTTCTCTTGTTGAGGTGGGCTGGGGGTTACTCTCTAATTGCGTTGGCGTCTCTTCTTGCAGAGTTGGCAGGCTTCTGTAGTTGCTCTGCACGAACTTAGTTGTCCTGCCATACATGGGGTCTTAGTTCCTGGACCAGGGATGGAACCCTGGTACCCTGCAGGGAAGGCAGACTCTTAACCAGTGTACCACCAGGGAAGTCGCCAGATGAAAGTAAAGTATGACTCGTCCTCTCAAGTTTAATTGGGCATCTTGTATTTTTGTTTGGAAGATCTAGCAAAACTATATGTAAATCACTTGTTCCTCATCCAACTTCAGTTGTTTTGACATTCATTGATGAGTCTCAATTTTTACTATGATTTTGCCAAATAGTTGTTTTCTAACTGCACCTTTCTTCTACATATACTAGCTGCTATTCCATCTTCCTATCTTTTTATCCACTCTTAACAGCGTCTGGCACACAGTAGGCACTCAAGATATTTGCTCAATGAATGAATGACTTGTCCGGGCTTCCGGGACAGCGGTTTGGCAGGGGCTTGGCTGGCTCAGCCAGTCTAGGCAAGCTCTCCAGTCTTCAGAGTCACGCAGGGGATTCTCCAAGGTAAAGGAAGACAACGATTGGCTCCTTCAGGGGCCCAGCAGACTGCAAGTGGAGAGCGCAGGGACCAATGGGTGCCGGCAGGAGGCGAGGCCTGCCACGCTGCAGCGGTATAACCGTGCGGCCAGCGCGCGCATCTTTCCCCGAGCTGACGATGGCCGCAGCCTCCTTTATAACCTCTTTGGTCACCCGACTGCTCCGGTCCGCGCAGAGTGGCCGCCTCCATCAACGCCCTTTCCACCTCTCGGCAGTGCGGTAAGAGGGTCGGCGGGCTGGGTCAGCGCGGAAAACCGAGGGGAGCTGAGCGCCGGCTCGCCTAGGGACGCCTTTCTGAAGCATCTCGGTCCCGGGCGGTGGTGGCCACAGAGAGGGGTGTGGCGGGGCGACGCGGCAGCCCCGCTTGGCCTCAGCGTACCGCTAGGGCTCTCGCTCTGCGTGTGGGCTGAGCCCGGGAGCCCGCCTTTCGGGAGGGAGCCGGTCTCCGGCAAAGCTCCGGGCGTTGCCCTGTCTCGAGGCCAGTCCGCCGGTGGGACGGGGCCCACGGTGTGGAGCAGAGGTGCAGGCGGGCTCTGGGACGCCACGATTTACGTGGGAGCATATAGAAGTCACCGGCCAGGACCGACCTTGGCCGTGAAACCGAGAGCTGGAAAGCCGTGACGTTTTGGCGAGCGCGAGTAAGAGTTGTAAGTGAGAAGCCTCTAGCGACCCGCCCCTTCCCGGAACCCTAGCGGCGGAGAGGGTTAGAACAGTCTGATGAAATCCCCCACAAGCTTTGCTCGCCCGGTACCAGCACTTCCTCCAGGTTGTGGATGTGGCTCGTGCTGCTCTACAAGCTGCTCCTTTCCCTCCCGAGAGAATAATAAATGTGCAGTAGTCACCGGGATTTTGACTGCAGCCCGCCTGGAGTTGGTCGGTGCCAGATCAAGTAAACTGAGGTGGTGAACACCCGGGAAGAGAAGAGGGAAAGCTCTGTCTGAGTTTTCTTAGGGAGGTTATAAATATTTCATGATCTTTCTGGACCACAAATTCCCATTCTAAACATAGATTGAAGAGTTTTGGGGGGAGGGAGAGCTGTGATTTCAGTTCCCTAAATCTATGCACCCTCTTTCCTTTCAGTCTTTAGAGCTTATTTGTAACAGCAGCCCCTTTATCCAGGTACTGTGCTAGGCTGTGCATTATTCAAAGATGGTAAAAAATGGTTCTTTCTTTAGGGGAACTTCCCTACCTGTCAAGGGGCAGAACAGTGTGTAATTTCAAGTCTGTAAAAATGCTATTAGAGATGTTTTCCAAGGTGCTGTTGGACCACAGAATGGGGATTAATGCATTAAAAAAAATATTTGAGACTTCTCTGGTGGTACAGTGGATAAGAATCCACCTGCCAATGAAGGAACACAGGTTGGATCCCTGGTCGGGGAAGATTCCGCATGCGGTGGAGCAACTGAGCCCACGTGCCACAAATACTAAGCCTGCCAGTTGCAATTACTGAAGCCCGAAAGCCCTAGAGCCTGTGCTCCCTGGCCACCTGTGCTCCCAGCGCCACAAGAAAAGCCACCACAATGAGAAGCCTGTGCTTGGCAAGAAAGAGTAGCCCCTACTTGCCGCAACCAGAGAAAGCCCTCAGGCAACAACGAAGACCCAGCACAACCAAAAATTAATTAATTAACATAAAAATATTAATTTATTTGGTTGTACTGGGTCTTAGTTGCGGCAAGTGGGATCTAGTTCCCTAACCAGGGATGGAACTGACCCCCTGCAGTGGGAGATCTGAGTTCTAGCCACTGGACCATCAGGGAAGTCTCCAATCCATTGTTGGAAGATTTCTGGGGAGACATTCAAGGATTTTCTTAGTCTGACCCTGATCTGCCTTTCCAGCCCTATGTTTTATTATTCCCTGTTCTCCTCCCTCTTCCTCCCTTCCTGAGTTCTGGCCACATGCGCTTCCATGATTGAAGAGAGATTTATAAGGAGCTTCTAATTTGTAATCTAAAGAACTGGAACAGTTTGCTCACACTGTCTAGTAACCAGTGTCCTCCTTTCACTTTTCTGGATGAATAGGTTTCCACATCTCTGAAGGTAGTAAGTACATTTAGTATTCAGGGTTCTGATGTATTGCTTTGATTACTGCTAGTTGGTAAAATTAAAACGTCTTTTTAAAAATATAGGTCTGCATGTATTCCTTTGGGTGGATGGGTGGGGGTAGTGTGAGAGTTTTCATGGTTAGATAGTATTGTAGACCATGGGGTATAGAAAAAAAAGAAAAGAACTTTGGAGGCAGAAATTTGTGTTTGAATTTTGTGACTATTGTTTCAGTTTCTTGTTCTGTATAATGGGCTTATTATAATAGTCCCAAGTAACTGAGAGTAATGTATGTAAAACTCGAACTGAAATGTCTAGTGTTTAATAAATGTAGAGTTCCATCTCCCTTTGTGTCTTTGTTCACTCATTGCTGACTAATTGGTAGATAACAGAACTCTTTCCAAAATAAGTCATGATCATGAATTGTAAATTATATCTGATACTAATTTTTCATGGAAAATCTAGTACTGCTAAGTTGCTTCAGTCGTGTCCGACTCTGTGCAACCCCATAGACGGCAGCCCACCAGAATCCCCCGTCCCTGGGATTCTCCAAGCAAGAACACTGGAGTGGGTTGCCATTTCCTTCTCTAATGCATGAAAGTGAAAAGTGAAAGTGAAGTTGCTCAGTCGTGCCCGACTCTTAGCGAACCCATGGACTGCAGCCTACCAGGCTCATCCATTCATGGGATTTTTCCAGGCAACTGTACCGGAGTGGGTGGGAAAGTGAAGATGCTACTGACGGATTTTGGTTTCTAATTTTATTTGGACAGTCCTTCAGTCCTTTCTAGTCAAGCACTTCTAAATAAGTGTTAGCTAATATGGTTAATACATTTTGGATTCCCTGTGGGACTAATTCAGTCTCCATTTCCATTTATTCTGGGGTAGCAGTAACTTTTGGGGAAGGCAATGGCACCCCACTCCAGTACTCTTGCCTGGAAAATCCCATGGCTGGAGGAGCCTGGTGGGCTGCAGTCCACGCGGTCGCTCAGAGTCAGGCACGACTGAGCGACTTCACTTTCACTTTTCACTTTCACGCATTGGAGAAGGAAATGGCAACCCACTCCAGTGTTCTTGCCTGGAGAATCCCAGGGACGGGGGAGCCTGGTGGGCTGCCGTCTATGGGGTCCAACAGAGTCGGACACAACTGAAGCGACTTAGCAGCAGCAGAAGCAGTAACTTTACCTGCCCTTCAGCAAAAAAAGTTAAAAAGTTGGGAAATTAGGTAATGAGGCCCTCATAGGACTGTGTTTCACATTTGGCAGAGTTGTGGTCCAAGGAGGAGGGCTAAAATAATTATATTATGAACAACACTTATTGCATTGTGGCTTTGTTTTGGTTCTTGTTACTGTTTGACTCTTTTTGTAAAGCACCTGGCATAACATCCAGAACTTGCCTCTGAAATTTGGAACACTGGTTTCTCCCAGGACCCTGCGTCCTTAGCTTTATTGTGTCATGCTTAGTCCCAGTGTGCTGCTACCATTTTCTCTTAAGTTTACTGCTTTCAAAAGGAACTTTTTAGTGAAGTGAAATCTAACTTCACTCAATATTTTTATAGATCCTTCGGTTCAGTTCAGTTCAGTTCTATTGTATTGTTAAAGATGTGTCTCTGTAAATCTAACCAACAGAAGAGAGTTAGAAATTAATTTTTAGTTAATATATATGCTTAGCACTTTATATCTTATTTCATTCAATATAAATTACTGTCCTAAGCCCTTTTAAACTAATCTTGCACTCTATTTCTGTCCCAGGACAGGTATTTTCGATATTATCATAGATCAAGAATGTTGCCAGGGGTACTTGTATCAGCAAAGCCCTTTTGAAGAAGTTCGCTTCAACCCTAAATCTGAAATGGATTTGTAAATATTAATGTGTTTTCCTTAATTTCCTTAATATTACCATGAATATATATGAAATGCTGTTATATATTTTACACTATACTAGTATCATCAAGTAAAATCTAGGTAAAAGCATTTGGTTTGCTATAAAATTGTGGTATCTTTTAAACATGTTTATTTATTTAAATAATTTATTCATTTTCCAGGTCTTAGTTGCTACATATGGGATCTTACTTGTGGCATGCAAACTCTTAGTTGTGGCATGTGGGATCTAGTTCCCTGACCAGGGATAGAACCCGGGGCCCCTGCATTGGGAGTATGGGGTCCTCTTAGCCACAGGACCACCAGGGAAGTCCGTTGATATCATCTTACTATCTCAAAAGATGGAAATACAGATTAATATAAGGTTTAGATATAAAATTACTGCATTACATCTAAGACACTGAGACTTGGTTTAAAGTAGGTATTTAATCACAATGCAACTTAAAAGCAGGCATTGAAGACTTAGACTGTTAGAGCTTTAACATTTTATTTAACAGTGGCCTGGCAAATTAATTATATCTGACCATACAAAATATCCAGTACCTTGATGTCATCCCTGAGTGTTAAATATGTGCTGTTAAAAAAAATATGCGCTATAAGGGGAAATAGATTGTTTCGATGTTTCAAAGAATCATGTTCTTAATTAGTGTTGAGTTGTAACATTCCTTATGACACTGGGGACAGAAATCTGAAGGGAAAGTCTTGTTTTCAGTGGTGGTCCTTTTTCGTAAGGTACACCTTCTTGTTCTACTTGAAGTAATGTGAACTTTACTGTACGGATATATGTGGAAATAAAGCCAGGAATCTTCCACATTGGAACCCAGGAAGAGCTGCATAATCAGTTGTTATTAGGGAGAGATAGGCTTTCAGAGATTTGAACATATTTGAGGGACTACAGGTTCTTCTAGATCTGAGTTGTCTCATTGTCCCCTAACAAGCAGGTTCTCATCCCTGTGATTCTAGTATGTGAATGTAGATCAGAGAGAGGCTCTTACTGATCTAGTTCCCTACCACTACTCCTGATGCATAAGCTTTTGCACCAACTAGACTGCAGGCCAGCCTAGAAATTGTTGTTCTGGGCATCAGATACTCACTCCTGGTGTGTCAGCTGTGGATGGGGTACTGAGGTCTTGTGGTAGAGCACACTGCCATCTATGAGATGGATTCTCCCTGGTCCCCCTTCCAATCCCAATTCTTTTTTAAAATAAATAACTGATTAATTTTTGGTTGTGCCGGGTCTTCCTTGCTGTGCGATGGCTTTCTCTAGCTGCTGCACGCGGGGGCTACTCTTCGTTACAGTGCACAGGCTTCTCTTGCTGCAGAGCACGGGCTCTAGGTGTGGGGGCTTCCGTAGGGGCAGCGCACAGGCCATAGAGCGATGGCTTCCCAGCTGTGCCACGTGGGCTTAGCTGCCCTGAGGTATGTGGGATTTTCCTGGATCAGGGATTGAACCTGTGTCCCCTGCATTGGAAGGTGGATTCTTATCCACTGTACCACCAGGGAAGTCCACAATCCCTATCCTTCTGAAAAATCTTTTCGAGGAAGAACTATGGAGAGGAGTTGTCGTTGTGTCTGATTCTTTGCAACCCCATGGACTGCAGCACGCCAGACTTCCCTGTCCTTCACCATCTCCTGGAGTTTGCTCAGACTCATGTCCATTGAGTCGGTGATGCCATCCTCTGTCGCACGCTTCTCCTTGTGCCCTCAATCTTTCCCAGCATCAGGGTCTTTTCCAATGAGTCGGCTCTTCCCATTAAGTGGCCAAAGTATATAGAGCTTTAGCTTCAAGCAGCAGTCCTTTCAGTGAATAGTCAGGGTTGATTTCCCTTAGGATTGACTGGTTTGATCTCCTTGCAGTCCAAGAGACTCTCATGAGTCTTCTCCAGCACCACAATTCAAAAGCATCAGTTCTTCGGCGCTCAGCCTTCTTTATGGTCCAACTTTTACATCTGTAAACGACTACTGGAAAAACCATAGCTTTGACTACGGACCTTTGTCGGCAAAGTAACATCTCTGCTTTTTAATATCCTGTCTAGGTTTATCATAGCTTTTCTTCCAAGGAGCAAGTGTCTTTTAATTTCATGGCTGCGGTCACCATCTGCAGTGATTTTGGAGCCCAAGAAAATAAAATCTGTCAGTTTCCACTTCCCCCCCCTTCTATTTGCCATGAAGTGATGGGGCTGGATGCTATGATCTTAGTTTTTTGAATGTTGAGTTTTAAGCCGCCTTTTTCACTCTTCTCTTTCACCCTCATCAAGAGGCTCTTTAGTTCTTCTTTGCTTTCTGCCATGAGGGTGGTGTCATCTGCGTATCTGAGGTTGTTGATATTTCTCCCAACAATCTTGATTCCAGCTTGTGCATCATCCAGCCCAGCATTTCTCATGATGTACTCTGCATGTAAGTTAAAGAAGCAGGGTGACAATATACAGCCTTGACGTACTCCTTTCCTGATTTGGAACCAGTCTGTTGTTCCATGTCTGGTTCTAACTGTTGCTTCTTGACCTGCATACAGATCTCTCAGGAGGCAAGTCAGGTGGTCTGGTATTCCCATCTCTTGAAGAATTTTCCACACAGTAGTAATTGTAATTATTACAATTACAATTGTAATTGTAGTGATCCACACAGTCAAAGGCTTTAGTGTACATAATCAATGAAGCAGAAATAGATGTTTTTCTGGAATTCGCTTGCTTTCTTGTGATCCAACAAATGTTGGCAATTTGGTCTCTGGTCCTTCTGCCTTTTCTAAATCCAGCTTGTACCTCTGAAAGTTCTCAGTTCACATACTGCTGAAGCGTGGCTTGAAGGATTTTGAGTGTTACCTTGCTAGCATGTGAAATGAGTGCAATTTTGTGGTAGTTTGAACATTCTTTGGTGTTGACCTTCTTTGAGATTGGAATGAAAACTAATTTTTCCAGTCCTGTGGCCACTCCTGAGTTTTCCAAATTTGCTGACATATTGAACATAGCAGTTTATCCAGGTCATTAAGACCTTTTTTGTATAGTTCTTCTGTGTATACGTGCCACCTCTTCTTAATCTCTTCTGCTTCTGTTGAGTCCCCTACCCTTTCTGTCCTTTGTACGTTCCATCCTGCATGAAATGTTCACTTAATATCTCCAGTTTTCTTGAATAGATCTCTAGTCTTTCCTGTTCTATTAATTTCCTCTGTTTCTTTGCATTGTTCACTTAAGAAGACTTTCTTAGCTGTCTTTGCTATTCTCTGGAACTCTGCATTCAGTTGGGTATATCTTTCCATTTCTCCCTTGCTTTTTGCTTCTCTTCTTTCCTCAGCTATTTGTAAAGCCTCCTCAGACAGCCACTTTGCCTTCTTGCATTTCTTTTTCTTTGGGATGGTTGATCATTGCCTCCTGTACAACATTAAACCTCCATCCATAGTTCTTTAGGCACTCTGTCTACCAGATCTAATCCCTTGAATCTATTTGTCACCTCCATTGTATAATCATAAGGGGTTTGATTTAGGTCATACCTGGATGGCCTAGTGGTTTTCCCGATTTTCTTCAATTTTAGCCTGAAATTTTGCAGTAGGTATATTGTCCAGTATATTGTTTATTGGTTTAACTGCATAACATCATTTAAATATTTAAAAGTACGTATAGATTAAAAGCCAATTCACTAACTGGGAAATGATTCAAAACATTTGACTAGATGCTAACACGGGCAAAATATAAACTACAAATGGAATATAAGCATAGAGAACAAACTAACATCATAGCGGTGAGAGATCAAATAAAACATTGCAAGTTAACGGCATTTTTTTTTTCCTACAGTTGTCAGACATCAGGAGGCAGGATGGTATAGCATTAAGAACCTAGACTCTGGATTCAGAAGAGCTAAACATGGCATCTAGTGACATGACATTATGTCAAGTACTAATTATCAGTTACTTAAATTCTCCAAGTTTAGATTAATGGTAGTAATTATTTCAATCAATTTTATTTTCTTAAATATGTAGCTGGACACAGATTTACCACTTGAACCTCTCCTTCAGATTTTAGTTGTCCCTCGATTAGGAACTACGTAGTCTAATCTAAACTTTTAGTTTGGGAAAGTTTTTTTTTCCAGTTTTCTTCAGAAGTAATTGACATACATCACATTCTTAGTAACTCAGTGATGAAGAATCCACCTGCAATACAGGAAATGCATGTTTGATCCCTGGGTCAGGAAGATCCCCTGGAGAAGGAAATGGCAACCCACTCCAGTATTCTGCCTAGGAAAAACCCATGAGCAGAGGAGCCTGGTGGGCTACAGTCCATGGGGTCTCAGAAAAGCCGGACATGACTTAGCAACTTAATAATTGACATACATCTCTGTGTAAGTTTAAGGGATACTGCATGATGGTGTAATTTACATACATTGTGAAATGATTACCACAGTAGGTTTAGTTAAAATTCATCATTTCATATAGATATATGTTTTTAAAAAATATTTATGTAATCTTTGGCTGTGCTGGGTCTTTGTTCCTGCGCGCATTCTTTCTCTAGTTTTGGCAAGCCGGGTTGCTCTCTGGTTGTGGTGCTCCAGCTTCTCATTGTGGTGGCTTTTGTCTTGTTGTGGCCCATGGGCTCAGCTGTCCTGTGGCATGTCGGATCTTCTGGGCCAGGGATCAAACCTGTGTCCCCTGCATTGCAAGGCAGATTCTTAACCACTGGTCGCCAGAGAAACCCTCATATAGATACTGTTATAAAAATATAAAAATTCTCCTTGTGATGAGAACTCTTAGGATCTCTTATTTTAGCAAGCTTTCTATATATTATACAGCAATGTTAACTAAAGTCTTCACTGTGTATAGTACATTATGTCCCTGCTGCTGCTGCTGCTAAGTCGCTTCAGTCGTGTCCGACTCTGTGCGACCCCATAGACAGCAGCCCACCAGGCTCCCCCGTCCCTGGGATTCTCCAGGCAAGAACACTGGAGTGGGTTGCCATTTCCTTCTCCAATGCATGAAAGTGAAAAGTGAAAGTGAAGTCGCTCAGTTGTATCTGACTCTTAGCGACTGCATGGACTGCAGCCTTCCAGGCTCCTCAGTTCATGGGATTTTCCAGGCAAGAGTACTGGAGTGGGGTGCCATTGCCTTCTCCGACATTATGTCCCTAGTGCTTGTTAATCTTATAACTAGAAGTTTGTACAGTTATCCTTCAGTATATGAGTAGGATTGTTTCAGGAACTCCAAGGATACCAAAATTCCCAGATGCTCTAAGTCCTTTATAAAAAATGGCATGGTATTTGTATATAACCTATCCTCCCATATACTTTAAATCATCTCTAGATTATTTATTTATAATACCTAATACCATGTAAATGCTGGGTAGATAGTTGTAAATACAATGTAAATGCTATGTAAATAGTTACTAGGTGCAGGGCAAATTCATGTTTTGCTTTTTGGAATTTCCTTCCAAGTATTTCCAACCTGTGGGTTGGTGAATCCTTGAATGGGGAACGAATAAATAGAAGGGCCCACTGTGCCTTTTGACCATCTTCTTCCAATTCCTCCTCCCCTTCCACCCAAAGTTATTGGTACTTAATGACACTTTCGTAGTCTTTATTTATTCTTTACAAAAATTCAAGCCATGTGTTTTTGTGATTCTGTTGCCTTCTGCAGAAATGAAGCTGTTGTCATTTCTGGAAGGAAACTTGCTGAGCAGATCAAGCAGGAAGTGCGGCAGGAGGTGGAAGAGTGGGTGGCGTCAGGCAACAAGCGGCCACACCTGAGCGTGGTTCTGGTTGGAGAGAATCCTGCGAGTCAGTCCTACGTCCTCAACAAAACCAGAGCAGCTGCCAGCGTGGGTATGTGTCACTCTCAGACCCCAACTACTGTTAAATTGAGATTTAATCGGAGGCAAACTATTGTAACTTACGTTTCTTTTTTCTGCTTAGGAAACCCAAACAGAGGAGGCTAATGCGTTCAACTGAATCCAAATATTTGTCAGAAAGGAGGTTTATAGACTAGGACTGGAGGAATATGGTTGGTTTCTTGGTGTCTTCTGGAATGTAATCTAAATTCTGTTACAGGCCAACTTTGATAAGTGACCTTGAACACCGTTTACATCTGCTTTCCTTGAGCAATGAGTCTGTGACTAAAGTATTTGAGCATTTGGTTGAGGAGACCTCAGTGATGTGGCCTAGAATATAGTCATGGATTTGCAGGAAATGACTCTGGCTTCTTTGAAATAGGCTGTGGTTTCTCCACCAGTGGTTCCAAAGCCAATTAAAGCATACAGTTTAGCCGTGGTTGAGGGTTCGGATGCAGAAGGAGCAGGTCTGAATGATGGGAGGTTTGGGTTCTAGGTCTCACTGTCCTGGAGACTGTGTGGCCACAGATCAGAGGTGAGTAGGCTCAGCTGTGCCCCTGCCTGCTTCTCTGTGGGTCAGTGGTCTGAGTACTGTGTGCCCACCCTTCTGAAGGGCTGTGAGACCACTGCACCATGAGCCCTTGGCATACTCTGTTCTTTATCACTGAGGATTGAGGCCTCCTGCCCTCTTCATTGAAAAACCTTTAGGTTTCTCTAGTAGTTCAGTGGTGAAGAATCTACCTGCTAATGCAGGAGACCCAAGTGTAGTCCCTGATCTGGGAAGAGCCCATGTGCCATGGATCTGCTAAGCCCATGCCCCACAACTATTGAGCTTCTCCACAAGGGAAGCCTTGTTGCAATGAGCCTGCGCACTGCAGCTGGAGAGCAGACCCCACTGACCGCAACTAGAGAAAAGCCCACGCAGTAACAAAGACCCAGCATGGCCAGAGTAATTATAAACAAAATTATAAAAGTAAAACCTTTAGAACATCTAGAAACTAGTAAGCTATGGCTTTCTAAAACTTTGGAATGGGAGGTAGCATGGTATAGTGGAAAGAACATGGACTTTGGAACTGCAAAGACTGGCTTTGTCACTAGCCGGCTTATATTTCAGTTTCTCTGAGCCTTGTCTATAAGATGAGGTTAATGAAGATTATGTAGAATAATACATAGAAAGTACCAAGCTAGTACTCTTTTAGTGTTTTGTTTGAGAAGTTACTCAAGGTTACCTCTGTGAGCCTGTTGAAGCTTTCCAGCTACCAGGGCGGTTGTGATGATTAAAAGCCTTGCTTATAGCGTGGCAGGCAGTGTAGCCTTGCCCCAGTAAATGCCTCTATTTTATTTTATTCTTTTATTCTTCGAATACTTTTGACTAAAATTTTTTAGAAGTTTTTACTGGAGTGTAATTCTTTTTACAGTGTTGTGTTTCTTTCTTCTTATAACCAAGTGAATCAGTCACTGTTCTTCAGTCATCAGTCATGTCCAGCTCTCTGCCACTCCATGGACTGCAGCGCTCCAGGCCTCCCTGTCCCTCACCATCTCCCAGAGTTTGCCCAGTTTCATGTCCATTGAATCGGTGATGCCATCCAAGCATCTCATCCTCTTTTGCCCTCTTCTCCTCCTGCCCTCAATCTTTTCCAGCATCAGGGTCTTTTTCAATGAGTCAGCTGTTCACGTCAGGTGGCCAAAGTATTGGAGCTTCAGCATCAGTCCTTCCAATGAGTATTCAGGGTTGATTTCCTTTAAGATTGACTGGTCTTTTTTCCTTGTTTTCCAAGGGACTTTTGACTCTTCTCCAGCACCACATTCTGAAGGCATCAGTTCTTTGGCGCTCTGCCTTATTTATTTTCCAGCTCTCACATCTCTTCATGACTATTGGAAAGACCATAGCCTTGACTATACAGACCTTTGTCAGCAAAGGGATGTCTTTGCTTTTTAACACACTGTCTAGGTTTGTCATAGCTTTCCTGCCAAAAAATAGTAGTCTTTTAATTTCATGGTTGCAGTCACCATCCACTGTGATTTTAGAGCCCAAGAAGAGGAAATCTGTCACTGCTTCCATCTCCTCCCCTTCTCTTTGCCATGAAGGGATGGGACTGGATGCCATGATCTTAGTTTTTTTAATATTGAGTTTTAAGCTGGCTTTTTTCCTCTCCTCCTTCGCCCTCATCAAGAGGCTCCTTAGTTCCTCTTTGCTTTCTGCAATTTAAGTGGTATCATCCACATACCTGAGGTTGTTAATATTTCTCCCAGCAATCTTGATTCCAGCTTGTGCTTCATCCAGCCTGGCATTTTGCATGATGTACTCTGTGTATAAGTTAAATAAACAGGGTGACAATAAACAGCCTGTCATACTCCTTTCTCAATCCTGAACCAGTCAGTTGTTCCATGTCTGTTTCTAACTGTTGCTTCTTGACCTGGGTACAGATTTCTCAGGAGGCAGGTAAGATGTTCTGGTATTCCCATTTAAGAGTTTTTCACAGTTTGTTATGATCTACACAGTCAAAGGCTTTAGCATAGTTAATGAAGCAGAGATAGATTTTTTCTGGAATCCCCCTGCTTTCTCTGTGATCCAGTGAATGTTGGCAGTTTGATCTCTGGTTCCTTTGCCTTTTCTAAACCCAGCTTGAACATCTGAAAGTTCTCGCTTCATGTAGTGCTGAAGCCTAGCTTAGAAGATTTTGAGCATAACCTTACTAGCATGGGAGATGAGTGTAATTGTCCAGTGGTTTGAACGTTCTTTAGTACTGCCCTTCTTGGGAAGATGATTGATCTTTTCCAGTCGGTGGCCACTGCTGGGCTTTCCATATTTGCTGACATATTGAGTGCAGCACTTTAATAGCATCATCTTTGAGGATTTTAAATAGTTCTGCTGGACTTCCATCACCTCTATTAGTTTTATTGGCAGCAGTGCTTCCTAAGGCCCACTTGACTTCACATTCCAGGATATCTGGCTCTGAGTGAGAGACTACACCATCGTGGTTATCTGGGTCGTTAAGATCTTTATTGTACAATTCTTCAGTGTATTCTTTCCATCCCTTCTTGATCTCGTCTGCTTCTATTGGGTCTTTACCATTTCTGTCCTTCATTGTGGCCATCTTTGGATGACAGGTTCCTTTGATGTTTCTAGTTTTCTTGACGGGATCTCTAGCCTTACCCTTTCTGTTGTTTTCCTCTGTTTCTTTGCACTGTTCATTGAAGAAGGCCTTCTTGTCCCTCCTTGCTGGTCTCTGGAACTCTGCATCTAGTTGGTATACCTTTCCCTTCCTCCCTTGTTTTTTGCTTCTCTTCTTTCCTCAGCTATTTGTAAAGCTGTCGTATGTATACATAGATCCTCTCTTTTTGGATCTCCTTCCTATTTAGGTCACGCAGAGCATGAAGTAGAGTTCCTGTGCCGTACAGTTGTTCTTGTTGTTGTTTAGTCACCGAGTCGTATCCGGCTCTTTGCAACCCTGTGGACTGTAACACACCAGGCTCCTCTCTCCATGGAATTTCCAAGTCAAGAATTCTGGAGTGGGTTGCCATTTTCTTCTCCAGGGGATCTTCCCTACCCTGGTGTCAAACCCACATCTTCTGCATTGGCAGGTGGATTCTTTACCCCTGAGCCACCAGGGAAGCCCTGTGCTATATAGTAGGTTCTCATTCATTATCTCTTTTATACAGACCACCTTACTTGCCTCCTGAGAAATCTGTATGCAGGTCAAAAAGCAACAGTTAGAACCAGACATGGAACAAGAGACTGTTTCCAAGTTGGGAAATGAGTATGACAAGGCTGTATATTGTCACCCTGCTTACTTAACTCATATGCAGAGTACATCTTGTGAAATGCCAGACTGGATGAAGCACAAGCTGGAATCAAGATTGCTGGGAGAAATATCAATAACCTCAGATATGCAAATGATACTGCCGTTATGGTGGAAAGCGAAGAGGAACTGAAGAGCCTCTTGATGAAAAGTGAAAGACAAGAGTGAAAAAGCTGGCTTAAAACTCGACATTCAAAAAAGTAAGAACATGGCATCTGGTCCTATCACTTCATGGCAAATAGATAGGGAAACAATGGAAACAGTGACAGACTTTATTTTCTTTGGCTCCAAAATCACTCTGGATGGTAACTGCAACCATGAAATTAAAAGATGCTTGCTTCTTGGAAGAAAAGCTATGACAATCCTCAGATCAGATCAGATCGGTCACTCAGTCGTGTCCGACTCTTTGTGACCCCATGAACCGCAGCATGCCAGGCCTCCCTGTCCATCACCAACTCCCGGAGTTCACTCAGACTCATGTCCATCAAGTCAGTGATGCCATCCAGCCATCTCATCCTCTGTCATCCCCTTCTCCTCCTGCCCCCAATCCCTCCCAGCATCAGAGTCTTTTCCAATGAGTCAACTCTTCGCATGAGGTGGCCACAGTACTGGAGTTTCAGCTTTAGCATCATTCCTTCCAAAGAAATCCCAGGGCTGATCACCTTCAGAATGGACTGGTTGGATCTCCTTGCAGTCCAAGGGACTCTCAAGAGTCTTCTCCAACACCACAGTTCAAAAGCATCAATTCTTTGGTGCTTAGCCTTCTGCACAGTCCAACTCTCACATCCATACATGACCACAGGAAAAACCATAGCCTTGACTAGACGAACTTTTGTTGGCAAAGTAATGTCTCTGCTTTTGAATATGCTATCTAGGCTGGTCATAACTTTCCTTCCAAGGAGTAAGCGTCTTTTAATTTCATGGCTGCAGTCACCATCTGTAGTGATTTTGGAGCCCCAAAAAATAAAGTCTGACACTGTTTCCACTGTTAACCCGTCTATTTCCCATGAAGTGATGGGACCGGATGCCATGATCTTCGTTTTCTGAATGTTGAGCTTTAAGCCAACTTTTTCACTCTCAACTTTCACCTTCATCAAGAGGCTTTTTAGTTCCTCTTCACTATCTGCCATAAGGGTGGTGTCATCTGCATATCTGAGGTTATTGATATTTCTCCCGGCAATCTTGATTCCAGCTTGTGCTTCTTCCAGCCCAGCATTTCTCATGATGTACTCTGCATATAAGTTAAATAAACAGGGTGACAATATACAGCCTTGACGTACTCCTTTTCCTATTTGGAACCAGTCTGTTGTTCCATGTCCAGTTCTAACTGTTGCTTCCTGACCTGCATACAAATTTCTCAAGAGGCAGATCAGGTGGTCTGGTATTCCCATCTCTTGAAGAATTTTCCACAGTTTATTGTGATCCACACAGTCAAAGGCTTTGGCATAGTCAATAAAGCAGAAATAGATGTTTTTCTGGAGCTCTCTTGCTTTTTCCATGATCCAGCGGATGTTGGCAATTTGATCTCTGGTTCCTCTGCCTTTTCTAAAACCAGCTTGAACATCAGGAAGTTCACGGTTCACATATTGCTGAAGCCTGGCTTGGAGAATTTTGAGCATTACTTTACTAGTGTGTGAGATGAGTGCAATTGTGTGGTAGTTTGAGCATTCTTTGGCATTGCCTTTCTTTGGGATTGGAATGAAAACTGACAACCCTAGACAGCATATTAAAAAGCAGAGACATTACTTTGCTGACAAAGGTCCGTCTAGTCAAAGCTATGGTTTTTCCAGTAGGCATGTATGGGTGTGAGAGTTGGATCTTAAAGAAAGCTGAACACAGAAGAATTGATGCTTTTGAACTGTAATGTTGGAGAAGGCTCTTGAAAGTCCCCTGGACTGCAAGAAGATCAAACCAGTCAATCCTAAAGGAAATCAGTCCTGAATTCATTGGAAGGACTGATGTTGAAGCTGAAACTCCAACACTTTGGCCACCTGCTGCGAAGAACTGACTCATTGGAAAAGACCCTGATGCTGGGAAAGATTGAAGGCAGGAGGAGAAGGGGATGACAGAGGATGAGATGGTTGGATGGCATCATCGACTCGATGGACATGAGTTTGAGCAAGCTCCAGGAGTTGGTGATGGACAGGGAAGCCTGGTGTGCTGAAGTCCATGGGGCCACAAAGTGTCGGACAGTAGTGAGTGACTGAACTGAAACTGAAAGCTAAGCAGAAAAGAAAAAATAAATTAAAAAAACAAACAAAGAAAAGTTCTGTGTGTGTTCCTTCCACTAGGGTCTGCTCTTGAAGCTGGCCCAGAGCACACGTGTCAGCACAGGCTGACTGGAGCACAGGCTTCCATGGGCATGTCTGCAGGGGCTGGAGCAACTGGAAGAAGCCTTGGAGGTGGGCAGCCCTCTGCCTGCCTGGACCCATGACTCACAGAGGCTTTGAGCAGGGGTGGTGCTTGGGTCCACTGGGACCCCAGCAGCCAGAGGAGGCCTTGGTGAAGGTGGGGCTCAGGCTGGAACCCCAGCAGCCTGCCAGGGCCTGAGCAGAGTGGGGAGACTGTGGCTTGAGAGGTGAGCGAGCCTGCCACACCTCCTGGGCAGGCGTGTGCTCCCATTACTGCCCGAGGAAGCTGGGTTGGTGGGCCGGGAAAGGTTCTGCCCTGGTGGCCCCACGCTTCATGTGCCACTCAACAATGGTGCCTTGCCGCCATTGTGGTCCAAGACCCTCCTCCCACCAACACCTCAGGCCATCCCCTTACCACCAACTGCTGTCCCCTCCCCGGATCCACTCCCCAAATCCCACTCTGCAGCACCCAGCCCTCCTCCCCACCATGAGACACACAGACTGGGGTGTGAAGGGCTGCGGCATGGACTGTATGCACAGGCTCCACTCCATCCTGCCCCCCACACACTGGCTGCTGCGTTCCCCTCTCATCCTGAGGTCCCCCTAAGATCCTTGCCTTTCCCTGCTGACCCCCCACTGTGAGGATGCTTCCCTGAGTGTGGGATTGCTTCCTCTCCCCCAGCTTCCCCCAGGGGTGCTGGTCCTGTCCTGCCTCCACTGTTCCCCACTTCCTTCCCGCACCCTACCTGGGAAGGACACTAAACAGAAAAGAAAAAAAAATTTTTTTCTTTCTGAAATAAAGATTGCGCTGGGACTCCTCCCATCCCCCTAGGTGTCCGAGGCCCTCTGCCAGCGCCCAGCACGCGCTCCAGAAGAACTTCTCCGACGCACCTCTGACACAGCGTGAGGAGACGTGAGCTGTGTGTTCTCCTCCTCCGCCATCTTCCATAGTCTATTTTTTTTTTTAACCTTGAAAATTTTTTATAGGAATCAACAGTGAGACCATTCTGAAACCAGCTTCAATTTCAGAGGAAGAACTGTTGAATTTGATCAATAAACTAAATAATGATGATAATGTCGACGGCCTCCTTGTTCAGCTGCCTCTTCCAGGTGAGATTTACATAGCTCTATTTAAAATGATCTCTGAGGCGTGGAGAGGCTTGTTTAGTTTATACAATTGGCTCCTCATATGTATTTGTCTTAAAGAAAGGGGAGGTAAACTCAAGAAAGTGAGTATGTTGTTAGATATGGGACCGACCTACTCAGAATACCAATTACTCCCTGACTTGGTATTGAGGTCTTAATACAAAGGACAGTGGAGGGAAGTGGTTTGGAGAGGACAAGAGGACACTGGTTTGGTCTTGGCATTTGGCTTTGCTTGCTGTGTGTTCCCAACACACAGATGAATAAGTTGTGGGGTGAGTTATAGAAGGGGAATGGGTTTCGAGTGCGCTGGAGTCAAGCAGTGCTGACTATGCAACAGTGACTTGACCACTGCTCTGATTTCTTTTTCAGAGCACATCGATGAGAGAAAGGTCTGCAATGCTGTTTCTCCAGACAAAGATGTCGATGGCTTTCATGTAATTAATGTAGGGCGAATGTGTTTGGACCAGTGTTCCATGTTACCAGCTACTCCATGGGGTGTGTGGGAAATAATTAAGCGAACTGGTAGGTATCTCCATCTCAGTATTATCAAAACATACTTACGAAATGGTAAAAATTCCTACAGAACAAACAGTGGAAACCCCCCTCAGATCATCTAGTCCTACTCCCCAGAGCCTAACTCCCTTAGCAATTGCCTGCAACTGTTTTTGCTGCTTCATCCAGAAAACTCTGAAGGAAACTTAAGCTTTGATAGTGGTGATGGTGCACATTCGTATAACACTTTGCAGCTCGTGTTTCCTTTCAGCTTTCACTGTGTGTAGCAAGTGATGGTTCAGTTGACGGATGAGTCAATAAGCTGATGATTTCCTTCATTATCACAATTAGAGTCACATCCTAAGGTGTCAGTCTTCCTTTTTCTTAGGTGCTCTAAGATAATCTGGCACTGTGTGAAACGCAAATATATTCATTTTTCATAGGCATTCCAACCCTAGGGAAGAATGTGGTTGTGGCCGGAAGGTCAAAAAATGTTGGCATGCCCATTGCAATGTTGCTGCACACAGATGGGGCACATGAACGGCCCGGAGGTAAGAATATTGCTCTCGGGAGGGTGTCCTCCTCTCCCTTGTGAGAGAGACTGCCCTGTGGATGCTTGGAAGTGTTTGTTAAGCTTTATTTGTCTTTGTTATAGTTTTGTTAATAGGTACTTTGGGAGTAATCTTTGTGGAGGAAGATGTACTCAGTGTTACTCGAGAGTTAATTTAATATTCACTAGTATGGCACCCCACTCCAGTACTCTTGCCTGGAAACGCCCATGGACGGAGGAGCCTGGTAGGCTGCGGTCCGTGGGGTCGCTAAGAGTCAGGCACGACTGAGCGACTTCACTTTCACTTTTCGCTTTCATGCATTGGAGAAGGAAATGGCAGCCCACTCCAGTATTCTTGCCTGGAGAATCCCAGGGATGGGGGAACCTGATGGGCTGCTGTCTATGGGGTCGCACAGAGTTGGACACGACTGAAGCAACTTAGCAGCAGCAGCAGCAGCAGCAGTATGGAACTAGTTCAGAAGTAGATATGTCTCAGAAATTTGAGTTTTGAGTGGAAGCATGGTTATAGACAATTAGAATTTTCAGTTATGGCTTTGATAGTTGGAGTTAAGAAGTATAACTTATTCAAAATTAGTATCCTCATCTGTGCCATTTGATAGGAAAAAAATATCTTAGACCATTGCAAAGGATTGAATTCATATGACTGTAATGTGTCATCATTATGTCAAATTCTGTTAATTTGAGAAAAACTCTCAAATCAAAGTTATATGATTATCATAATATGACCATACATGATTATATCAGAGATAAAATATATCAGAACTAAATATTTCCACATATCTTTCAGCACACTTTTAAGAAAAATCCTTGAGTAATTCTAGTGACATTTTGTTTAGAAAGACTGTTAAAAGGGATAAGGAATAAATCTAATGATATATGACTCCAAAGGGTAGAGCTAGGACCAACAGGTAAAAGTTACAAGAAATTGAGTATTAGTTTTATTGTTATTTTTTAATGACAATTGGCTGCCCAGAAAGTATAGTGTAAGATTTGTCAATTATTTTTTCAGAGGTCTTGAATTTCTGGCATGGTTTGCCTAATTGAGATCTAATCCATTCCTAGCTTTGATTCAGAAATCAAGACATCTGTTTTTTAACTCATAGGCGATGCCACTGTCACAATATCTCATCGATACACTCCTAAGGAGGAGCTAAAGAAACATACAGCTCTTGCAGATATTGTAATCTCCGCTGCAGGTAAGAGCACCAGGGAGGGGGTGGAAGTACCTTGCTCAGAGAAGGAAGATGGACCTCTTATCTTCGAATTTGCCTGCTGCCCTGTCGTTTTATTCTGTATTCCCCTAGGTTTGACCATAATGTCAAAGCTGCTTACAAAGAGGAGAGTTGTGGTTGGAATACCGATTTCTGGCTTTCTATTATATATTTGATGGATAAATGTTATTTCTACAGCCTCAAAATATTTCTGTTCGCTATATGAAGTTTAATTGTTTCCCTGGTTAATAGTTTTTATCAGTTTTTATAAAACAAGCTAATTCATTCTTGCAGGTATCTTGAAATTGATAAGAATCTTACAGGTGGGATATTCTTTTCAGTACTAAATTGATCATTCCGATCTCCTTTTTTAGGTATTCCAAATCTGATCACAGCAGATATGATCAAGGAAGGAGCAGCTGTCATTGATGTGGGAATAAATAGAATTCAAGATCCCATAACTGCTAAACCCAAGTTGGTTGGAGATGTGGATTTTGAAGGTAACTTTTTAAAATATAAAAATCAATAAACACTACTTTTATTGAACAATTAGGGCAGACTATTTACTTTTTCTTTAACTTTTATACTTATATTACCTTGGTTATTACCATTTATTATCATTTTTACCATTATTATCAGTATTACCATTTATTATCATGCTTTCCATGATAATTAAGAGAAATCTTTTAAAAAATTATAGTCATTCTAGAATTTAGGTGTTTGTATCATCAAATTATGGAGAACAAATATAAAGTTTTCAGGAAATTTCTTTCTTCTCTTTAGGGTTATTCTATAATGAAAACAAGACTTTTAATGAGTCTGAAAATTTAATGAAGTGATTTTTCTAAACCATTGAGTTTCCTAAAAAGTATTACAGACTTCTTGTTTTCATACTGAGAGAAGAGATCTCAGACTTGCAATATTAAAAGTCCAGGAAAAAGCCATATTACTAAAATTTTGGAATTCCCTGATAGATTTCTCCTTTCAGTTCTGAATTTATCTGAATTTTATGCTGATAATTCTATTTCTAGCTTTCTATTTCTTCTCAAGCAGTCAGACCCAAGCCTAGGTATCTAAGTGATTTTTCCCTTTAGATTGGATTAAAAAAAATTCTTTTTACTTTCCAGAAAATTACTTTGCTTGGTGCTTTGGGCAAACAGTATAGTTAAATAAATAGAATAAAATTAAGAAAATATTGTAAGCAGGTTTTAATTGAAGTAATCCTTATTATTATTATAGTTACACTTCTATACAGTTAGCTACTGAGATGTTTCTTTTTAAATTGATTTAATATGGAGGAAAAGTATGGCTGGTTATTTAAGTATATTCATTGAATAACTCTGCTTATTATATGCATGTTATTTTATTATTGGTTTTTTTTTTTTTTTGGCCACACTGCACAGCATGTGGGATCTTTGTTCCCTGTGAGTGCTCAGTTGCTCAGTCATGTCTGACTCTTTGCAACCTCATAAACGATAGCCCACCAGTCTCCTCTCTCCATGGGATTTTCCTGGCAGGAACACCAGAGTGGGTTGCTGTTTCATCCTCCAGGGGATCTTCTGACCCAGAGAGTGAACTCAAGTCTCCTGTGTTGCCTGCATTGCAGGCAGATTCTTTACCACTGAGCCACCGGGGAAGCCCTTAGTTCCCTGACCAGGTATCAAACCTGTACCCCCTGCAGTGGAAGCTCAGAGTTCCAACTACTGGATCGCCTGGGAAATCTCTAAATGTGTGTTACTTTGTTAATATGTTCAAAAGCCCTTGTTCTTGGGTATTGTAGATGTGATTTTTTTTTTTAATGAGTTTGAGGTTTATTGAGATGCTTATGTATATTATTGCTTTTTCTTTGACTGCTTCTTCCATGATATGTTAAAGTACATAGAGTTCCTTTGCCATAATTAAAGAGTTTGCCTGTCTTATCTCTGTGTAGGAGTCAAGAAGAAAGCAGGTTACATCACTCCAGTCCCTGGGGGTGTTGGTCCCATGACTGTGGCAATGCTGATGAAGAATACCATTATTGCTGCAAAAAAAGTGCTGAGGCTCGAAGAGCAGGAAGTACTGAAGTCTAAGGAACTTGGAGTAGCAAGTAATTGACTATTGTGTCTTCTGTGTCATGAACAGCACTCCAAGCCAGTTCAAGAGGAAAACCAGGTCAATAGACATGCAATATTTTTTCTTTACTTACATGGCTTTAAACAATGCTTTGTATTTATTGTAAGCTTAAATGAGTGTGTGTTTGCACACGTAGCTCTGCAGTAACCTACCAGGGAGCATGCCACTGTCATGCTGGGTCATGTGATCCAACCAAGAGAAACATTACCCTAGAGATTCACAGGGAGGACCCTGTCCCCCTGAGAATGGCTGCTTAACTGTGTCAGGCCTCTTCAGTTGAAATTTGTCTTCTTTAGAAAGGCAGCTGTGCTCACCATTATACCACCAATGTGCCCAAGCTTGGCTTTTCTATGATTGCATTTCCCAAGTGCTATTCCAATGATGAGTTGATACTCACTTTTAGGTTCCAAGCCTTTTGAGTTCAACTGGTCAAACCAAAGGAAAAATGTTGCTAGAGAAAATTAGGGAAAAGTTAAAGAAGAAAGAAATGATGGTAATTGAGTAGGAAAAAATTTACCCTAATTTATTATATGTGTTGATGATAAAGAAGGAAAACTGCATGTTGATAGTCTCCCTATCATTTTGTGACTCAGTCATTGGGAAGATGTCTGGGGTTTTCCCATTTGCTATTAGCCCTTGTTTTATGTTCCTTACCGCTTGGGGTCTCCCCATTTTACTTTTCTAGGATTGAAAGGCTTATTTTATAAATTATTCATGTGTGTTGTCATATTTGACTTTTCCTATATCCTGAAACTTCACTGTCAAATTTTTATACTGTTAGAGGTGTCTGTATGGTTTCTTTAGTGTATCTTGAAACCTATTTTTGGAAAACATAACTTGGGCTTGATAATCATTAGGGCAGCTATATATAAGTATGCAACTTACTTTTCCACCAAAGAACTGTCAACAGCTGGCAGCTTTTCTCTGCTGCACCTGTTGGCTTTCCTTGATCAATTTTTGATAGTGAGAGTTAATACTGAATTTAATCAGACTTTATTAAGGGACTTTTTGCATCATTTTGATTTTTTAAATAAAACACTTCTGACTTGATATGGAAAGAGTTTCTGAAATACTTCATCTTTCTGCTACTATCCTCCTGTGGCCTAATTTTTCTCATTGGATGTAATCAATTTAAATATTCCTATATTTGGTAACATCCAATCCTTTGACTTTAACAAATTGGTTTAAAGAGCTGTGGAGAAACCAGCCTAGTCCTTTTAATTGTACATCCCAAGCCAGAAGTTTCATCTGTAAGCTTCATTTCAGTGGTTAGTCTTGTTCTGAGTATTTTAAACCATATGTTCAATTTACACGGGACTTCTTGATGTGTTTTGCCAAATCTCCCCCTCCTCCACATAATATGTATAAATTTTTTTCCTGTGTGTGTATGTGTTTAAAACATTAGATTGCACAGATCGGAAGGTATTTGCTGTGGCAGGCATGTTTGCGGCTCGGATGGGTCCTGTGTCTTCTGCTCGAGGGCTGAGTAGTTGGCTTTCATAAAGCAGGAGCAGCTCCCGCTCCAGGCAGCTTGAGGCAGCGAGAGGAAGGAGAACAATGCAGAGCCGCCCTTCTCCCCTGCTTGTTCCTTTGCTGCCTTTATGCTTTTGATAGTTTTCTGGAGAGGAAGAGGGGTGATAGTTCTAGAAATGTTTTTGTAAATGAGGTATAGTTCCTGTCTGTACATCATACCTGCTGACTCACCTAAATTATTAAACGTGGAGCAAGATGAGCAAATGGGATTAAGTTTTATTGAATTGTAGTTACAAGTGGAAAAAAGTATGACCTGTATGAAGAAGTAACAATATGTCAACCTGTTAAAAGCTATTAAAATTAAAATGTTCCTGTGTATGTGTACAAAATGCAAATAACATACAAGGTAAAAATTACAGTGATCAATTTACAACAAAAAAAATCAACATTTTAGCTTTCCAGCTTGTTTGATTAATCAAGCACATTTAATCCTGAATCCATACCATTTCTACAACACAGCTTGGACAAAGTGCTATTGGAAATCAGCCAGGTTTTAAAACTGCAATGTTAAGAGTAGATTGTTAGCTCTCCCAGAATTGGTATAGATGAAGACAAAGAATTTATACTTAAACTCAGGCAATGGTTCTGGATGAGTGAGCAGCTCAGTAATTCTGTTGCTTTCAGTAGAAGTGGTGGAGGTTTAGCGTTTTACCTCGTGGCAGTATCCCTAGAAGGGACTTCTGATATTTAATTTCATAAACACCGAGAGCTTTCTGTGGACCAGGCACTGTACTGGCTCTGGGGATCAGAGGCAATTAGCTGTCCCCATACTCAAGTTGGTTAATGAGTCCAGTGTCATGTGTACCTTTAAAAAATGAAAGGAATGAAGAAAAAGCACCTGCATTTGTCATCTTGAGTAAGTCTGGTAAGTAACTAATTTACACAAGATTCAAATCCATAGCTGTTTTGGAGAAGGTAAATGTCAGATGCACTGTGGCTGTCAGGCACACACAGGTGGTGAATAAACATGGTTGGTGCTTGTTCAATGTGAATTGAAGATAAAAAGACTGATCTTAAGCAAGGTCTGTGATTAATGGGTTTTAGTCTACCCAGTTTGTTTCCAATTATTCCTTAAAGTACTAGTGTGACTAGTATTACAGAGTTATAATCTTCCAAAATTTCACATTGGCCTTGCCTAACATACAGTGTTCATGTGAATGCTAGTTGGACTTTGGGAATCAGGCCATTGAAAACTTGCAGGAAAGAGCTACCCAAATGCATCAAGAAATGTGATTCTGTACTTGAAAAACCAGTGATACTAATTTAAAGGATCATTTGGTTGATTTGCCACGTGATTTGAGATTTCACTTAACTGTTTTTAAAACATCCACTCAAATGTGTTGGTTCTTTCACAGCCAGACTTTCAGAACTAGCTGTCAAACTGGGAAAGCCCCAGTCACACTTCTGTGCTGGAACAAGGCCCAGAATGCAGATGGTTCAAACTCTTCATAGAAAACTGCATGGGATGGAGAGATAAGAAGACCTTTTTAGCATTTCTTAATTTGCAAAACAAAATTTCCAACCTTGGTCTATTGAAGTACAAGTATTTTAACAGTTCTTTTAAGACCATCTAGATAATTTAAAATCTAAGCATTAAAAAAAATTTTAACTGGTATTTGTTTTAAATAAAAACTGACTAGTGCCCCTTTATCTTATCTACAGTTTTGAGAGGCAAGCATTTTTTTCATCTCAAAAGAAATGTTATCATTTCTATGCTGGATTGCATTTTAAAATAACGTGTACCAGTAAGCTTTAGTTATTTTCATAACTACAAAGGGAAGGAAAGGGCTTTGCATGACAGATCTCCAGTTTTCATCGATCAGGCAGAATGACTCTCTCTGCTTGATAAATATAGGAACAGGCTTTGAAAAGTGAAGGGTTTTGGCCCAGACCCTCACGGTGAAGACTAAGCCAGGCCCTCACTGTGCCCCGTCCAGGGGAAGCTCTTCCTCCTAGAGGGTGGTCTCGCCGTCAGCCTCTCTCCCGTATCTGTCCATGTCTGTGAAGTCACACTCTGGCTCCATCTCTATCTTCACCTGTGGCACCATGAAGACTGGGCTCTGTGAGTAGTTGAAGGCAGGTGAGGCTGGACAGGAGATTTTGAAGTGCAGGGTGATGCTGAATGAGAAAGAGAGGAGGGAAGAATGATTTTTCTAGGGTATGGTGTTTTTAAATGCTATCTCCCAGAACAGGGTTCTAGGGCAAACAGTTCTGTCTTTGCTGTTGATCTCTTAACACATCACAGGAACTAGCAGTATCCTATCTGCTTGGCCTTCAGCTGTCACAGTTGCTGCTCTTGCCCTACTTCAACCTATTTTCCACATGGTTGCCAGAGGGAACTTCTGGATCATGAACCTGACTGGTCCCCCATTGTTCAAAGGAGAGAATTCATGCTCCTTAGCCTGGCAAGACAAGAACCTTCTCTGCTCGAACTCCTGCTTGCAGTTTGCCCTGTTCTTAGCCCTGTGTCTGCAGTATTTCAGGCCTCTTCTCGGCACCTGCAGTGCCTTTTCTCTCTTTTTTCCTTTTCTATGCACACCCGGTGGACTCCTATTTATCGTTCCTATTTATTCTCTGGGTAAGGTTGATCCCTCCCTGAGATTCCTGTCCCTTCTTTTGCGTGTTCTCCGTTGTTCTTGGCACAGGGTGGTGTATATCTTTGTTCATATGTCTGTCTTTCTCTAGTCCCAGGGATTAACCACCACGCCTGGTAGATCGTGGATGCTAATCTGCTAAACTAGATCCTGTTGCTGAGTTTCTTTTCTTCACTGAAATGGAATCCTGCTATTAGTCATCTTTGCTTCCATCTACTTTCATAGATTCAGTAAAATACCAGTGTAGTTGAGGTACCATTACTGTTGATGAAATATTCCGCATTTTTGACCTTGTCCTATGCTTTGTGTCCTTTAACAGGGTTTTGGAGGTATTCTATCCTGATCCAAATTCTCTCTCCATTAACTGAAATTGGAGCAATTGGAGATTCAATTTTGTATAGGCTACTTTAAAATGAAAATAAATCAAGATAGACAGAGTGCTTTTCTCCTAACACATTTATTTATTAAGATCAGTGGCATGAGGAGCCCAGGAGCCCTGGCTCGGGAAGTGGGATGAGATGGCAGGCACATATGTCATTTGGACTTGACACTCCTGGGTTATGGTGGCCTTGGGCCTAACGCTTGTACTGGTGATAAATCTCGTCCGGGCAATGTGATAACAGGTTTGACTTATAACTCAGAAGATCCCTTAGGTGATCTACACTCTCTTGTACACGTGTCTTACAATCTTCTGGGTGTGTGCCATCTATATCTGGAGTCGGACAGCCCATGCTTTTCCCGTTAGATGTAGCACAGTGACTCCGGTCCAGTTTAGGGTGCACCGTGGGAGTACGACTGCCCTCACCACCTTCCACAGTGATGACTGAGGCAGACTCTATTGACTCTGAATTCCTTGTTTCTATTTTTGATCCCTTTCCTTGTTTTCAGTCATCAAGTAGTCCCACCTTTTTTGAGGGTGGCTTCTCATTAAAAACAGCAAGGAATCACATTGTTGGCATGGGAGTTGCTGGAAACTGGGCCTTGAATTCTTTCTTGACTATTTTTATCTCCACTCGATCATTGATATTTAGTTTTCCCTGATACCTTTTCTCACCTTTGCTAATTAACCATGCTGTTGTTTTATTCCACAGAGCATTAAAGTGCTTGGTGTTTTGATTCTTAAAGTTCACGTATCCCGGCTTTCAGTAATATATACTTAAATCATGTCTAGTTTCTATTGTCTTTTTTTCAGTATTTACTTTCAATTTTCATTCTACTTCATATTTTATAATAATTTCCTTTACCAAACACGAATACCCTCGTGTGTAGTCATCACATTACGTCAGTAAGAGGACGGACTTGTTATTTGATACTTCATCAGGTCTGCGCCTTTGTGTCCTGAGGTGGAGCAGCAGAGGCCTTTTACTGAGACACTGACTTGAGAAATCCTAGGCATTCAAGCCATTGCTTATTCTCTTATCTAACACCCAAAGAGACTGTCTCATGGCTATTACCTTCGGTCAAGTTCTGAATCACTGAAGGAAGAATCAGAGTGAGTAACTCCAACTGGAAGATCTTTGTCCTGGCAGGAAAATTAAAGTGTCAGATGTGGAGCAGGTTTGAGAACTATTCTGGAGAATACTCTTTCTCCAGTGCTTCCCTCACCCATTTCCTCTCCTTTCTGTTCTCTAACCCCGTGGCCAGTGCTACACCAGATGATACAGGGACCCCAGAGGTGGGTGGCTTCCGCTTCAGTTATTCCTTCACCCAGAGGTAGGTGGGAGGCATGGCAGGGGCCAGGGGAAAATGAGGAAGGGAGATGGATGTATACAAGAGGAAAGGAGAAGGAGAGTGGGAAATTCACAAGGAAGAAGTACCTCTGTGGGAGAATATAAGGGGAAGCCCCTTTGCTGGAAGGCCCTTGTGGGGGCTGGCAGGATGCCTAAAATGGGAAAGTGCCAAGCCCTTAGGGGCACCAGGGTCAGGACTCATGTTGGGATCTTTCAGACTACGCCCAGGATAGACTGTGTTGTCTTGATGACAGGACTGTCCACCGATAGGAAGCTGAGGCTGGGAGTGGGTAAAGACAGCAAAAAAAATCCCCCAGGGTCTTCATAAACCACATCTGGTCCTTTTGGGGCAGGTTCCCTTCCAACATGTGGAAGGTGTTTGTCACTCATTCAGAACCTCGGGGAGCAAGCCCTAGGACCTTGACTAATTCATAATCCTAGTGTGATGCTACTTGCTCTCCTAGAGGAGCAGCTCAGCTGGGATTTGAGCTCTCAGTCATTTCAACAATCATAGGCAACATGCGAGGCTCAACAGGCCATGTTTGGATTAGTGCATCTGAAACAGTGCAAGAGGGGGCAGGTGGTGCCATGGGCAACTGGGGGCACAAGGGGTAAGGAAGGAAAGAGGGGGTTTGCCCACACTAAAGTGAAGACCACTGAAATCTATACACTCTGATTTGGGGCTTCCATATGGTTGGAGTCCCAATTCTTATAGCCCAGTTCTTTTTGAATTCTGCCTAGCACAGGAGTCCTAAGACCAACAGATCTGAGTTAAAAGTGAAAATTCCTTGAGGAAGAGGTAGAGGATTAGTAGTAAGTAGGAAGGGAGAGACACAATGTGTTTTATTTACTGTTAATGCAGAACACACAGAAGAGCTGTACAAAAAAGAGCTTCACGACCCAGATAATCACCATGGTGTGATCACTCACCTGGAGCCAGACATCCTGGAAGGTGAAGTCAAGTGGGCCTTAGGAAGCATCACTACGAACAAAGCTAGTGGAGGTGATGGAATTCCAGTTGAGCTATTTCAAATCCTGAAAGATGATGCTGTGAAAGTGCTGCACTCAATATGCCAGCAAATTTGGAAAACTCAGCAGTGGCCACAGGACTGGAAAAGGTCAGTTTTCATTCCAATCCCAAAGAAAGGCAATGCCAAAGAATGCTCAAACTACCGCACAATTGCACTATCTCACACGCTAGTAAAGTAATGCTCAAAATTCTCCAAGCCAGGCTTCAGCAATATGTGAACCGTGAACTTCCAGATGTTCAAGCTGGTTTTACAAAAGGCAGAGGAACCAGAGATCAAATTGCCAACATCCTCTGGATCATCAAAAAAGCAAGAGAGTTCCAGAAAAACATCTATTTCTGCTTTATTGATTGTGCCAAAGCCTTTGACTGTGTGGCTCACAATAAACTGTGGAAAATTCTTCAAGAGATGGGAATACCAGACCACCTGACCTGCCTCTTGAGAAACCTGTATGCAGGTCAGGAAACAACAGTTAGAACTGGACATGGAACAACAGACTGGTTCCAAACAGGAAAAGGAGTACGTCAAGGCTGTATATTGTCACCCTGCTTATTTAACTTATATGCAGAGTACATCATGAGAAACGCTGGGCTGGAAGAAGCACAAACTGGAATCAAGATTGCCAGGAGAAACATCAATAACCTCAGATATGCAGATGACACCACCCTTATGGCAGTAAGTGAAGAGGAACTAAAAAGCCTCTTGATGAAAGTGAAAGAGGAGAGTGAAAAAGTTGGCTTAAAGCTCAACATTCAGAAAACGAAGATCATGGCATCTGGTCCCATCACTTCATGGGAAATAGATGGGGAAACAGTGGAAACAGTGTCAGACTTTATTTTTTGGGGCTCCAAAATCACTGCAGATGGTGATTGCAGCCATGAAATTAAAAGACGCTTACTCCTTGGAAGGAAAGTTATGATCGACCTAGATAGCACATTAAAAAGCAGAGATATTACTTTGCCAACAAATGTTCATCTAGTCAAGGCTATGGTTTTTCCAGTGGTCATGTATGGATGTGAGAGTTGGACTGTGAAGAAAGCTGAGTGCTGAAGAATTGATGCTTTTTAACTGTTGCCTGGACTGCAAGGAGATCCAACCAGTCCATCCTAAAGGAGACCAGTACTGGATGGTCATTGGAAGGACTGATGCTGAGGCTGAAACTCCAATACTTTGGCCACTTCATGCGACGAGTTGACTCACTGGAAAAGACTCTGATGCTGGGAGGGATTGGGGGCAGGAGGAGAAGGGGACGACAGAGGATGAGATGGCTGGATGGCATCACCAACTCGCTGTGCATGAGTCTGAGTGAACTCTGGGAGTTGGTGATGGACAGGGAGGTCTGGCGTGCTGCGATTAATGGGGTCGCAAAGAGTTGGACACGACTGAGTGACTGTCTGAACTGAACTGAACTGAATGCAGTGGATACTGTTTTGGGGATCTGATTGGACACTTTCCATGGGAATCTTTATAACTGAGGGAGGAGGGAACTGGGGCTGGAGAGCAACAGTGGGAAGAGCTGATAAACACCACCAGTACAACAGTGTTGGCTTTCTTGCCAGGATGGAAAACACATGCATCCGCAGTGTGCAAATCACCATCCTCTTCACACCCAGACAGGTGGTGGGTACTGCAAATACCCTGGGGCCCACTGAGGACACTGGAGAGGACACTACTCTTGCAGGAATGTTACTCATTAGAACTGTTTCAACTGTCATGATAACAGTCATTTGGGAGTGAACCTCACACCAATTGTGAAGATGTGTGTAAAATGAATTTATGTAAATTGGATCCCAGTTTTCCTTTGCATATATAAAGGAAGCTTTTTTCCCTCCCCTGAAATAGTTCCTGGCATGTGGTAGGCACTCAAATATTTATTGAATGAATCAATGAAAGAATATTTGTCTTTAAAAGGCACTTAGACTCTCGGCTTCTTTGTTT
The DNA here is from genome assembly GCF_029378745.1 of Bos indicus. Lineage (NCBI taxonomy): Eukaryota > Metazoa > Chordata > Mammalia > Artiodactyla > Bovidae > Bos > Bos indicus. The sequence continues at coordinate 10,331,870 of NC_091770.1, read as the reverse complement.
GCAGAACCTAACTTTCAAATCATCTAACTCATTCACAAAGGGGAGTTCCTTGGTGGCCTAGTGGTTAGGATTCTGAGCTTTCACTGCTGTGACCCGGGTTCAATTCCCTGGTCGGGGAGCCGAGGCCCTGTAAGCTGTGCAGCACAGCCCTTTGGAGGGGGGCGGGAAATCAATGAAAAACATGTGGACAGGGATTGTGGGCCTCTTACCTTCCTGGAAGAGGACAGTAATCAAGGACCAGGGGAGTTTGGGCCTATCACTATCATCAGAAGGCGGTTTGATTGTCATTAGTCAGTCAGCAAGGGCTTGCCTGTGAGCAACTTTGATCTGCAAAAGGCAAGATTGCTAGAATAGTTGATGGTGGAGGCAGGGATATGGGTTTGGGTCAGACTGGGAAGGATGGGAGCCAGACATGGTTATTAGGAATGGCATGGGCAGCTCAGTATATGGGAAATGATCAGATCCAAAGTGGGGAATGGTTTTCTTATTCCCTCCTAGACATGACCATTTTGGGTGAATCACTTCCATTTTGGGGACAGTTTCATCATTTGTAATGAAAACTTGAAGTAGACAATCTTATCCACAAATATTTTGTAATTTACTATAAATTCGGGACTGGCTTCTTGTCTGTTGACTCCCTGTTTTAGGGTGAGATGGGGAGGAACATGGGAGAAGGGAGGGGCTGATGGGGCAACTGAGAGGTCCCAGACATTTGGGGAATTGGTCACTCTTTCAGTGAGGACCTGTGCCTCTTCCCCCACCTCCCTCCCCAGGACCCTAGGGACAGCTCCAAGCAAGACTCGGCCCCAATCTTCCCACTTGTCCAGGAATCCAGTCTACTAGTGAGTCCCCATTAGCACCCTCCCCGCCAGGCCTGCTCTGTCCTTTGGAGGTCAGTTGTCATAACCTTGATGATGGAGCCGAGGCTTCTGCACTGTCCCCTCTGGGGCCTATACTGCTGTTACAATGAGCCCAGGGGCCCACAGAAATTGGAGACAGTGGGCCTGGCCAACCTTTTCCCTGGGTGAGGGGGCTCATACATTCTGGCCTACGATAATGGTATTCACAGAAACAGACGTGATCTCAGCACATCAGACCAAGGCTGGGCCTGGGCAGTGCCCCCTGGATACCTGAGAAGCCACCCCTCCCTGGCCATGGCAGAGGTGGAGGGAGGGTCTTGATCCCTCCCGTCAGCTGAGGCCTCCCATCCTCCCCACCTCCTCGTCACTGTCTTCATGGGCCCCTTTCCTTCTCTTCTTCTTATCTGCCTCCTTTTTCTCCTTCTCTGGGAGGATGTTGTCAATCCAGGCCAGGTCATGCTGGGAAAAGATGAGGTCCAGAAGCCTTCGAACAATGATGAGACCCAGGATCTGTGGTGAGAGTTCAGAGAAAACCATGGGTTCAAGGCCCCAAACTCCAGCATTTTTTTTTCCCCTCCCTCAGTCAGTTCAGGGACTTTTGCTGGTATCTTTGGAACCTTCTCAACACTTCTCCAGTTCAGGGGTGATTCAGCACGCAGCATCACCCCTGAACTCCCCACTGTTGGAGAGGATCCATTTCACATTCCCTGGAGTTGTGGTTTTCAACCTTGGATGCAGATTTATGCTTACTTGTAAACTTACTACAAACACCAATGCCTGGGTTTTTCTGAGGTTCTGTCTTAATCAATCTGTGGGTGAGGCCCACATGTACTTTTATAAAGTTCCCAAGTGACTCTTATGAGCAGCCAGGGTCAAGAAGCACTGACTCAGAGCCCTCAGGATATTTCCGATCTACTCTGTGTCCTCAATTTGGCCCCTAATCCAGCCCTGCAGGCTTTGGGGCCCACCCAGGGCTTCCCCAAAGCATTAGCCCATAGTAACCCCCTCTATTTCCCAGGCCCCGGCAGGGGCAGAGCCCACTGTTCCCCACGGGGACAGATACATGTTGTGGGCTTTTCTTCTTTTCACTTTTAATTTTGGGATAATTTAAAACTTACCCACAATTTCAAGAATAGCCAAAGAATTCTCACATACTTTCCCCAGCCTCTCCAAACAATGACATGTTAATGACATTAAAATTTGAAGTTCTAAATCTCTGATTCTAGCTCTCCCTATCCCATCCCCCCATTCATTTTTCAAATTCAATGTTATTGAAAGGTATATACTTAGCATAGATCTACTTCTGCACTTGGTTTGAATTTTGGCAGTGGGGCACTCAGTCTCCTTGTTGAATTTGCCCAGCTCCATCACACCACAGAGAAGGGGAGTTTGGGTGGCTTTTGCATTCTCACTGAGCCGCCCTGACCTGAGCTGGGTGGAGGCAGGCGTGTGGATTGTCACTACAGTATCCACCCACCACACACAACCTGTGCCCCCTCTAAGCCTCTCCATTCCACCATCAACCCCCTAGCTCCATCTGGCCTGGAGTCACAACCCGAATCTTGATCTGTGCCTGCCTTTGTGACCCCAAGAGAGGCCATTGTGGAGGAGACTAGGGTGGGTCTCCCTGTGGACACCTTCCCTGGCTGAACCTGCAGAACAAGGAGGGAGAAGCCTGTGCCCATCTTACCATGACTGGGAAGATGATGGCGGCCATTGTGGACTTGAGGATCCAGAGCACAGCCAAGCAGAGTATCTGCACCAGGGTGAAGAGGTGGATCCGGCGCAGCGGCACGTGCCGCAGGAAGGCATGGTCTGGCTGGTGCTTGGCGGGCATCAGGAAGAGTTTGCAGCGATCCCAGAACTGGTGAGGACAGTGTGAGTCTCAGCCAGGCCTTGGAGACCCTGCTGGCCCTGCTGGGGGCTTGGATCTGGTAGAATGGGTGCCACAGCAGGGTCTCATTGAGGGGAGCCCCTGGTCAGGTCTCGAGGATGCAAAGGAGGGGGAATGGAGGTCTAGGAGGAGGTATAATGAGATTTTATGGGGGGGTGCTGAGCTCTTGGGGAGGGGTAAAGCCCTGGTTCAGGCCCCAGTAAACACTCCACTTTCAAGGAAAATGCAACTTGAAAGCAACACAAGCTATCTGGTATATCATGGTAAATAGCAAAATGTTTTCTTCTGTACAGCTTGCCTTAGCAGAGAGTGGTAGTGAAATGCTCATAGGAATCAGCGTGATCTGGGTTTTGAGTTCTGAACCTCAGTTTCTTCATCTGTAAACTGAGGACCTAAGGACCTAAGGGTCCTTACCTGGATGCCATTCAGGGAGGCCACACCCATGTAGAGGAAGACTCCATACAGCACTGGCAAAGGGATGTACTGAAACGAGAGGGGAGGCAGAGCTCTGGACTGGGCCACGACCACAGCAGGCTGCTGGCCACTCTGTTCAGGATGGCAGTGTCTGCCAAGTCACGGAGGCAGCCTGGTCAGCCTCGGCTTTCCCCAGGTGTTGAAAGAGTTGGAATTTTGGAGGAATGAAGCATCTGTGACCACATCTGGAGCAAGAGTGTCCGTGGGGGAGGAAATGGTCTCTGGGGCTCTGCTGCCCCTTTTCTAGCCCAGTGAACAGCTGCTCTCCCAGCCTCCCCCCTCCCTGCCCCCAACTTTATGCCCTACAGAAGCCGTGTAGTCCGGCTGAAGATTAACCTGGAACATGGCAAATATCTACAGACTGCTCGTTCGTGCCAGCCCCTTCCCACCTCCAGCCCCAGCTAACGGCCCCCCTAAACTGCACTGCTCAGCTTGCAGGGGGCTGGTGACCCTTGATGAGCTTACCTACTAGTGGGGAGTACCTGCTGAGGAACAAAACTCATGCAACATATACAATCAGGTAAAAAAAGAAGCAGAACAGTGTATGAAGTGACCGCCAATGGGCGACAACCAAGTGCTGATGGTCTCGTGGGTAGCTGTCCTTCCCATCATGCTCTTGGGTAGTTCGCTTTTCCAAACATGGGATCTTATCACTCATACTGGTCTACAGTGGGCACGAGACTCTTTAGAAGATTTCTAAGGTACGTCTCCACTGTGTAAGCTGTGTCTTTCCTTCTTTTCTCCTTCCCTTTACCTGCACGAGGCTGGTTCGCTCCCTCCCAGGGCTGCTGTGCTGAACACTCGCAAGAACACAAAGTACTATATCCAACTTTTAGAAGTCCATTTAAGAATGCTGGCAAATCCAAACAAATCAACAACCTCTCATTTAAAATAAACTAGGCTATTCTTGCCTGGAGAATCCCAGGGACGGGGGAGCCTGGTGGGCTGCTGTCTATGGGGTCACACAGAGTCGGACACGACTGAAGTGACTTAGCAGTAGTAGCAGCAGGCTATTTTTTAAACACAAAGCATGATTTGGACTCACTCTACGACATTTGAACTTAAAGGAAACATGGGTCCATGACATCATTCCATTGGTATATGAGGAGGTTTTTGCCTTATTAAATAAGGCAAAAATTTCAACTCATCAACAGACAATTGGTTTAATAAATGTGGTGGGTATCTTTGTGTATATCTACAGATAAGTATACATCATACATACATACAATGAAATATTATCCTATTACATAGCAATAAAAAATGAAATATTGCCATTTGCACAACATGGATGGACCTAGAGAATATCCATACTAAGTCAGACAAAGACAAATACTATATGACACCACTTACACGTGGAATCTAAAAAATAATACAGATGAATCTGTATAAAACAGAAACAGGCTCACGGACGAAGAAAAGAAATGTACGGTTACCAGAGGGGAAAGGGAGAGGGAGGAATAAATTAGAGTATGGAATTAACAGATACACACTACTGTATATACAACGTTTAAACAACAAGGATCTACAGTACAACACAGGGAACAAGAGTCAATACTTTGTAATAACTTATAATGGAAAATAGTCTGACAAAAAAATCTGGCCTAATCATCCTCAATGGAGAAGGCAATGGCACCCCACTCCAGTACTCTTGTCTGGAAAATCCCATGGATGGAGGAGCCTGGTGGGCTGCAGTCCATGGGGTCGCTAAGAGTCGGGCACGACTGAGTGACTTTACTTTCACTTTTCACTTTCATGCATTGGAGAAGGAAATGGCAACCCACTCCAGTGTTCTTGCCTGGAGAATCCCAGGGACGGGGGAGCCTGGTGGGCTGCTGTCTATGGGGTTGCACAGAGTCGGACATGACTGAAGCGACTTAGCAGACTTAGCAGAATCAGCCTCAAAGTGTGGGAGCAATTAAGAGAGAAATGAAATCTTAAATAAAAGATTAAGCTATAATCTGTAACAACACAAATCTTTTAAAATTTAATTTATTTTGGCTGCACTGGGTCCTAGTCGCTGCGTGTGGTTGAGGACAGTGGGGCTACTCTGGTTGCAGTCTGCAGGCTTCTCACGGCAGCAGCTTCTCTTGTACAGCACATTTTCTTTTCTTTTCTTTTTTGTACAGCACATTTTCAATAGTTGTGGCCCTTGGGCTTAGTTGCCCCACAGCTTGTGGAATCTTCCTGGGACCGGGGATCGAACTCATGTCCCCTGTATTGGCAGGGAGATTCTTAACCACTGGACCACCAGGGAAGTCTGACACATTTAATATGGCTTGAAACTTCTGTTTTGCTCTAACGAGGGTGAAAACCACATCAAACAGAAGAACTGGACTGTCTTAGTTTGCAGTTATCAGTGACTGATTATCATCACCTCATTATTAAGCCTAGGGAATTGTCTCCAGTCTTGTCATTTGTGTATTAAACAGCAAAGACATCACTTTGCTGAGAAAGGTCCATATAGTCAAACTTATGGTTTCTTCCAGTAGTCATGTACAGATGTGAGAGCTGGACCATAAATAAGGCTGAGCACCAAAGAACTGATGCTTTTGAATGTGGTGCTGGAGAAGACTCTTGACAGCCTGTTGGACTGTAAGGAGATCCAACCAGTCAATCCTAAGGGAAATCAATCCTGAATATTCATTGGAAGGACTGATGCTGAAGCTGAAGCTCCAATGCTTTGGCCACCTGATGCGAAGAATCGACTCATTAGAAAAGACCCTGATGCTGGGAAAGATTGAAGGCAAAAAGAGAAGAGGTTGGCAAAGAATGAGATGGTAAGATAGCATCACTGACTCAGTGGACACGAAATTGAGCGACTCTAGGAGATAGTGAAGGACAGGGAAGCCTGGTGTTCTGCAGTCCATGGGATTGCAAAGAGTCAAACACCACTTAGCAACTGAACAACATCTTGTCATTTGCAGGCTGAAAGAGCTTTCTCAGAAAATCCGAAAGGTCTGTGACATTACACTCTGACCAGTGATGGGGTTGTAATCTAGAATTCTAGATTAACTGATGCAAATCTTTCTTGGATATCCAGGGAGGAGCTTTTCTCAAATATTAATGACAGAGTAAAGCGGCAAAAAGGTGCCTCTAGTGTCAGCTTTATACCACTTGCTAAAGCGAAGAACAAGGATCAGGGTCCTACAAACATAAGACCTTCCTATATAATTTGAGTTTGAGACCGTGAGAACAATATGGGGACAAAAGGGGAAGCTTCTGATACGATCAGGAGTTCCTCTGAGGCAGTAGGCAGAAATTCACAATCCTGACAAGCTGTGGCGAGTTGCTAACAAAAAGTAAAACAAGAAAAACCCTTTGGGGCTTGGAATGAACTGAGAATCTGCAAAACTGAGTCTGTAAGACATTTATGCTGCCCAGCAGATACACAGTCACTTCATCCCCCAGTGCCTTTGTTTGGCAAGATAACCAAATATTTGCAAATTGGTGATGGAAGGACTGAAGATTATCACTGATCCTCTAGTAAACATCACTGTATCTAACGTCAGTCTAACCGTTCATTGGTTCAGAGAGATGGGTAGGAGGTGGTTTTGTTCCTTGCTGCTCAAAGTGTGATCTTTGGACCAGCATGATTTGGTACCATTGGTGAGTTTGTTAAAAATGCAGAATTTGGGGCCCCCCACACAGCTACTGAGTCAGTATCTTCATTTAACAAAATTTCCAGATGAATTTTAATACACATGAAAGTTTGAGAAGTCCTAGAACAGAACTCTACTGGGGGAATTGGTACAGAAATAGGTGAAGTTAATAAATGATATACAAACAAAAATAACAATAAAAACACTAACATCTAGGATATAACTTACACCCTCAAAATCTGCAGCATCTTCTCTGTTGGCTACATAGATAAAAACTAAAATTTTCAACTAAAGCATGCTGCTGCTGCTGCTGCTGCTGCTGCTGCTGCTAAGTCGCTTCAGTCGTGTCTGACTCTGTGCAACCCCAGAGATGGCAGCCCAGCAGGCTCCCCCGTCCCTGGGATTCTCCAGGCAAGAACACTGGAGTGGGTTGCCATTTCCTTCTCCAATGCATGAAAGAAAAGGGAAAGTGAAGTCGCTCAATCATGTCTGACTCAACGATCCCATGGACTGCAGCCTACCAGGCTCCTCCGTCCATGGGATTTTCCAGGCAAGAGTACTGGAGTGGGGTGCCATTGCCTTCTCTGCAACTAAAGCATGGCCTTGGGTAAATAGTTCTCTAGTGTGAGTTCTCAATGAGTCTAGTACTTGCCTATGTTGATAGAACTAGGAAAATTTAGAGTTGCAAAAACTTAAACAAGCTTCATGGAATATTTTCTTGATTGGAAATAAATTCTGGGATTCTATCCAGTAACTCAAATCTGTTTTAAAGTTGTATTTTTCTTGAACTGGCTATACCAAATATCTCTACCTAAAAGCAATGTCGCGTTTAGCACTGGTGTCAACCAGTGGCTTCCCTGGTGGCTTGTGGGTAAAGAATCCACCTGCATCGCAAGAGATGTGGGTTCGATCCCTGCGTCAGGAAGATGCCCTGGAGAAGGAAATGGCAACCCACACTCCAGTATTCTTGCCCGGGAAGTCCCATGGACAGGGGAGCCTGGGAGGCTACAGTCCTTGGGATCACAAGAGTTGGACACAACTTAGCGACTAAACAACAGCAACAAACTAATGATAATGCTTCAATCATCGAACAATTTTGAAATCCTTGATATATACCTTGATATAATTACATCAGAAATCTTAAATCTTATGGTAAGACTTTAGATGTCTTTCCTGTTATAAAATGTGTCAAAAAGACTAAATAAAATGATTATATATATATATTTCCACTCATTGTAAAAGAGTGGCAGCCAGATTTTTCAAATCCTTTTGTGATGGAATGCAACAACAGTATCAGAGCATTTGGAGCTATAATAAACCCCATAAAAACTTTGTCATGACAGCTAACGCCATAATGAACATTTCCCCCTAGATGGCACCTCACCCTGTTTACAGAGCTTGTTTTTCTCTTCTTTTTGCTGCACTGCCTGGCTTGTGAGATCAGCTCTCCAACCGGGGATCGAACCCAGGCCACAGCAATGAAAGTGCAAGTCCTAACCACTGGACTGCCAGGGAATTTTCTCATTCCGCCCCCCACAGGGCTGAAATTTTATTAAAATTTTTTTTATTGCAAGATGTTTGCTTTACAATATTGTGCCGGCTTCTGCCATATATCAACATGAATCAGCCACAGATATACATACGTCCCCTCCGCCTTGAGCCTCCCTCCCATCTCCCACCCCATCCCACCCCTCTAGGCTGGCACACAGCACTGGGTTGAGCTCCCTGAGTCACACAGCAAATCCCCACTGGCTCTCTATTCCATACGTGGTGATGTATGTTTCCACGCGACCCTCTCCATTCACCCCGCCCGCTCCCTCCCCCACACAGGCTCAGCAGTGCCATCTTTCTCGATTCCATGCACACGCGTCAATATACAACGTTTGTCTTTCTCTTTCTGACTTCACTCTGTACGATAGGCTCTAGGTTCATCCACCTTATTAAGACTGACAAATGCATTCTTTTTTTTTTAAAGCTGAGTAATATACGTTGTGTATATGTACCACAAACAATAAATGCTGGAGAGGATGTGGAGAAAAGGGAATCCTCTTGCACTGTTGGTGGGAATATAAACTGATAACAACCACTATGGAGAACACTATGGAGATTCCTTAAAAAACTAGGAAAAGAACTACCATATGACCCAGCAATCCCGCTACTGGGCATGGACCCTGAGGAAACCATAACTGAAAGAGAAGCGTGCGCCCCAGTGTTTGCTGCAGCAACACTGCAAGAGCGAGGACGTGGAAGCAGCCTGGATGTCCACTGACACATGAATGGATGTGGAAATTGCGGTGTATATATATACACGCACACACAATGGAATGTCCCTCATTTTAAAAATATCTATTTGTTTATTTGTGCTGGGTCTTAGTTGCGGCATGTGTGGGATCTAGTTTCCTGACCAAGGATTGAATCTGGGCCCCCTGCCCTGGGAGCCCCAGAGTCTTACCCACTGGACCACCGGGATAGTCCCCTCATTTGTTTTTATAAGATGCATAAATTAATAAATACAGTACACAAGCTTTTTGTGTGGAAAATTGCAGCAGAAAGGAGTTTCCATTGCTGCTTACAATAGGAAACTGTATTTTACCAAAGAACGAGCAATGAGGCTACACATCGCTTAAAATATGATCATCAGATGCTTGGGCAATAGCATATCTTATGCACAGAACTATTTTCATCCCAATTACTTTAAGTATATTCCCTGGGCATGCTGTTGATATTTATGTTAAGATAGACAAAATTAGTGAAAAAACAAAAATTTACTAAAATTAGGGCTTGCCTGGTGGCTCAGATGGTAAAGAATCCGCCTGCATGTGGGAGACTTGGGTTCGATCCCTGGGTTGGGAAGATCCCCTGGAGGAGGGCATGGCAGCCCACTCCAGTATTCTTGCCTGGAGAATCCAATGGGCAGAGAAGCCTGGTGGGCTATAGTCTGTGGGGTCACAAAGAGTCAGACACGACTGAGCGACTAAGCACAGCCCACGGCAAACGTGAGTTCAAAACCCTAGAAGAGTGATACTCATAATGTGTCCATGAGATAACTGATAAAATGCAAATGGAACAAAAGGAGGGAAATGAGTGGGGTTTTCTAATTGCTTTATGTTCCATTCAAATACAAGAGCTTGTGAGAAATGACTAAATAAATAACTGAACAATCACCAGCTGGGGCACAGTAGTCACTCTCTCACAGGGAGGCAGACACTGCATCTGCAGTGTTCGTAGGAACTCTTGGCTCCTAAAGTGCCTGTTGGAGCTTTTTTAACACACACACTCAGCTGTTGGACAGTATTGGGATTGACAGGCACAATGGTTCTTTGGAAGCCCCTCCATAAAAGCAAATATTCCCTGATCATTTAAAATATTCTTTTAAATTAACAAAACATCCCTCTCTCCCCCATTGTATGTAATCTGTTTCCTGCAAAATGGAAACATCCCTTAAAAAAATTATTCAATACTGTTTGGTTGTGTTCAGCACCAATTCTCAAGCCAGAAATTTTTCCCATCATAAATCAATTAACATCATGGTTCATTAGTCTTTTTTTTTTTTTTTCACAAGCTCACCCCTGAATGAGCCATTCTGGGAGATATATGCTCCAAATATATTCCTTATCGTTATCACCTCTTCCAGCTGATCTAATGGGACTATTTGAAGCTATAGTAGGAGGAAAAAGTCACTTATGTGCCCAAGACATGCAAGACAGAGGAGCAGAACACAGGCCCCAAGAGCAGTGACAGAAGCCTCCCCTGTAAGTTTAAACTTCAGAAAACATGTGAACGAGGAGGCCAACAACCGCAAAATGGAAAAAGCCAACTTAAGAAGCTACTGATTTAAGCAAGGATGGAATTTGGCAAGGGTGGAAATGTCCTCCAGAAAGGTGAGGGTGGACCCTGGGAGGGGTAAGAAAGAGCAATGAGGATGGCCTGGTGCTGACAGTAAAAGTGAAGTGGCTCAGTCGTGTCTGACTCTTGCGACCCCATGGATTGGGGCCTACCGGGCTCCTGTGTCCATGGAATTTTCCAGGCAAGAGTACTGGAGTGAGGTGCCATTGCCTTCTCTAGGGGATCTTCCTGACCTAGGGATTGAACCCAGGTCTCCCACATTGTAGGCAGACGCTTTACCATCTGAGCCACCAGAGAAGTCCAGGGAACAGAGATGTAAAGGATACAATATTACAGAAAACAGTAGTGATGACGGGATATCTTTGGCCTATTAGGGGCCATGTGGAGAGCCTGTTCCGCGCTCTGAAGCATCAGGCCAGTGCCTTCGCAGATGGACAGGGCCCTCGCAGAGGGTGCGGAGCCTCACCTGCAGGATAGGAGCCAGGAAGACAGAGATCCCTGTCAGGATGAAGACGATGGTGCCAGTCACTCTCTGTTCCCTGGCAGAGAAGAGCACATGGTCAGGGTGGGCTGGGAGGTGCTCTGTGACATTCCAGCCTTCTGTGGGCACTTGAAGGCTGTGTCCAAGGCCCTGGGCTCTGCCTTGCTCTCCCATTCCAGAGAGTAAACCAGTGACCTGAGGACAAGCTGCCCAGCACATGGGTAGAGGGTGAATCTGACTGAGGTGAGGGCATTTGTAGGGTTCTTCAGGAGGCTGTTCAGGGCGTGCTTGAGCCAGACCGACTTGGCTCTAATCCTGGCTCTGCCACTTACTAGCCATGTGGCATCAGTCAAGGTCCTAAACGTCTTCAGCATCAGGAGAATGTACTTCATGGCGCCCACCTGAGGGGTTGCTGTGCGGATGAAGTGGGAGATGAAGTGTTCATTATCCCTGCCTATCAACTGTAATAGGACCTCACGTCTGTGGGACATGACTGATGAGGATGTAGGGGAAGGGGGCCAGGCTGCTGGCAGAGCAGGTACGGGGGCTGCAGGGCAGGTGTGTTTTCTGGAGTGCTCAGACACAGGCACAAGCCTGGAGGGAGCTTGGGGCTCTGTGGCAGACTGCTCAGGCCCAGACATCTGGGGCTTGGGGATCCAGGAGAGGACGCTGCCCTGACCCCAGGAACCTCGCTCAGGACCTGCTGGGTGGCCCAGGTATTCTCAAGCCATGGGCAGAAGTTCTTAGGACAGCCATGTATGAGAACATCAGTGTCTGATGTGGGCTCACCCCAGAGTTCCTAAGGGGTGGAAGACGCACTTCCCTGCCTGAAACAGGTCAAGGACCTGACTTGGGCATGAGCGGAGGGGCAAGGGAAGGAACATAAGTGACAGGCCATGGGCCACAGCCCAGGGGTAGAAGTGGTCCCGGAAAGGCTTTCTGGAGGAATGAGATTGAGCGAGACGTGAACCCTGATTTGGGGGGTTTGAGGGATGGCATGGCAGGGAATCTTAAAGAGGGGACAAAAATCAGGTCAGAAGATGCTCTGTGGGAACCCTTGAGTGGCCTATATAAGCAAGAAGGAGACTGTGACGGGGCTGGTGTGCATGCTGGGAGTCTGTTAAAAAGATGCTACAACAGCTGAAGTTTTGTCTTCCTCTTCCCTCCCTTCAGAGCTATCACTCCTATCCCTGTGGCTCTGGATTGTTAGAGAAGGGGCCCTATTCACCCAAATACCTCGATGGTAAAAACCCCCTTCCCCACCCCCCAGACTGACCCCAACTCTGGCTCAGGTGGTCCCCAGGCCCTGACCTTCACCTACCTGACCCCCAGGAACTGGGGCTGCTCCCCAGGGGCGCTGGTCTCTGTCTCCATCTTGAGGCTGTCGATGTGGGCAATGGAGATGACCGTGGCAGCCACGTACCAGGGGAGCCCCATGAAGGAGCAGAGAGCCATGAGGGTGCCCACCCAGAACAGGTCCAGATGGTAGCCAGCCGCCTTCTGCAGAGGCAGTGGGAGGGAGGAAGCTGTCTAGGGAGCCTGCTCCCAGCCACCTGTTGGGTGGGGTGGGAGAGACAGAACTCTCCCAAAGCAGCCATTTTGCAGAAGAGGTTTTGAGGGCTCTCCTCAGCCTTCTGGATAGCACTCTGGAAGGACTGCCGCCCTAAGGTGGTCAGGCCTTACCACCCCCAGAGTTTGGTGAACCAGGGAACTGATGCAGGTCAGGGAGGAGAGGTGTTCAGGCTCGGAGAGGCCCTGGGTTTGGGTCCTTGGGAAGCAGGGCCTTCTACCCAGCAAAGCAATATCTCTACAATTCCCTAATGAGAAGCCCCAAATGGGGCATGTCTAGCCCAGGCCTAGAGTGGTCCAGATTGGGATGGGGGAGAGGATAGCTGGAGTCTCCTCAGACCCAGAGGCAGGGAGAGGAGCTGGAGGGGCCAGGAAGGCGAAGAATGCTCCTCTGTCTATGGTTCTGGAACAAAATCCCCTTGTTAGCATCTGTTCAGACTTCCGAGTTCAATGTCGGGAGACAGAGTTGGGAAAGTCACTTTGGGAGAAGCGAGAAGCGCATGCCCAGGGGCCCAACCTGCGTTTGGTCCTGGCCCTTTTGGCTTTATCCACATCTGGAGGTCACATTCCCCTGCCCCCCTCCCCCCATCCCCCCAGAACTCCAGTCTCCTGCCCTCATACTTGCTTCACAAATGGCCCAACATTTCACAAGAAGCAACACCTCCCTCCTTCATCCCTTCTGACTCTATGCGAAGAGGCTGTGCCCCTGCCTCCTAGCACCAGGCTTACCCTCAGCTTGTTCTCCTTCCGGTTGACTATGACGGCAGTGATCTGCTGGTCCATGAAGATCAGGATGGTCACCAGCAGGGCGGGCAGGATGCTCGCTAGGTACACCCACCACGGGTTCTTCCCAAAGGGGGCCACGAACCAGCCTCGGTCAGGCCGTGTGGGCTGAACAGAGCAAAGGAGAGGCCCTTTCCTCTCTCCCTTGTCCTGGAGCACTTGTTGTCTGGCCCACTGTCCCAGACCTCTGCTATTCCCACACCTGGAGTACTTTTCAAGTATATTCTTTCTCCTTAAAGCATTAGGCACCTGCAACTTTAAAGAGATCCAGGAGGCACAGGGGTCTTGGGAAGGATGTGGTGTCTACAGAACAAAGGAGATGATTTGTTGCAGCTGCCCTGGGCTTGTTTGGGAAACAGGGTGGTGGAGAGTCAGAGGATGTTGGGAGAGAGTTTGTGGTCACTAATTGCAAAATATGCTAACAAGAAATGGGAATGAGACCTAAAAGCAAGAAAAGAGAAAATGAGAGGCCCAGTGCCTGGCACTTTCTGCCTCTCCTCTGAGTCATCTGTCTGGGGAGTGTTATAGTGTTGTCTGTAAAATACCAGACATTAATTCAGACTTGAATATTGAGAATAAGGCATTATCTGTGCAGGAGCTGGGCTGAAGTTTATACTCTGCTTATTTAAGAGAAAGAAGTACTTTAAATTTCAAGGCCAACATGAGTTTTTAGGAGATGTTAAAACTGAAATAATGTTGCAAAAGTCAAGCCCTCAAAAGTAGGGAGGGTCAGTTCTAGAACCTCTACCTCCCAGTTCAGTTTAGGTGGGCGGTGCTCCTTGTGAGGGAGCAGGGCTCAAGCAGAGCTACAAGCAAATAGCACCAACTCTGGACTAATGGCTCAGTCAGTAAAGGATTCGCCTATAGCACAGAAGACCCAGGTTCAATCCCTGGGTTGGGAAGATCCCCTGGAGAAGGAAATGCCAACCCACTCCAGTATTCTTGCCTGGAAAATCCCATGGACAGAGGAGCCTGGTGGGCTACAGTTCATGGGGTCACAAGAATTGGACACCACTTAGCAAGTAAACCACCACTACTAATGGGAAATTTATGGAACTTACGCAGGCCCTGGAAGCTCCTGGAGGACTTGTTAAAATGCAGAGTGCTGAACGCCACCCCCAGATTTCCAGAGCACACTCTGAGGATCATTGGTTTGTGTTTGTTTTGCTCACCTTGCAAGATCTCATTTCCCTGACCAGGAACTGATCCTGGGCCATGGTGTGACAGCCCAGCATCCCAACCACTAAGCTACCAGGGAACTCTCGAGGATCACTGTTTTAAAGGACCATTTTCAACAGATCCCAAGTGGCTCATCTTACAGACTACCATGAGTGAAGGAATTGTAGACCCATAAGTGGAAATCAAGGGGCCTCAGCTGGACTGGAGCGTGGATTCCAGCACCTTCCCTTTATCCTGTGGCTACACAGCAGAAATTCATCATGGATCTATCTGCAAGCCACCACCTCAAAGGACTGCCCCCAGGAGTCTGTGTAGTGAAAGTGTGAAGCATATACAGAGAACCAATGTGGTCTCTTGGCTGAGTACATTAAAAACTTGATCAGCATAGAGGGGAGGAGATCTGCAGCTGGGGGGCAGGCAGAAAAAATGCCCAGAGCAGGGTTCCAGAGCAAACCTTAATTTCGCTGGGCACCAGCAGCTTGGGGGTTGCCAAGCCAAAACAGGCATCAATTCCACAGAAGAGCAGGATGGAGAAGATGATGGAAAAGTCAGCTATTAGGGCGCGAACCTGCAAAAGAGAGATGAGCACGTCAGAGAAGCTCCTGCCCACTCCGGGCAGATATCATCCTCTAGCAGCAAAGAGGAGAACTGCTGAGAGCCTGAGCTCCAGAGTCAGAACACCCATCTTCAGCTGTCTCAGAGAGGGCCAGTTGTTCTCTAAGCTGGATGAACTTGGTGACATTCCCACCCATTGCTTTTTTGTCTCCAACACCTGGTTTTCCAAAACCTTTGTGTTTTTACCAATCTGACAGCTGTGAAATGGCTATGCTCTTACTCTTCTCTGCAACACTGAATTTCAAGAGGCAATGTGGTGGTTTGTAAGTAATTTGACAGCGGAAAAGGTGGTGGTTTTTTAAAAGTCTTCATTGAGTTTGTTACAATACTGCTTCTATTTTATGTTTTGGTTTTTTGGCCACAAGGCATGTGGGATCTTAGCTCCAACCAAGAATCGAACTTGCACCCCCTGCAGTGGAAGGCAAAGTCTTAACCACTGGTTCACCAGGGAAGTCCCAGGACTTTGATTTACTGCATTTGTGTTGCAAGTACACTACTTTTCACTCAAGTTGTATTTTGTAAAGGCCACATAAAAGATTCTTTAGAAAGAGTAAATAGGTAAAAAAAAAAAAAAAATGAAGAACCTAAGAATAAATCTAATAAAAAATGTGCAAGACCTCAAGATCAAAACTTATAAAACACTATGAAGAGGAAAAAACACCTTAATAAATGGCAAGGCATACCACATTCATGGGAGCTTCCCTGGTAGCTCAGCTGGTAAAGAATTGCCTGCAGTGCAGGAGACCTGGGTTCGACCCCTGGGTTGGGAAGATCCCCTGGAGGAGGGCATGGCAACCCACTTCAGTATTCTTGCCTGGAGACTCCCATGGGCAGAGGAGCCTGGCAGACTATAGTCCATGGGGTCGCAAAGAGTCAGACACGATTGAGTGACTAAGCACAGCACAGCATACCATATTCATGGATCAGAAGACTCAGAATTTCTCCTCAAGTTGACATTTAGAGTCAACATAATTCTATCAAAATTCCAACAAGTTTTTATTTTGGTGAAATTTAAGATTCTACAATTTATGTGGAAATGCAAAAGGCCAAGGCATTATTGGAAAAAAAGGACAAGGAGGGAAAGTTTGGTCTGTAAGATATACATATGTATTAATCAGTCTTATAAATGAAGACTGATATTGACATAAAATAAATCAGTGAAACAGAATAGAAAGCTTAGAAACAGATCCCATCACATATGAACATTTGATATATAGCCAGGGACACACTGCTTCCCTTGTGGTTCAGCTGGTAAAGAATCCTGTAATGCAGGAGACCTGGGTTCCATCCCTAGGTTGGGGAGATCCCCTGGAGAAGGGAAAGGCTACCCATTCCAGTATTCTGGCCTGGAGAATTCCATGGACTACAGTCCATGGGGTCGCAAAGAGCTGGACATGACTGAGCGACTTTCACTTTCAAGGGAAGCACTGCAGAGCAGTGGGGAAGGGATAGCCTCTCTTTTTTAAAAAAAAAAAAAGTGCTTGAGCGATTGGCTATCAAAATAAAACCACTCTCTCACGCTTAACATCAGAAGCAATCCCGGAAAATTACGGATTTAACATGAAAGGAAAAACAATGAAGCTTTTAGAAGATAACAGAATATTTCCTATCCAATATTTTCTTTGAGGAAAAATTTGATATATTTGATTACAGTGAAGCTAAGAATCTCCATTAATCAAAATATACCATTAAGGAACTTCCCTGGTGGTCCTGTGGTTGGGAGTCTGCCTGTCAATGCAGAGGACACGGGAAGATCCGACATGCCGCCAGAGCAACTAAACCCATGCTCCGCGATAAGAGCAGCCACCGCAATGAGAAGCCTGTGCACCACAGCTAGGGAGTAGCCCCTGCTCACTGCAACTAGAGAAAGCCCCTGTGCAGCAATGAAGACCCAGCGCAGCCAAAAAAAGAAAGGAGATACCATTAGCAAAGTAGCAAAGCCAGGCGTAGAGCAGGAGAAGATATATGATCACAAACAAGTTTCTATCCAGACTGTACAACAAGTTGCAAATTGGAAAGAGAAAGACAATCCGGTTGAACATATGCAAGAAATTGAAACAGCCTCTTACAAGAAGAAAGTCAATGGTCTTACAGCCAATAAACACATGAAAAGATTTTCAACTTATTAGTCGCTGGGGAAATAAAATGAAGAAAACCACAATATGCTACTAGGCTAAAAAAAAAAGTCTGGTAATATCGAGTGTTGTCATGGAGATTTGACAACAAAGGAACCCAGTTCTCTCTGACTACAAAGTCTGTGCTCTTAACGAAAAAACCCTCAGTGAGCAAGAGCTGATGTGGACCCATCACCTGGACCAGAACCCTCTCAGGGATTCAGCAGAGGCTGCCACGTGAACTGTCTGACTAGAGGCCCCCTTCTAATTGCAGGGTGAAGTTACCTTCGTGGGGAAATAGCGGCTGAATTTGAACTTCTTCAGGGTCAGGGTCATGGAGTACGTCCCGAAGAAAAGGATGAAGGACATGAGGGCCAGGTCTGGGATGAACTGGCAGGAGTCCCCAAGTAGGCGCCCACCATAGTTCAAACACTCCTTTTTGCTCAGCAGGGACCAGTCCAGCGCTGTGAGGTTAAGGGGGTTGTACTTGGAGACCAAGACAGGAGAGAAAGAGTCAGGCCCTTCCTGGTAGGTCAGCTGTGTCCCCCCACCTGCAGCTTCCAAGCAGCCCACACAGCCCTCCCATGCTGGCGGGGGGCCCAGCTCTCCTGCCCCATGATGGTGCCCAGCAACAGTTATGCTTCTGGGGACAGGCTATTTCAAGGAACGACAAGCAGGAAGCTCCCTGGGAAGGTCAGAAGCTGACACATGCTTCTTCATTGTGTTCTAGGAGGTACTGCTGTGTTAGGAGGAAAAATGCAGGTCTGGCTCCCATCCCAGTCAGTCAACCGTGGGTCCTGTCCACACCACCCTCCTGGAGTGTCTCACATGTATCCTCCCTTTCCTTCCTCTTCGAACGCCCTTTCACATACTGGGGCTCACACCCCACCCTTGTCAGACCTCTGCGAGGTTAGTCACTTCAGTCACTTGACCTTTGGTGTCCCAGATGCTTAAAATCCAGGGCACACAAAACAATTACATATGTGTATATAATATACATTCCTATACATATTCATATATATGTGTTCCTAAGTATGTACGTGTACATACATTCATATACATGTCTCTAAGTATAATAAAAGGAGAGTAATTTATTTAAAAATTTATATTTTGAAAAGTTAATGTGCAAATATTCAGGAACCCACATAATGAACGACACAGATGCTTGCCACTAGCCATTATCTATGCTTGTATTAAGAGACGTGTGGTAGTTTGATATAACGAAGGTCCCCAATGAATCAGGCCACCCTATGTTCACAAGCCTTTGCAATGTGATACCCACAGTTCTCCGACAGACAAAAGCCCTTAAATGTCTGAAATAAGAGGAAAGGACTTACCAGAGAAGTGTTGGTATTTGGTGGCAGCGTGGCTGAAGCATTGAACAGGGTTGTATTCGCTGCGGATGAGCAAAGGGCATGGGGAAGGGTCATCAACTGCGGGGTGGGGAGCTTGCACCCCACCCCGGGCCCCGCCCTTTCATATTTCCTTCCGGTTCCTTAGGGCTAAAGACTGGTTTTCACTGTGAGGGTAGCTGCCCCGCTTCACTCTTCTCACTTTGCCTGGTGAGGGACCCTAGGCCACAGTTCTGATAGACTAGCTGCATCAGGATAGGACAGATCCTGTCTGATCTCAAAGGGCTGGCTTTAAAAACTGCTGCCAAGACAAAACTCTAACACAAGTGGGTAAATAATGTGCCTTATGAAACCCTACCACTCACCTGACCAATGTCTCTGCTCTTAGACTGTAAAAAACATTTTCAAAGAACTTACCCTTTGCCATGCGTTATGCCAAACGCTTAAACACATCATTTGCTAAGTTCCTAAATCCCCAAGAAATCTCCCCATTTTAAGGATGAGGTAACTGAGGCCCAGAGAGGCGAAGTAACCTGCCCTTTGCCCAAGGTCACACAACTCCTACTTGAGGGAGCCACTATCTATCCCAGACAGGCTGGCTGGAGCCGACACACCTCCCAGCTCTAAACAGCGAGCTTCCTTTCCTTCTCTGCTCCCTTTCAAATTACACTTCCCTTCTCTTCTGTGCTCTCCATATGTGTTTTGTTTTGGTTTTTTAGGTCAGCTGGGCCTGCAAGAACTTGTTCGATATCTTTCCTAATCTTCCCCTTAAGTGCTTGCTGAGGAAAATTAAAGCTGGGTCCAGGACCTGAAGGAGAATCTGGTCCCCAGAGGTGCTTCTCTCAGCCTTCACTCTGGATCCCTTGTCCACGCTCCCATGCCCCAGCCTCAGTGTCCCTGAGTGAGTGGAGCAGAGGAGGGTTCCTTTCAGGGGCCAGGAGATGAGTTGAGAGGAACTATAACCCCTGTCCCTGGGGGATGCAGCCATTTATTAAAAGGCAGCTTCAGAGGGCTGCTTGTTGCCATCTCTCTTGCTCCTGCACTGCACCAGTGAAGGAGCAGGGCCGGAGCCTCCTTGCCTTCCAAATGAAGGCTGACTCAGCTCTTCCTCTGTGGCTGACTTGAGCAGGAAGGAAGGAGGCCTAGCCAGCTGGCTGGCAATGACCTGAAATCCATCATATGCCCCATTTGGCTCCTTCTAGCTCTGGTTAGGAACCCAGAGGGAAGAAGAGGCTATTCTTGAAGCATCCTGCAACCTCCAATAAACTGTCATGGGGTGGATGTGATCAAGGACCCTTTAATGCGGCCCATACTTGGGCATTTGGGGCTGGGAGTGGCTAAGGAATTCAGTCTTGACCCATAGCAGAATATTTTGAGACGTTCTACAAACCCAGAGGTTTGTTACAATTATTCTGAAGAGAAATCGAGGACAGCTGCTGCCTTTTCTCACACAACCGACCAAAAGAACATGATGCACAGTTAACAGCGGAGCAGAGAAGGCAGGCAGCACGGCTGACTCAGGGCTACATGCACAGATGCCACAGGACTCCCAGCTACCACCTGAGCTGGGGAGCGCAGCGCCGTTCAGTTGCCCAAGTTGTCAGACCAGATTTTCCTTTGATGTCTTCTGCTTAGGCTTTATCGTTCTTCGATATTGAGAACAATGTAAGGTTTATTTGAAAGCCACTTGGAGATGAAGGAAGAACTATAACATGGATAATCCCAGAAAAGGTCCAACTATCAACTAGTTTTAAATTCTAGTGTTTACAAAGTGGTACTCACTTGGGATTGAAAGCAGCCAAGTCAGTGTATGCAGCATCCATAAATAGAATACAAATCAGTTACAATGGAAACAAGATTCAATTAAAAAGAGTGCCCCCAAACAACCTCTTCCAATAGAGTGAGAGTGCCATGGTCAAACTGGGTTTTGCAGTAACACTAGGATTATGGAACTGTTGGAAAATGAGTGGCCCGTGGACTGGGAAAGAAACCATCCTAGTTAGCTCCCTCACTCCAGCCTGCTAAACATCTAGAATCTTCCTTCATATTCTCCTAATCAAAACTAGCTTGTCCTGTTTCCTGTTCCTTTCCTTTTCATGAGGAAACTGAAAACCTCATCTCACTAGGGCTAGTTGCTAATAATGATTTGGTTTAATAGAGCTGTGGTTCTCAAACTTCAGCGTGAGACTCACCCAGAAGGCTTGTTAGTATACAACTGGCTCTACCTACCCCCAGTTTCTGATTCAGCAGGTCTGGGGTGGTGCCTGAGAATCTGCATTCCTAACAAGTTCCCAGATAGTATTGATGATGCTTCTAGGGACCAACTTTGAGAACCAAGGCAATAGCATGACCCAAAAAAATGCAGTGACATTAGGGACCTGGGCCAGGCCAGGCCAGATGCTATTTGGAGTTAGGTGGATTCGATAATGGTTCTCAAATCCTACTTTATATGTCCTTTCAGGCTTACATCCCCTGTTCCTGCTGCTGCTAAGTCGCTTCAGTCGTGTCCGACTCTGTGCGACCCCATAGACGGCAGCCCACCAGGCTCCCCTGTCCCTGGGATTCTCCAGGCAAGAACACTGGAGTGGGTCCCCTGTTCCTAGGGAACCCCTATATTTGGTTTCTCCTGTGGATAGATGGTTCCCAGAATGTTCATATGACCTCAGAATTTGGACTATTTCTGAAAGAAATCAATCATGTGTAGTACTAAAAGCCATGTTTGTGGGAACGTGTGTTTAATGCAATGGATCTGTAGTTCAAAGGGTGTGAGCAGAAAATGAAAGCACCCCAGTGGGGCTTGGCCCACAGAGGCGGGATTTACTCTAGGGTATGAGGACAAGAGCCAGCAGGTAGGATCTCCTCAGTCTCCTGGGCAAGCAACATGCCCTGGATCAGGATGAAGGACAGCTTTACCTACTGCTGGATTTTAATGAAATACCTCAAAATTAATGATAGTGAAAAAAAAGAAAAAATTAGGTCTAGACATCTTTACAAATTCAGTGCAGTGACAGAGGGTGAGAGTGTACAACCAAAATGACATTCTCTGAGCTCAGAAAACTTTATAAGGCCTAGCCAAAAGTAGAGTGCATGGTAATTGTGCAACAAATATTTTGGCTGACTTATGATCAATTATTTTTAATCAATCATATGTATTAAGGTGCTAAACAACACAGTGTCTACTTATGTGCAATTCCCACCCAATCTGAGTATAGATATGAAAACGTCACAAGCATCCCATGAGACCAGCAGCACTGATACCCGTCTTTTACAGCTAAGAAACTGGTGTGACCTTGGGTGTCTCTGGACCTCAGTTTGCTCTGTGAGTCCAGCCTGGTGGTGCTAGGAGATACGTGGATGTCCCTCTAGGCTCTGCTCTATAGCATCCTGGGCACTCTGGGTGCATCCCTCTGAGGGCTCCTAGGGGCGTGATTATGACTATGAAGGAGGCCAGTGGTTCACCGACGGATAGTCCTAACATTACAGATGATGCTTTTTTTGGTCAGAAGGACCTTCACAGGAGTGGCACTGAGTATTATCGGCCTGACGTTGGTTGATTTAGCCTCCCACCCAGAGCGGGGGTCCTTTCTAAGATACCTTTGGCAGATGGATATCCAGGTAGTGTCCAAGCAGTTTGCTACCACCGAGGGGACCCGTACCTCTCAGGGGGGTGGCTCCCACCACTGTAAGTTATACCTTGAATTCAGCCAGCATTTGGCTTCCTGGAGCTTTCGTTCCTCAGCCTTCCTTCTGCATCTTATAGTTACACAGGGTGAATCTGGCCCCTCTGTGACATGACAGTCCTTCTCTCATACCACTCTAAGATCTGGTTAACCCCAGGTTCTCCAATCATTCTTTAGTGACATGGTTACCAGGCTCTCCTCACCCTGACTGGCCCTCTACCCTGGACATGTCACCATCTGCAGGGATGTTCACCCTTCGGCTGTAAACACTGGCAGAGATGTGTCAGGGAGAGCTCACGGCGTCATGAACTCATGTAACTTGGAGGGACTTGAGGTCCCATCAAGTCTACCTCTGGCCTGACGCAGGAACCCCTGAGCAGCACTCCTGACAGATGTAGTCTGCACATCACCCCACGCTGAGGCCAAGCATGCCTTCTTCGTCTCCCGGGGTATCACTGTCACTGCTCCCTCCTAATTATAACCCTGGGCTCTGGGATTTTGACCCTCATTAGAGCTCTTGTCCCCTTGGATTCCTTCCAAAAACTGGTTTAAGCCCCTGTACTTGCTCCCTTGGGACAGAAAGCCCTTGGCTGAACTGCCCCTCCCAACTGCCTCACTCTCCTGCATCTGAGTAGAGAAACGGGGCAGAAGGGGTCTGGATGTTGTGGGGGGAGTGGGTGGGGGGAGTGGGTGATGGGTGAGGGCCCAGGGCACCTCTGGGGTTACCGGTCACCTGTGTCAGGGGCGACGCATTCGCATTTGTAGGTGGTGATGGAGTCAGGCTTAAAGTTCATGTTGATGGGGTAGTACTTGAAGGTACCAATCATCTTCTTGATGGCATCATAGATGAAGATGAAGCTGATGAGGGTGGAGAAACCCTCCTCAGTGAAGCGGGTGATATACTTGATGACAAAGCTGGCATCTGTGGCCACCAGGATAAGGCACTGGACGGCCGAGTGCAGGCCAATCCAGAGGCGGAACTCCATGTAGTCCAGGCCATTGCCTCTGGAAGGCAGAGGGAAGCAAAGACCTCCAGCCCAGGCTCTTGGCTGTGCTCAGCTCCCCAGACCCACCCTGGGGGGCTCATCTGCTCCTCCTGTGGCACAGATACCCCCCTAGGAACTACAAGAGGACTGGGATTGTGGGCAGGTCCTGGGTGGGGTTGTCTGGTCTGTGAGAATTCTGGGGCAAGGATCTCATGGGGTGGCAAAAAGGTGCTCACACACTTCCGTTCTGAAACATTTGGTAACAAACAGCCAGAGTGAATGAAAACAGGGAATTTCAGAATGACCAAGCTGGAGCAGAAATGGGCTTACAAATGGGCTCAGGTTGTAGATGCAGCAACTGAACCCAGAGCTGCCTGAGTCAGGGTATAGCCTTCCAACCTCCAGCCTGAAACATTTTATACACTGTATTGGCTTTCAAGTCATAATTGCTCACTCTGCTAGTGGTGTGAATGCTCTCTTCTTGTCTTGCCTGGATTTCTCCCTATGCGCTTTGCTAATATGCACTAAAATGGCTTTAAGGCAGGTAGCGGAGGGGAGTCAGGATGGACCGCCTCACAGTGCCTCCTACAGGTAACAGTTTTGGTACCTTCTCACTCCGTCAACCCCCCCACCCCATGGATTATAACCACGGGGGGAGACGGGGTGAGAGCCCTGGGCTGGAGGTCTTTGCTTCCCTCTGCCTTCCAGAGGCAATGGGGCTCAGGGCTCCCCCCTACCCTAACCCCCGCATAACTGCTGCAAGTGAGGAGCAATCTGCAGGAGGCGGGGAGGCGGGAAGGGCACCTACTTGCTGAAGTCGAAGAGGAGCTTCTCAAAGATGAGGATGGGTCCCGTGCTGCTGAGTATGATGAGAGGCTGTCCCGAGAAGAGGCAGAACAAGGAGCCAGCCATGGCAGTGCCCAGGAAACTCTCCATCACTCCCTGGGGGCACGAGGACTGTGAGGCTCAATAGAAGCATGAGAAGGGGCCTCTCCAACAAGCTAGAACCCAGTTATCTTGGCAAGAGCTCAGGCCACAGCACTTGTCCTTTGTCCTAGGTCCTCTCCTCCTCAAATTCTGCTCCCCATCTCCGACTCCGCAACCTCCCACAGTTGCCAGCGTCACTCTCCCTAACTCTAGGCCCCATATGACTTCCTTTTGGCACTCTAGGGCCTCAAATGGAGAAGGAAATGGCAACCCACTCCAGTATTCTTGCCTGGAGAATCCCAGGGACAGAGGAGCCAGATGGGCTGCCGTCTATGGGGTCATATAGAGTCGAACTTGACTGAAGCGACTTAGCAGCAGCAGCAGCAGGGCCTCAAAAACAGGGCTGCCAATGGTTGTGCTTGTACCCCATGCCCGTTTTACTTCCAGAGGACACCCCACTCATCTACCCAGTCATTTTTTCATTCAAAGATCTAGTAGGTGCTTTTAGAGATCAGATCATTCATTCATTCAAAATCCATTAAGGGCCAACTATGCATCAGGCATTGTGCTAGGTATTGAGGACCCATTAGCAAACAAGTAAATACATCTTCATTCTAGTGGGAGATACAGACAAGTAACTAGGCAATTTCCATATAGAAGTTTCTCAACTTCAGCACTACTTACATTTCAGGCTAGATCATTCTTTGTTGTGGGAGGGGCTGCCCTGTGCATTGTAGGATGTTCATTAGCATCACAGTAGCACCTCACCTCCCAGTTATAATACCTCAAATTGTCTCTAGATGTTACCCAATGTCTCCTAGGGGTCAAAATCATCTCTTCTTAAGAACCACTGCCAAGGAATGTGATAAGCTGGGATAAGATAAGGGTGTCACAGGAGCACACAGTAGGAGTGAAGGGTGGTCAGGAAAGCCTCCCAAGAGGTAGACAGACTGAAGCTGAGACCCCAAAATTGAGCCGAGAATAGACCAGCAGCATAGGGTAAGTGGAGTGATGAGAAAGAGTGTGGTCTGGGAAAAGGGAACAGAGTGTACAGAGGCTGGAGCTAAAAGGGAGCCTGGCTTTGAAAAACTGAAAGATGATCGGGATTGATGGAAAACAATGCAGATGAGTGAGGACAGAAATCTGAGAAGGGGAATAACTGGGAGATGGGCTTTGGAAGGAATGATGCTAAAGCTGAAACTCCAGTACTTTGGCCACCTCAGGTGAAGAGTTGACTCATTGGAAAAGACTCTGATTCTGGGAGGGATTGGGGGCAGGAGGAGAAGGGGATGACAGAGGATGAGATGGCTGGATGGCATCACTGACTCGATGGACATGAGTCTGAGTGAACTCCGGGAGTTGGTGATGGACAGGGAGGCCTGGCGTGCTGCGATTCATGGGGTCGCAAAGAGTCGAACACGACTGAGCGACTGATCTGATCTGGGGCTTGAGAGGCAAGCAGGACCACGTCATGAGGCCTACTGGGGAACCCCGGATTCATGAGTCAAGGATGATGTGTGAATATCTGGGTCAACCATGGTCTTGCTCATTGGCTGGGGTAGCATCAGGTCTGGAGGGAAGACAATAGATGCAATGTTGGCCCTGTGAGTTGGGGAATCCCAAGGGGCAGCGATATGGACATGCCCAGGAGGCAGTTGGATATTGAACCTGCTTCTCAGGAGAGTGGTGTGGGCTGGAGATACGCACTCATTTCAGTTTATCTAGGAAAATGGGTCTTCACCTTGGTGCTCTGAGCTTTCCAGTGGTGCTATCCTGAAGGCCCCCATTAAGAAGGCCTTTGTCTGGGTCTCAGGCTAGTGTCGCTGTTGAACTGTTTTCCCCAGGGAGACCTGTCTTATTGTCATGATAGACATTTCTAAAAATATCTTAACTGCAAGCTAAGAATTTAAGGTTAGGTTTTTTAAAAAGTACAGGAAGAAGGTCACAATTAGCAACTCAATTAATTGTGATGATTAAATCCATTCAAGCATCGGTAGGAAAAATATCAAATACCAAAGCAGATGATTTCCCCTTAAACATTTGATCTATTTATATCATCTTTAAATTTGGTCTTTAGTAATATGATTTAGCTTTAGATTTTTGAATTATGTCAGCTTGCTATTATTATTATTTTTTTGAAGTGTAAAGGATTGCAAAAAGTGATGAACTGACCCTGAATGGTAGATGGAATCCTTACCTTGGTTCTGGGATTATGGCTTGTAGCTCCTTACCACCACCTTGTGGCAACGGATTTTTCTGAGATTTGCACTCACGTCTCCAATTTACACACACCTGATAATTGTCAGTGGCATCTCCCAGAAGCCCACCAAAGGTGATCGCGTTGGTGATGCAGCCGAGGTAGATGAACAGGATGGCAGAGACGGACTGAATGTGGAAGCCGTCGTAGAAGTCACTGGGGAACCAGGGCAGCTTCCTCTTGACATCAAGACACAGGCCACCGAAGAACCTGCTCAAGACAGGCCCAGGGATTGCTTTCTCACCACAAACACCAGTGTAGGGGCAGAGCTATTCCCAGGAGCCTGCAGGGCTTGTGGCAAGGAAGGGAACTTGACTAGGGATGGATGGAGGAAGGGATCTTTTCACTAGAACATTTCACATCAGGGAAGAATTCTCTCCTTAGACCCACTATCTCCACTGGGAAGGGTGGTCACAGACAGCCCGAGCGGGAGAAGGAAGGCCTTATGGGATCATGTCTTGGGGGCAGACCTAACATTCTACAGGGAATGAAAATCCTGGGGTCCAGTGATGGCTATCTTCCTCGTGTCCCTGATTATCTGCAGGATTTCGGTGCTTGGTAAACGTGTGTCCAGCGTTAGGAGATGGAGAGATCCTGGTTTATAGCAGATTCATCAAGGGCAGATCCTGAACCTTAAAACTGTTTTATTTACTTCGTGGAACAAACAAGTGGGAAATTTAAGGTTTGGGGAGAGTGTTTACTGGGGACGCTATTCTCCAAAGCTCTGAACACAGTGAGCAGGGTTTAGCATACAGCAGGGTTTAGCATACAGTAGAACCACTGGATAATCCTTTGTTAATGGCGGGGGGGGGGGGGGGGGGGGGGGGGGGGGGGGGGGCGCGTGGGGGTGGGCAGTACTGTGCATCAGAGGACATTGAGCAGCATCCTTGGTCTCTATCTGCTGGATAACAGTATCATCTCCCCTTCAATTGGGACAAACAAAAAATGTCTCTGAAAATTGCCGAATGTCCCCTGGGTAAGGATCAGGGTAGGGAGTGGGTAAACCTGGGAAACACTGGCTGGCAGACAGCCAAAGGCATATAAAGCATGACTCCCTTCTCAAAGTCATAGCTTTGCAGGACTGATTCTGTCCTTTCCTAAATTCAGATCAACCGAAGTTATTCTAAAAGCTTGCAAAGAAACCCAAACAAGCCAGGAAAATCTATTGTTTTCTTTTAAAACAAGTTTTTTGACTAGGTAACAAGGTTAAAAAATGCAAAAGGTACTGTTATGGACTGAATTGTGTCCCCCAAAAAGATGTATCAAAATTCTAACCTGTAGATGTGACCTCATTTGGAAGCAGAGTCTTTGCACATGAAATCAAGTTAAGATGAAGTCATTAGGCAGACCCTAATCCAATATGACTGGTATCTTCACAAGAAAAGGAAAATGCCATATGAAGACAGAAACACAGGCAGAGCATCATGCAAGGACACAGGCAGGATGAGTGGCAAGCAGCAGCAATGACCGCTGGCTGCCGCCAGAAGCTAGCGACAGTCAGGGAAGGAGTCCGCCCAGAATCTCAGAGGCAGCCTGGCCCTGCTGGCACCTTGATTTGGAACTTCTAGACTCTAGAACTTCGAGAGAATCAATTTCTATTGTTTAAGCCACCTAGTCTGTGATATGTGTTTCCGCAGCCCTAGAAAATGAATACAGTTAACAGAGGGTGTGCTAAGAAAAGTCTGGGTTCCTTCACTTTATGCGCACTTCCCCTTTTCCTGTCTTGTCCCGGAGGAGCTTTGCAGGCGGGGGAGGAAAAGCGTGCAGCGCTCAGATACCGCAAGGCCTGGAGTGGGTGCTGGAGACTGAGGAGGAGAAGATTCCTAAAAGGAGCAGAGAAATCTAGGACAGCTGGAGTGGCCGGCAGGCCTGGAGTGGGCACCTTCCTGTCCAGATCAGCTCTTCCCCGATTTCATGCGCTGTTGGCATCTCTCCATCAGCCGCGCCGCTCCCTCCGCCGGCCCCGCCGCCCCCTCCGCCGCCTGCAGCGCCGCCTCCAGCAGCCCCGCCGCCGCCTCCCGCCACGGAGCCGTTCATCTGGCCTAATTCAGTCAGGGAGAACACAGACTTCCTGGAAGGAGAAGGGGGACAGGGGACAGTAGGGCTCCCAGTCCTGCGAAGAGCTCAGCACCCCCAGGACTGGCCTCATCAGGCTTAACCTCTTCAGCTACAATCATCAAATATCTTCAAATACGGAGAAAAATACATAAAAGGATCCAGCAATATCCCCTCACAGGTCACCCGGGTTTTATAGATGCACACATTCAGCATATTTGCTTCTGATTTTTTTTTTTTTTTAGAGAAATAAAAAAAAGCATAAACCCATGTATGTTGACGTCTTTTTTTCAAACCCAAATAAGAAAGGAACAGACTGAAAGCTCCCTCTGGACCACTTCCCCGCTTGCCACCGCTCATTCACACACACCTCTTGTCAGCAGAAGGCACCTTCTTGGGTGGCTCAATTCGGATATTCGGGTCCCATTCTCCCGGGGGAAGCACGATGACCTCGTCCAGAAACTCATCGATCCCCGCGATCAGATCCTCTCGATTCCGGGCCTTGTAGGCCACATCGCTGAAGAGCTGGCAGGGAGAGAGGTGTAGGAAGAGAGAGGGCTGCTGCCTTGCTGCCGTCCCCATCTCATCCACCTCCTTGGGGCACACTGCATATACTTTCAAAGAAAGGTGCCTTCTGGGCCTGAAAACCAGGTCTCTGTATTCCAGTCATCTGACCTGGGTTGAGTTACCTTCCTGCTCTGTTTCCCACAGAGCAAGCTCATCAGAAAACCTGTGGAGCCCAATCAAAGGAGCTCAGGCATTTCGACTGCTTTACGTCCCAGCCCTTCATCTTTGGAGGGTCAGGCTGCATCATTCCACACTGTCCCAGCATGTTCTTCCTGACTTTACAGATCTGATTTGGTTGTGCTCGTTTCTAAACTCCCCTAGTCTCCCCATCACAGATGGTCAACTCTCAACTCTGCCTACAGGCTCTGGCTCCTCTCTTTGGTGTCACCTTCTGCTCTTGAAACTCTTCCACTGAGCCTATATCAAACCACTCCCATCCAGCTCTCCATCTCTGAGCTGTGGCCCTGGTTCCCTTTGCCTGGAATGCCTGCCTCCTAAGCTTGTGCTCATCCTTAACTGTGAAGCTCCATCGTGTGTGAAGGGCCCCCCGACTGCCTGGGCAGTTGGCATGTGGTTCACTCTCGGGTTGTCAGGCTGTGTCTCCCACTTGATTGGTGCTCCTAAAGGGCAGTAACTATTCCCTCGTTGTCATAATCCTCACACCTGTACAGGGCCTGGCATACAGGAGATGCTCAAATGTGACTGTTGAATAAGTGAATGAATGAAGGCGCAATGTTTGATGCAGGAGCCTTGACATTCAGGAGTACCTGCTTCTTGTGGCACTTACGTCATCCACCATGAGGGTTGCAATGGCACGGCCAATTTCATTGTAGGATTTTGCTCTCCCAGAAGGTCCCAGCAGTATGAACAGAAATCTGCAAAGAAGATGGAGGAGGAGGAGAAAAGCGAGAAGGAAAAATAAAACCAGATGGAGAGAAGGATTTTCTGGTCTGAAATAGTATCCATTCTCAACTTTTTAACTGACCATAAACATCTCCCATATTTGCTCCCATGAATCCCATATTTGCTTTGGAGATACATTCTTCTTCACTTCTGCCTAGGCACCCTCACCATGCCCTGGGGTCCCAGAACTCACCCAACAACCCCCTTCCCACCTGTTGGCTACTTCTTGTTTATGATTATTTTAAATAAACTCTATGTACCTCTTCCCCAGTCAGATCTCCCTCCCCAGCCAGTTCCCTAGTTTTCCTTCTTCATTTTAGGGGTGTCTCCAGCAGCACTGCTGGCTGACTGCATGGACAGCCGGCCACCCGAGGATGGGTGTGGTGGGCGGATGTCAACAGCTCTCACCTGGTAGGCACAGGCACCTCGGTCACCCCTCCCAGCATAGCTGACTGGATGAGACGTACGAAAGCGATGAACGGCTGGTCCAGGAAGTCCACCTCGCCCACAAGCACGTTGGAGGCTTCTGAGTCCTTGGGGATCTTCTTCATGAATTTGTTTTTCCGCTGGTCAGTGAGGGGGACATGAGATACTCATGGGTACTCATATGCAGTGGTTTTGGCTCTTACTCAGCTCATTCAGATTACTCTGAAGGCCTAACCTTACAAAATTCTCCCAGTGTTTCTCTAGAGACTGAAGGAAATAGCCCAACACTCTCCTGCAGCCTGCAGATGAGGAGACTCAAAGTTGGTTAACCCCAGGGACCAACTAAGCCTTTCATAGACGGGAAGGAGCAGGCAATGACTTGACCCCCCCAAGACATTCCTTGTTCTACTGAAGTATGAGCTGAGGGGTCAGAGAAGAGAGCCAGGCTTGCTGGACAGCGAGTCTCATCCCCCAGCTGCAGCTCAAGCCGATGGGGGTCTTGGCTCATACACTCCATTGCCCAGCCCTCCGTCTTTGCCTTCACCCTAGTGGCTATGGGAGGAACAAGACCATCCTGATGGGCAGAGTGGACGGACTTTGTTTTCTCTCTGCCACCCAGCATTCTGGCTGATGGGAATCCCTGTACCTGTGGATCCAAGTCTATGGGAGACTTCGGTGCCCCCAAGTCACCCCCAGGGAACCTCCAAGGAAACTCATAGCTTCTGAACTTTTCCAGCTGAGACTATTGAAGTGCCCTCCAGCCAGTCCCTCTGGCTGGTGTCTGTTCAGGGCAGAAAGGTCAAATAGGCAGAGTGAGTGGGGTCTGATGTGAAAGGTGCTGGAGACAACCCCCTGCCCACTCTCTGTGGTTATGACTTCCATTCTATGAATAAGACATTTATTCCTCCCGAGTCCCCTCAGACAAAGAAAACGCCCAGGGGTGGTCACGTACATGCTCTTGTTCATCTTGAACATCTTAGGGTGCATTAGTTCTTCAGATCACTTTCCCTCTAGGTAGCAAGGGGTGGGCGAGGGACAGAGACAGTTTCAGAGAAAGAGGTGGGGAGGGGCGTTTGGGTAGCACAGGGCTCGTGGGAGGCCACAGTAGCTGACAAAGGAAGAAAGGGCCCAGGAGGAGCAGGCTGGTGCTTCAGAGAGATCCTTGGGTGCCTCAGTTTTGCTACCCACTCCTCACCTGATGGGAGTCTCTCCTGTGAGCACAGAAGCTTAGTGAAGATAAGTTCCTCTGTCCCTGAAGAGGGGTCAGCTGTAGGCATGGGCATGGCCAACAGGTCTTGCCCCTTTGGGCTCACAGCCATTTCCTGATTTGACTCATGGAATGCGTGATACAGACTGGGCTGGGGCCCTACCAGCACTCGATGAGGCTCTGTGAGTAAGGGCTACACCCTTATAATCTCTTAAAACCACTCAGAAACGTAAAACTGTCATAACCACCCAGGCAACAACACGAAGGACCCTAATGTAGTAAGAAGAAGCAACAGCAGGTGTTAATGGGAAGGCCAGAATCCCCAGGACTCAAAAGGTCCCTTTGTCCCAAGCTCTGTCAGCTGATTCATAAGCAGGTTCTTCAGGATGGAGGGCTGAGCATGCCAGGGCAGCCACCGTGCCCCTGCCAACTCTATGTACTCGGGCTCCAGGCAGGGAGAAGCTCTAGGGGACTGGAGGAGAGGTCGGTGGTAGGCATGTCCTGGAGAACAAGGTTTTGAAACCACAATGCTCTGGGATAGCCCATGTAGCACACGTGTAACCAGGAGCAGAGAGGAGCAAAATCCGGGCCTGTGGTCCCAGTAAGGAGGCGGGGTGGTAGTACCCCAACAAGGGACCATGGGAGTGTTCTGGCTGGGTGATGGTCTGGATGTGGGCCTGTCTAACCAGGGTCCTGCTGGCCCCACTGCCTAAACCCGGGGGACTCTTGTCCAGCTCTGCCAAGTCACTGCACATGGCCACACTGTTTGAATCCATCTCTGCCCACTGGGAACTCACTGGAACTCAGGGCCAACGTGGAGTGGTAAAAAAAAGATGCACCTGAAGAAACCCACTGTTGTACAAAACTGCTGTCCCCACAACAAGCCAACTGCTGCTACAAACACTGAGAAGCAGCATCCTACAACTGGTTAGGAGAACTGGATGCTGGTGCCTGGTGTTGGGCTCCAGTCCTTCAGTAAAAGGCAGCTCTGCTTGGGGAATGTAGTGGATAGTATTCTTGTCACCACTTAGGCAGTAAAAAGATACGTTGTGAAAAACTTTCACTAGTCAGTGCTTTCTTGTCACGGCTCAACTGTCTGCCCATGACTACAGTACAGTGGGGTTCTTCTCTAAATAATATTCCAGGGTACTCGTTCCTAAGCCAGTCCCAAACTAAGGGCTCTAGAGTCAGACTGGATCAAATCATGGCCACGCCACCTTTCAGCTGCATGAACTTGGGCATGTTATTTAACTCTTTTATGCTCTCATCTGTAGAGGGAAGATGACACAGTACCCTCATGATGCACAGGAAATGCCCCGCACGGTATAGTGCATGCAATATGTGGACCTCAAATGTTGGTTGATTTTGTTATTGTTGTTTTGCTATTTTGGCCACCAAAAGGCCATCCAGACACTGACTTCACTGACTTGAGGGAATGCTTTTGTTTTGCCTACTCCCAAACTTGGGGCTGCCTTGAACCCTTGGAAGTCACCCAAGCCCTTGAGAAGTTGGTACCAAATTTCAGATGCCCTTTCTCACCTTCCTTTCTACCTTTTGGGGGCAGAGGCAAGGGGACCTTGAGACCTTCTGCCTCTGAGGTGTGCGTGTTTGGAACTGAGGGCAGCCTCCTGTGTGCTTCCCTCAGGGGCATAGTCATGGGGCTCCCGAGCTGTTTGCGGGCTTCTGACCTTATCAATACGTGAACCATGAACTTCCAGATGTTCAAGCTGGTTTTAGAAAAGGCAGAGGAACCAGAGATCAAATTGCCAACATCTGCTGGATCATGGAAAAAGCAAGAGAGTTCCAGAAAAACATCTATTTCTGCTTTATTGACTATGCCAAAGCCTTCGATTGTGTGGATCACAATAAACTGTGGAAAATTCTGAAAGAGATGGGAATATCAGACCACCTGACCTGCCTCTTGAGAAACCTGTATGCAGGTCAGGAAGCAGCAGTTAGAACTGGATGTGGAACAACAGACTGGTTCCAAATAGGAAAAAGAGTACGTCAAGGCTGTATATTGTCACCCTGCTTATTTAACTTATAGCAGAGTACATCATGAGAAATGCTGGGCTGGAAGAAGCACAAGCTGAAATCAAGATTTCCAGGAGAAATATCAATAACCTCAGATATGCAGATGACACCACCCTTATGGCAGAAAGTGAAGAGGAACTAAAAAGCCTCTTGATGAAAGTCAAAGAGGGGAGTGAAAAAGTTGGCTTAAAGCTCAACATTCAGAAAACGAAGATCATGGCATCCAGTCCCATCACTTCATGGGAAGGGGAAACAGTGGAAACAGTGTCAGACTTTATCTTTTTGGGCTCCAAAATCACCGCAGATGGTGACTGCAGCCATGAAATTAAAAGACGCTTACTCCTTGGAAGGAAAGTTATGACCAACCTAGATAGCATATTCAAAAGCAGAGACATTACTTTGCCAACAAAGGTTCATCTAGTTAAGGCTATGGTTTTTTCCAGTGGTCATGTATGGATGTGAGAGTTGGACTGTGAAGAAAGCTGAGCGCTGAAGAATTGATGCTCTTGAACTGTGGTGTTGGAGAAGACTCTTGAGAGTCCCTTGGACTGCAAGGAGATCCAACCAGTCCATTCTAAAGGAGATCAGCCCTGGGTGTTCCTTGGAAGGAATGAGGCTAAAGCTGAAACTCCAGTACTTTGGCCACCTCATGCGAAGAGTTGACTCATTGGAAAAGACTGATGCTGGGAGGGATTGGGGGCAGGAGGAGAAGGGGACGACAGAGGATGAGATGGCTGGATGGCATCACCGACTCGATGGATGTGAGTTTGAGTGAACTCTGGGAGATGGTGATGGACAGGGAGGCCTGGCGTGCTGCGATTCATGGGGTCGCAAAGAGTCCAACACAACTGAGCAACTGAACTGAACGGACCTTAGCAAGTTTTCAGCCAAGCTGGTGAGAAACAAGAATTGACTTTATCCAGCACCAGCCAAGGAGAAGATATACCATTGCGCAGTCCAGCTGATTCACTATCATTAATGTCTCCATAGGGAGGCCCTACTGCTTCTCTACCCACCCAAGTCCCCACTTCATCATTCAAAGTGCTTGTGGATGGGTCACAGAGGAGGCAAACTCTGTGTGGCAGTCTCTTCAATAAATCCCCAGTTCAAGGACAGCTGACATCTCATCTGATCACATTTCTCTGTCCCCAGGGCCTAGCGCACAGCCCAAGTGATGGATTGTCAGTCACTATGGCTGCCCAGAGCCCCACCTATGTCCTTCCTGGGGACCCCACTTTTTCATGGGACTAGAGTTTTGCCCATAGGTTTCCCCACCCCTAAAACCAAAGACTTCTTCCCGCCCTGGCCCTCCGCTGCAGCCAAGGGCAGTGGTTTCCTACCTGGTCGGTATTTGGGGTGAGAGAAATATCGTTCATGCTTCTGCTCTGGGCGTGACCTAGGAGAAAAGGAAAAGGAGGTCCATCAGGGGAGACAGGTGCTCACAGATCCCTTTCTCTTGGTCTCTACACAGGCTCATCCCATCTTCACAACCAAAGCAAACTCCCCCGTTATCCTGCAGCCCCTCTCAGCTAGCATCCTCTCTCTTTTCTTCCTTTCAATGGCAGCTTTCTTAGAAGAGTTACTGGACCCCAGGTTCTACTGCTTCCTTCTCACTCCTCAATATGCTACTCCCTGGTTCCAGCCC
Source organism: Bos indicus (assembly GCF_029378745.1). Lineage (NCBI taxonomy): Eukaryota > Metazoa > Chordata > Mammalia > Artiodactyla > Bovidae > Bos > Bos indicus. The sequence goes on along the minus strand of NC_091770.1, from coordinate 10,296,417 downwards.
GCTGCCCAGGGATCTGCACAGGCCCTGCAGGTGGGGAGGGACACGGACGCCCTGCTGGGTGAGGAGCCAGGCGTCACCAAGCTTCGACTCTGTTGGAGAGAGAAGAGCAGTTTCATGTCTCTCTGCCATGACCCATGCGAGTCTTTAAAGAGGGCTGGGGATTTGGGCTGGCAGAGGGGAGGTAGGTGGGGCTCCCCATGGCCGACAGTTCCTTGCTGCATGAAGGCAGGAGAAGGCCAGCTCTCATTTCCCACCAGCAGCCAAATCCAGCGAGCCCCCTCAGGCTTACTGTGGTCTCTGGAGTCCCTGTACTGCCAGACTCTGCTTTCCTTTATTTCCATCCAGGATCCTCTCAGTCTGGGCTTTTCTCAGGGTCTTGCTTTGCACTCAAACCCTTCAGAGCCCTGACCCCCTCCTCCTCGGTCAATCCCATCCATTTCTGTTTCTTCCCCATCCACATTTGTGCCGGGGGTGCCCAGGTTATGTCTCCAGCCCAGATCTCTCCCCTAAGCTCCAGATTTCTCTGAGCAGCCCTGCCTGGCACTTCAGACTCCACACACTAGGAAACAAAACTCATTGTCTTCCATCAAATCACTCCCTCTATGGACACGACTGAAGCGACTTAGCAGCAGCATAGACCCTACATCACCCAATGCCCTATCCCACATGTTCATGGGCAATCAGAGCAGACCTTGGAGCCAGCTTCAACTCCATTTGCTGAATTCCACCAGCGTCTTTCTCTTTCCATTCTCGCTCTTGCTGCCTGAACACGGCCCTCATCTCTTGCTCCCAGTCATTCAGTCTCTTCTAGCTTATTTCTGATCATGATATGTGCCCGCATCAGACTTCTCAGGAGAACTCATTACCCTCAGAATAAAGGCCAGGACCTTTTACAAGACACATAGGCCCTCTTCACTTTGGACCCTCTTTCCTTTACATCCTACATCCCTGGTGAACGGAATCATTATATTTCCCCGAATATGCGGTGCCCTTCACAGCGCCTTCCCTTCACCTGCTGTTTCCTTTGTTCTAAAGACCATGCTCCTGGAAGACTTCTATTTATTCTCCAAGACTCAGGCAAGTGTCTCTTCCTCTCGGAGCCTTCCCAGGTGCCGTCTTGTGGTGGGGGGTGTGTGTGCACACAAACCTGTAACCACTTATTCATGCCTTTTACCCAGGTTCCCACCATGGCAACGTTGGCACAGGGTGACTTCATACACAGTGAATAAATGAGCAGAAGGCTCATGCCAAACCATTCACAGCCTCTACTGCCAGCACTGCTCTGCGGAATAACCAAGACCAGGGAGACTAAGCACATCCTGGGGTCACTGAGAACAGACAGAAAAGACCACGGCACAGCCCAGCTGCACCTGTGGTCACATCGCCACTGCGGTCTCAAAGCATTCCCCTGGCCTGGTCAGTGGCGCAGCCCTGACCTGTGCTTGTTCGTATCTTGTCATTTTAGTGAAAGTGCTTAAAGGAAAATACTCCTTTGCACTTCCCAAATTCCCTCTTTTTTTTTTTTTGTCTCACGGCTCACCCGTCTGTCCATCCCTGACAAGCTGCTTGACAAAGTCCGGTCTGTGGCTGTGCCCCCCAGGCCCCCGTGGGGGCTGCAGCTCCATCAGTGTTTCACTTCGGGGGCCAAGACTGTCAGGCAGGATGAGAACATTCTCCGACTGTCCTGGAGGAAAAGCTGGGTTCCAAGACAGATCTAGCCTGCTTTAAATTCTGTTTCTAGGAAGACTTCTCACCAAAAACAGGATTAATGATTAGTTTGGTGAAAACAAAGCCATAGGCCAAGTTAAGGACGCCCAGCGCATGGGACTGGGTATTGATTATGACAGGACTTGATTTAGAGTTGCATTTTTTGGAAAAATCATTTAGAAAATTTTGGTAGTAAGTTAGACTATGAGGGCAGCCCAGGGTTTGGCGTGAATGTTAGATTTCTTCTGACGCCTGAGAATTCTAGACAGACCCTGGTCTTTACCTCCTCTGCTATGAAAGTGTGAAAGTTGACTTCAGAGTCCCAGCCAGAACAAAAGGGCTGCACCGAGCGGAGAAAGAAGAAACTCACACAGACGGCCGTAATTCGCACTTTGCCGCACCCTCAGGTCCTCAGTGGAGTGGTGTAGGCTCGGGCCGGCCTTGGGGCTCCGGGCTGGGCTTCGACCTGGGAGGCACAGAAGGGGTTTAACTCTAGCAGACTTGCTACAGTGACGCACATCAGCACAGTCCTCGTTTACAATCACTTCACCTGAATAAAGCTAGGCTGCAAGACAGATCTCTTCCCCTTCGAGGAAGAAAGGATGGTTTGGTTGTTTTGGATTTTGTTCTTGTTTTTTTTTCAGAATCTTTTGAAGCAAGTGGATAGTGTGAATGTGATTAGAGAAAATACCTGTACTGTTGAAAGTGGGATAGCTACACAATTGATGAAATAGGCATCAGGTTTAGGCCTGATTCCACACCATGCTGATCATTTGACCCGAGGCAAGTAACTTAACCTCTCCAGGCCTCAGCCTAGGGAACCTAGTCCACAGCATGCTGATCATTTGACCTGAGGCAAGTAACTTAACCTCTCCATGCCTCAGCCTCCCGCTCTGGGGATGATGAGAACAATAGCTGGTCACGGCCTCTTGTGAGGATGAAGTGAGTTTACACCTAGGGAGCACTCATGCCTGGAGCAGGGTAAGTGCTGCGTATGTACCTGCTGCAGGCTAAACGTTTTCCATTTTAAAATAATTGATCTACAGAGATTCCTCAAGTCTCTTCAGCTAGCAGCATTATCAATTTTGTACTGATTCCTGCACTTATCTGACAGGTCCAGCGAGGCTAGAGTCTGGGCATCTCGGCTCTGGGACATCAAGGGTGGAGGGTTGGAGATTTGAGATGCATGGAAGGAACAAGCGTTATGGCCCAACTCACTGCTGGTGGAGGAGACCGCCTTTCCAATGTCAGCCAAGGAGCGGTGGATGGGCTTTGTGGTTTGGTGGCGGTGTTTCCTCAAGAGGACGTAGCTGACCCTCTCGCGGAGCTCTGGACGAAGGAGGCCATCCTCAATTTGCTTCTCAATGACATCGTCTAAGTGGGAAACAAACACGCCTTGTCCACGGGGGACAGAATGACCAGGGGTGTGGGGGTCTTCAGCTTCACCTGTTATTTGTGGGATTAAAAGTGAACTAAAGGAGGCATGGAATGTAGAAATAGTCCCAACCTTCGCCACAAACTGAAAATGTGGACCAGTCATGAACCTTCAGGCTCCGTATATGTAAAAGTGTGTGTCTGTGGGAGTTGGTGCATGTGTGTGCATGGGGGTGCATGGTGTGTGCATGTGGGTGCATGTGTGCAGATGTGGTTCATGTGAGTGCATTGTGGGTGCATGTGTGCATGCAGGTATGGGTATAGGATTCTCTGCTCTTTCTATCAATAATATTGTGGAAAGTAAATGAAATTGTAACCATGAAAGACCCTAAGAAGCACAAGGTACTATGCCAAATGGTTTTAGTTCCAGTGTGAATTCTTTTTAGAAAAGTATTTGGGGCAGCATACATCTGGTAAAACTGAATGTGCTAAAACAAAATTCACAAGGGGTTTTAGGGACAGTGAGGCAAGCTACTCCCTTCCTTTGTCACTCCATCAAACGAGAGCTAATTTCCTGAAGATGAGTGATGATCCATTTACCCTGATAAGAAACAGGTTGCCATGGCAACAGGTGTCTCCACCTAGGCTCAGAAGCGCTCTCCGTTTCGTTCCATTGCTGAATGGTATTTCAGAGGCTGATCTTGCCCTCTCTGTAGGCATCTGAGACTAGGAGTAACTGTGACGCTGCTTTGGGAGTATCAGACCCAAAACCTGGTCTCCGCAGAATTAGGCAGGCATCAGAGGTGGGCATGCCACATAGACCAAGGGTGGGCAAGAGATGGGGCAGGGGAAGGGGGATGCTGCCCTGGTTTGCGGGGGCCACAGCAGTCTTTGCCTCACCTATGATCTGTGGTAAGGAGCCACCATCCAAATCCAGCAGCACGGTTCCCGTCTGCAGGCAGGTGCGGAGCTCAAAGAGGCTGTGCAAGGACAGCGTGGACACGTGGGGCTTGCTCCAGCGTTCACCTCCTTCCTCTACCTTTTCTTCAAACTTTATCCACCTGTAGAGGTAAGGACGGGGCTCAGCATGGCCTTTGCCCTCAGGAGGAGCCCCCAGCTGGGTCTCTTCAGGAGAGGGATGCTGGCTTGCAGGTCATGCTCTGCACATTGTGGGGGCATTGGCCCTCTACTCATAGGCAGAGGGTCTCCTGGGGACTCATCCCTCACTCCTCCTGATGGGGCCATGCTCAGGGCATGCTGAGGGCAAAATGGCAGCAGAGAATGACCATACATGGGTGTGAAGACTGTTCTTTTTTTCCTTTTATTTATTTTCTAATTGGAGGATAATTGCTTTATTGGATATGTTGCAAAACTGGGTTTGGTGATGGTGGCACAACTCTGCACATTTACTAAAAATCATTTAATTAATACACTTAAAACAAGGGAACTTTATGGTATCCTGCAATAATGGAGCTCTTTAAAAAACAAACCATCCACTGGATCCTAGTTACCTGTCTACTAGTCACATGTGTGTTCAGTGCCTGCCTTTTGAGGGTATGGTTTGCTGGGAGAGGCGATCATTTCCCCACAGTTCTACTGTAGGGCCTGAGGTTTCCATGAATCACACTTGGATTTTGGTTCTGAAAGTTCAGGGTAAAATCCAAATGTAATTTATGGGAGGAAAGAAATTAAACCAAAAATGTGTAAGAATTTGTCCTTTCTAGAAGCCTCGGGATCATAGGCTGAGGGGGAGGGCCACGTGGGAAGGCCTTGGGCCACTGGCAGAGGCGGCACCGGCCTGTGACTCCTCTGCAGAGGGCAGCACTGGACAGCCTGCAGAGCCGCAAGGTGGCAAAGGCTCCTGGCCGGAGACCTGCTCGCTCAGTTTTATTCAATTTCGACCTCAAATTACTGAGTAGCTTCAAACTATTCCAGTCAAAATCCTATGGGAATATTTTTGGGCTGTGACGAACTCTAAAGTTCCTCTGAAAAAGAGGATAGTTGGGGAATGTCAGAGAATAGTTAGGGAAAGTCTAAAAAAGAAGAATGGGGATGGGACATGCCTTTAGCAGATATAAAAACTTACTGAAAACCTTGAGTAATTAAAGCATTATAATTCCAGCCCAGATGTAGACAAAGGGATCTAGAAAACAACAGCCCAGAAACAGACCTGAGCCCCCATGGGGCCTGGGTTCTGATGGAGGAGTTGTTTAAAAGGCCGATAGGGACTACCTGGTGGTCCAGTGGTTAATAGTCCTCTTTCCAGTGCAGGGGACAGGGTTCAGTCCCTGGTCAGGGAATTCAGATCCCATGTGCCAATGGGCAACTAAGCCCATGCCCCACAACCACGCACTGCATTTAGAGAAGCCGGTGTAAAATGAAGAGGCCACGTGTTGCAATGAAGACCCAGTACAGCCAAGAAATAAATACAGTGATAAAAATTAAAAGATGACCAACCTAAGTGTAAAAAAATGAAGTCCCTACTTCTCACCAAACACTAGTAAATTGTATATGGATTTGGCAAAACTAATACAATTTTGTAAAGTTTAAAAATAAAATAAAATTGTAGTTGGAAAAAAAAAGGCTAAACAAAAAATTAATCTATAATGGAATATTGTTGAGCCTTTAAAATGAAAGGAAATCTTGACACATGCTGCAGCATGGATGAAACTTGAAGACATTATGCTAAGCGAAATAAGCCAGTCACAAAAGGACAAATATTGTAAGATTCCACTTATATGAGGGGCATAGAGTAGTCAAATTCATAGAGACAGGTGGTTGCTAGGGGCTGAGGAGAGAGGGGTGGAGGAATTGCTGTTTAAGGGCAATAGAGTTTAAGTTTTGCCAGAGGAAGGCGTTCAGGAGATGGATGGTAGTGATGGTTCTGTAACAATGGGAATGTACTTAATGTCACTGAACTGTACACTTTAAGATGGCTCAAATGGTAAAGTCTATGTTATATCTATTTTGCCCCACAATTAAATAAATAACAATGTGAAAATCTATAAACACAAATACAAATATACTAGAAGAGAATATAGAGGAATATTATATTCTTATTATAACATTATATAATATACATATTCTATAATATAATATATATTATAATTCCTATTATAATATTATATTCTTATATCCTTGGCTGGGGAGAAAGACTTCCTAAACAGTATGTAAAACCATAAAGGAAAAGAAATGGGCACTTTGTTATACAAAAATATACTAAAACCTGTGCATAACACAGTAAGACATAAATGAAGTTCAAAGAAATGCAATATACTCAGAAAATATTTGCAGCAAACAGGACATCAATGGATTGTTTTTTCTGGCTGCACCACATGGCATGTGGGATCTAGTTCCCTGACCAGGGATCAAACCCACACCGCTGCATTGGAAGTACAAGTCTTAGCCACTGAACTGGCAGGGAAATCCACGAAGCTTCTTCACAACAATGGGAAAAACGCAAATTACCCAACTGAAAAGTGAACAACTGAAAAGAAATGAAGATGGCCAATAAACTTCTGAAAAGATGTTCAACTTTCCTACTAATCAAGAACACTTAAAGAATGTTGCTGTGGGCTTCCCAGGTGGCCCAGTGGTAAGGAATCCATCTGCCAATGCAGGAGACACATGTTTGATCCCTGATCCCAGAAGATTCCACACACCGAGGGGCAACGAGCCTGCGTGCCACAGCTATTGAGCCTGTGCTCTAGAGCCCAGGAGCTACAGCTACTGAGCTCACCTACTGCAACTGCTGAAGCACGCAAGCCCTTAAGCCCATGCTCAGCAAGGGAAGCCACTGCCATGGCAAGCCCATGCATCACAGCTAGAGAGTAGCCCCCACTCACCGCACCCAGAGAAAAGTCTGCACAGTATCAAAGACCCAGCACAACCCCAAATGAATAAATTTAAAATGAATGTTGATGCAAAAGAAACAGCATCCTTTGCTTCTCATATTGTCAGAAATTTAAAAGATTGACAACTTCCTGTGTTGGTGGAAACACGGGGAGGTGGGCACTCATATACTGTATGTATGTACACAGTATGTGTGTATGTATATATAGTGTCATATTTATATAGTGTGTGTTTGTATATATATATATATCATGTATATATATATACATATAGTGTAGCCACACAGCCTTCTTGAGGTGAGGAATTGGGGAGCCTCTTTTGTCTTTCAACCCAGTAGTTCCAATTCTAGGTAGTTATCACAGGAGTATCATTGCACATCTGCACACAGTAAAGTGGATACTAGGAGACGCTCACTTCAGCTTTGTCCATTAGGGTGAAGAATTGGAAACCACCAGCGTTCAGTAAGGACTTTGTCATATCAGTTCCGTATGTCCATGCCACGGAATACCCCTCAGAGATAAAAAGTATGAGGATGAACTATGTGTACTGACAGGATGGACAATATCATCCCACTTTATAACAAGAAGAAAAACACGTGCAGGTGTGCACGGGGGTCTTTACACACGTGTCTGAGCAAATCCGGCAGTAGTTTTGGATGGATGCCTATCAGATGGTTAAATGATTACTTCTGAAGGGAGGTATGAGTTTGTTGGGGGCAAGATTTAAGACATTTTCACTCTACTGTGTTAATTAGTATCGTAAAAGTGCAGACTACGGAGCAAGACAACCAGCTTGAATCCCAGCTTTACATTCACCAGCTATGGACTTTTCTTCCCTGGTGGCTCAGATGGTAAAGCATCCGCCTGAAAGGCAGGAGACCTGGGTTCGCTCCTTAGGTGGCGAAGATCCCCTGAAAAAGATAGTGGCTACTCACTCCAGTATTCTTGCCTGAAGAATTTCATGGACAGAGGAGCCTGGTGGGCTACAGTCCATGATGTTGCAAAGAGTCAGACACAGCTGAGTGACTAACACTTTCACTTTCAGTATAGTGAGAGTGCAGCCTGTGGAACGAGACAACCAGGTTTTGAATCCCAGCTTCACATTTACTAGCTATGGAGTTTGAACATGTTACTCAGTCTCTTACCACCTTTGTTTTCTTCAGGAATAATAATCTACTACTACTACTACTACTAAGTCACTTCAGTCGTGTCCGACTCTGTGCGACCCCATGGACTATAGCCTACCAGGCTCCTCCCTCCATGGGATTCTCCAGGCAGGAGTACTGGAGTGGGTTGCCATTTCCTTCTCCAGGGGATCTTCCCAACCCAGGGATCGAACCCAGGTCTCCTGCATTCCAGGCAGATGCTTTAACCTCTGAGCCACCAGGGAAGCCCTAAGGAATAATAATAAGGAATAATAATAGTTTATAGCAATTAGAGAAGTGCCTGGCACATAATGCACATTCTGTTACTGTTAGCTTTGTAAATGTAAAAGGAAAGAACATTGCTTTTGTAAACTTAGAGACAATAAGCAAATAAGAAAGTAAAGGCATTCAGGGCTCTCCCAACCAGATGACATTATGATTGATATTATGATGACCTACATATTAGATCTCTGTGTACACGAACATGCACACACACACACATTTTATATTAATGACAGTATAAGGACATGATATCTAATGGATATCCTTTCACATCTATGAAATGAAATGAAAGTCTCTCAGTCATCTCTGACCCTTTGCAACCCCATGGACTGTAACCTCACAGGCTCCTCTATCCATGGAATTGTCCAGGAAAGAATACTGGACTGGGTTGCCATGCTTTTCTCCCACCCAGGGATCAAACCCTGGTCTCCCACATTGCAGGCAGATTCTTTACCACCTGAGCCACCAGGGAAGCCCATGTGCAGCGCTAAAGAACCGTATTACCTGTTAGACATTTTATCTCTGTAAATATTCATATCATTTTAAAGGCTCTTTAACATACCATTGTATGAGCAGACCAAAATTTATGTGAATAATCCTAATTTGGTAGACATTTATATGATTTCTAATTACTCTGTATTGTAAATAAGGTTGGTTTGAATATCCTTGGCCCTTGTCTGCACATTTTTACGTGTATGACATACATTGTCAAACTGTTCTCCAGAAAGCCATGCCGATTCTTATTTCCACTAGCGTACAGGAGACCTCACATTTCTCTGAAGTCTCTCAAACTCTAATATTGTCATTCCTTTTCAACTTTGTTCATTTAGTAATTGAAAAATTATATCATATTTGCATTATTTTGACTACATGTGAGGTTAAATATCTTTTCCTTTGTCAGATTTCCTCTTCACACAATTGTGTTAATACTTTGTTGTATTAACGTTTAACATCCTGATTCAATACATTCATTTGAGAACAGTTAACTGGGAGCCTGGAAGGACCTTGGGGGTTTAGAGGGACACAGGATGAAGAGGACTTTTTTCCTAATATACATGTGTTTATTGACTGTTTAAGCTGGCTTAAACTCAACATTCAAAAAATTAAGATCATGGCATCTAGTCTCATCACTTCGTGGCAAATAGATGAGGAAACAATGGAAACAGTGACAGACTTTATTTTCTTGGGCTCTGAAATCACTGCAGATGGTGATTACAGCCATGAAATTAAAAGATGCTTGATTCTTGGAAGAAAAGCTATGACAAACCTAGATAGCATACTAAAAAGCAGTGACATTACTTTGCCAACAAAGGTCCATGCAGTCAAAGCTATAGTTTTTCCAGTAGTCATGTATGGATGTGAGAGTTGGACTATAAAGAAAGCTGAATGCCAAATAATTGATGCTTTTGAGCTGTGATGTTGGAGAAGACTCTTGAGAGTCCATTGGACAGCAAGGAGATCCAATATTCACTGGAAGGACTGATGCTAAAGCTGAAACTCCAATACTTTGGCCACCTGAAAAGAATTGACTGATTGGAAAAGACCCTGATGCTGGGAAAGATTGAAGGCAGGAGGAGAAGGGGATGACAGAGGATGAGATGGTTGGATGGCATCACTGACTCAATGGACATGAGTTTGAGCAATCTCTGCGAGTTGGTGATGGACAGGGAAGCCTAATGTGCTGCAGTCCATGGGGTCGCAAAGAGTCGGACATGAGCAACTGAACTGAACTAATACGCTATGTGCTTTGCTCTGTTTAGTCACTCAGTTGTGTCTGACTCTTTGCGACCCCATGGACTGTAGCCTGCCAGGCTCCTTTGTCCATGCTGATTCTCCAGGCAAGAATGCTGGAGTGGATTGCCATGCCCTCCTCCAGGGGATCTTCCCAACCCAGGGATCAAACCCAGGTCTCTGCATTGCAGGTGGATTCTTTACTGTCTGAGCCACCAGGGAAGCTATATATATATATATATATATATAAAGTTTTCATATTCTTTTCCATTATAGTTTATTATAGGACATTGAATAAAGTTCCCTGTACTATTAACAGGACCTTGTTGTTTATCCACTGTATATATGATAGCTTGCAACTGCTAACTATTTCAAACTCTGAAGAATGGGAAAGTTTGATTAGAGGAGTCCTGGGAGGTGAAGACCAAAAACATGGGGCTGGAGCAGAGACTCAGGGACTTGCCTTGGAGACTCACAAAGGTAGAGCGGACATCTTTAATTGGGAAATATGTTTGGGAGAACATTATTTAAATTATGCTAGATCCAAGTCTCTATGATATCCCTCCAAAGTTTTTCTAAAATTTGTATTAACATAAGGGTTTGCAAGGAAGAAATCAAAGGACAGGTCCAAATGTTCTGGTCAGGAGATGGTTACTCTTCTTCCTGAGAGTCTTTCTCCTGTTTAATCACTCAAATTGCCCATTTTTATCTCAAAAATTACCTTCATTAAAAAAAAAGCACTATATGCAGACAAGGTCTCAACCAACCTGAGTATAGTCTGTAGAAAAACAAAGTTATCTGTTTCCAGGTTCAAGGCAATGCCAGAACTAGACTCCTGCTACCAGCATCCCTTGAGAACTTGATTTTTTAAAAAGTCCAGGATACTCAACAGCTTCACTATGGATATGTCTTCAGTTGTCCTTGCAACTATTTTGGGAATCCAGATATTGAAATAGTAAGCCCAAGACCTAACTTGATTTTGTATTTTTAATGACTACAGCTAGAAATTAAGCTCCCTTTCACCTTAGAACATAGAAACATGGAGAGAACCCAAGGTCTGTGGCTTGGTTTTCAACTTGGACTGTTTATTAGAATTGCCTAAAGAGATTTTTAAAAATACTGCTGCCTGAATGCACACCACGAGCAGGGTAGCCTAGCCATAGAAGCTCCCAGGTTATTTGTGCCCTGTGTGGCCCTCTACCCTACAGTCATATAGAACTGCGTGGCTCAGGGATAGTTGGACTTGTCTGTGATCCCAGTGCTGGTAAACAGCTCTGTGCACTTGGGTCCCATTCTTTTTGTATAAGAGGGGAATATGGCCTCTTCCCTTAGAATGGCTCTGAGAACACCAGTTGAAGAGGTGGAGTGGATCTCTGAAGGCTCTTTTCCGACTTGGTCATTCTATACTTTCTTTTCTCTGATTTTTAAGTAGAGTATATACCTCTACACTAGCATATCTCAAACTTTAATGAGCATACAAGTACCTTGGGGATCCTGTTAGAATGCAGGTTCTAATTCAGCAGGTCTGGGAAGGGGACCAAATTCTGCATTTCTTTTTTAAAAGTTTTTTACTGAATTATAGTTGATTTACAATGTTGTGTCCGTTTCAGGTATACAGCAAAGTGATTCTTTTTTGGATTATTTTCCACTGTAGGTTATTACAAGATATGGACTATAGTTCCCTGTGTTATATTTTAGGTCCTTGTTTTTCTATTTTACATACAGTAGTGTGTGGAGAAGGCAATGGCACCCCACTCCAGTACTCTTGCCTGGAAAATCCCATTGATGGAGGAGCCTGGTGGGCTGCAGTCCATGGGGTCTCGAAGAGTCGGACACGACTTCACTTTCACTTTCACTTTTCACTTTCCTGCATTGGAGAAGGAAATGGCAACCCACTCCAGTGTTCTTGCCTGGAGAATCCCAGGGACCGGGGAGCCTGGTGGGCTGCCATCTATGGGGTCGCACAGAGTCGGACACGACTGAAGCGACTTAGCAGCAACAGCAGCAGCAGTGTGTATCTGTTAATCCCAAAGTTCTAATTTATCCCCTACCCCCACCCACTTTCCCCTTTGGTAACCATGCTTGTTTTCTATGTCTGTGAGTCTATTTTTGGTTTGTAAATAAGTTCATTTGTATAATTCTTTTAGATTCCACATATAAGTGATACCATATGCTATTTGTCATTCTCCGTCTGACTTCACTCAGTATGACCATCTCTAGGTCCATGCATGTTGCTGCAAATGGCATTATTTCATTCTTTTTCATGACCGAGTAATATTCCACACTTTAAGAACCGCTATCCTAGGATGGTGATTCTTAAACTTAGTTGCATATAAATATACCTCAGATGGACCTTCCCAGGTGGTCCAGTTGTTAAGAATCTGCCTTCCATTGCACAGAAGGTGGGTTTGATCCCTGGTTAGGGAACTAAGACCCCACATGCCATGAGGCAACCAAGTCAGCATGCTGCAACAAAAGATCTCACAAGCTGCAACTAAGACCCGAGGTGATAAACAAACAAACAAACAAAACCCCTCAGATGCTCTTTGTGGGCTGCACTGGGGCTTTGTTGCTGCGCGTGGGCTTTTTATTTAGTTGCTGCAAACGGGGGCTACTCTTTGTTTCAACGCACAGGCTTCTCATAGTGGAGCACAGGATCTAGATGGGCGGGCTCCAGTAGCTGCAGCAGGCTGTCTCGGTAACTGCAGTCCGCGGGCTCTGGAGCGCAGGCTCAGTAGTTGTGACACACGGGCTTAGTTGCTCTGAGGCATATGGAATCTTCCCGAACCAGGGATTTAGCCCATGTCTCCTGCATTGAGAAGCGGATTCCTATCCACTGCGCCACCTTCGAAGTCCCTTCGAATACTTTTAACACATTAGTGACCAGAGACATATTAACGCCACAGGCATAAGTTTCTGCAAAAACTCCTTCGGTCAATAATGTGTTAAAATCTTGACGTCCAGGTCTTATCCTAGACCAGTTTACCTCAGAATATATGGGTCAGATACAGGCAACTCTGCTACAGATTTTTCCAAGTAAAGTTCCTGACTTCTGGGGCCCAGAGGCTAAAATGACATTTAATTTTTAGTCAATCGTCTTTGCTAATTGTTTCAGTGTATACCTGCCTCTCCAAATACACATCAGGCTTTTTGAGGATAGGGACCATCATTTCTTCTCTGGTGTCCCTTCTGGTCTCCTACCCAGAGTAGCTCCATTAAATGCTTGCTCCTTTCTCTTTGAGGTAGTGAGGCCTCAATGATTACTCTGGGTGAAGTCTGGCTATGAGGAAATGACTGGGAAAAAGATATCTCAACAATCATGGGGTTTAACTGTGGTTTTTTTTTTTTTTAAAGAAACTTTTGGCTGTGCAAAGCAGCATGTGGGATCTTAGTTCCTCTACCAGCTACTGAACCCACATCTCCTGCATTGGAAGAGTGGAGTCCTAACCACTGGACCACCAGAGAAGTGCCCCCCACCTTTTTAAAAAGATTTTTTTTTTAAAGATTTTTCAAAATGATCTAAGCAATGATCATCAGAGTCTAGTAACGTCACAAACATCCACACAAAGGTCAGCTGGACAGGAGCTGCCTTCGATGGAAGCAAACACTACCACCCATGAAAGTCTTGTGGAAAAGTCAGTTAGGAATCAAATAAGTCTCAACTCAACTGCACTTTCAGGAAAAACAGGGGCGGAGGAACATGGAAAACTCAACTGCAAGGATGCAGTTAACAAAATCCAGTATTTAGAAAACCATATAGGACAAACAATGCAGTTTCTTTAGAAATAATGACTACTGCAAGGGAAAAATAAAGGAGAAGGGACCTGTAGATTGAAAGAGATGTAGGAGATAAACCTCCCAAATGCAGGGTGTGGACTGTGAAATGGAATATTCACTACCTTATCAGTAAACAAGGATGTCACAGCCATTAGTGATTTCAAGCCTGGGAATATGAATTTCTAAAAACAGAGTGCCCAAGTGTGAGAAAAATGTCTTTGATCCAAGAGTTGTTGGCTGCCACCACTCCCTATGGTGAGGAACAAAGGATATAAAAAAATCAAGAAGCAGGACTCTGGTCCCAGGTAGCTGAGATGCATATGAAGGGAATGATTTCTGTGAGTCAAAATGCTTTCATCTTCCCATACATAAGTTCAGTTCAGTTCAGTCGCTCAGTCGTGTTCGACTCTTTGTGATCCCATGGACTGCAGCATGCCAGCACTCCATCACTAACTCCCAGAGCTTACTCAAACTCATGTCCATTGAGTCAGTGATGCCATCCAACCATCTCATCCTCTGTCATCCCCTTCTCCTTCTGCCTTCAATCTTTCCAAGCATCACAGTCTTTTCCACTGAGTCAGTTCTGCACATCAGGTGGCCAAAGTACTGGAGTTTCAACTTCAGCATCAGTCCTTCCAATGAATATTCAGGACTAATTTCCTTAAGGATGGACTGTTTGGATCTCCTTGCAGTCCAAGGGACTCTCAAGAGTCTTCTCCAACACCACAGTTCAAAAGCATCAATTCTTTGGCACTCAGCTTTCTTTATAGTTCAACTCTCACATCCACACATGACTACTGGAAAAACCATAGCTTTGACTAGACAGACCTTTGTTGGCAAAGTAATGTCTCTGTTTTTTAATAAGCTGTCTAGGTTGGTCATAACTTTTGTTCCCAGAATCAAGCGTCTTTTAATTTCATGGATGCAGTCACCATCTGAAGTGATTTTGGAGCCCAAGAAAATAAAGTCTGACACTGTTTCCATTGTTTCCCCATCTATTTGCCATGAAGTGATGAGACAAAATGCCATGATCTTTGTTTTCTGAATGTTGAGTTTTAAGCCAACTTTTTCACTCTCCTCTTTCACTTTCATCAAGAGGCTCTTTAGTTCTTCACTTTCTGCCATAAGGGTGGTGTCATCTGCATATCTGAGGTTATTGATATTTCTCCCGGCAATCTTGATTCCAGCTTGTGCTTCATCCAGCCTACCGTTCTGCATGATGAATTCTGCATATAAGTTAAATAAGCAGGGTGACAATATACAGCCTTGACGTACTCCTTTTCCTATTTGGAACCAGACCGTTGTTCCTTGTCTGGTTCTAACTGTTGCTTCCTGACCTGCATACAGATTTCTCAGGAGGCAGGTCAGGTGGTCTGGTATTCCCATCTCTTTCAGAATTTTCCACAGTTTATTGTGAGCCACACAGTCAAAGGCTTTGGCCTAGTCAATAAAACAGAAGTAGATGTTTTTCTGGAACTCTCTTGCTTTTTTGATGATCCAGCAGATGTTGGCAATTTGATCTCTGGTTCCACTGCCTTTTCTAAATCCAGCTTGAACATCTGGAAGGTCACGGTTCACATATTATTGAAGCCTGGCTTGGAGAATTTTGAGCATTACTTTGCTAGCGTGTGAGATGAATGCAATTTGTGTGGTAGTTCAAGCATTCTTTGGCATTGCCTTTCTTTGGGATTGGAATAAAAACTGACCTTTTCCAGTCCTGTGGCACTGCTGAGTTTTCCAAATTTGCTGGCATATTGAGTGCAGCACTTTCACAGCATCATCTTTTAGGATTTGAAATAGCTCAACTATAATTCCATCACCTCCACTAGCTTTGTTCGTAGTAATGCTTCCTCAGGCCCACTTGACTTCACATTCCAGAATGTCTGGCTCTAGGTGAGTGATCATACCATGGTGATTATCTGGGTCATGAAGATCTTTTTTGTATAGTTCTTCTGTGTATTCTTGCCACCTCTTCTTAATATCTTCTGCTTCTGTTAGGTCCATACCATTTCTGTCCTTTATTGTCCCCATCTTCGCATGTAAAGTTCCCTTGGTATCTCTGATTTTCTTGAAGAGATCTCTAGTCTTTCCCAGTCTATTGTTTTCCTCTATTTCTTTGCATTTGATCACTGAGGAAAGCTTTCTTATCTCTCCTTGCTATTCTTTTGAATTCTGCATTCAAATGAGTATATCTTTTCTTTTCTCCTTTGCCTTTCACTTCTCTTCTTTTCAGAGCTATTTGTAAGGCCTCCTTAGACAACCATTTTTCCTTTCTTGCATTTCTTTTTCTTGGGGATGATCTTGATCACTGCCTCCTGTACAATGTCATGAACTTTCATCCATAGGTCTTCAGGTGCTCTATCAGATCTAATCCCTTGTATCTATTTGTCACTTCTACTGTACAATTGTAAGGGATTTGATTTAGGTCATACCTGAATGTCTAGTGGTTTTCCCTACTTTCTTCAGTTTAAGTCTGAATTTGGCAATAAGGAGTTCATGATCAGAGCCACAGTCAGCTCCTGGTCTTGTTTTTGCTGACTGTATAGAGCTTCTCCATCTTTGGCTGCAAAGAATATAATCAATCTGATTTTGGTATTGACCATCTGGTGATGTCCATGTGTAGAGTCTTCTCTTGTGTTGTTGGAAGGTCGAAAGAGTTGGATATGATTGAAGCTACTGAGCACGCACACCACTAAACTACATACTTAAAAGTAGTTATGACAGTAAATTTTATATTAAGCATATTTTTATCATAATTAAAAAATGAGGGACGAAAGAAACAGCCTTATCATCTAGAGTCACCTACTAAAATATTTACAGATGGATTGATACGGTGTATGGGATTTGATTCAGCATAACATGGTGTGTGTATTTGGAGTAGTGGGTTGAAATAGAGGCACAAGATTGGGCATGAATTAGCTGATAACCATTAAAGCTGGGTGATGGGTACATTGAGGGAGGTCATTCTGCTACAAACCACTTTTGCGTAAATTTGAATTTTCCATAATAAAACATTTAAATACTTTTCATACTGAAAGAAAAGAAAGTAAAGTTGCTCAGTTGTGTCCGACTCTTTGCGACCCCATGGACTGTAGCCTACCAGGCTCCTCCATCCATGGGATTTTCCAGGCAAGAATACTGGAGTGGGTTACCATTTCCATCTCCAGGAGATCTTCCTGACCCAGGGTTTGGACCCGGGTCTCCCAGGCAGATGCTTTACCGTCTGAGCCACCAGTGAAGTCTCATGTTCATATTGAATAAAAGTGAAACAGGGGGGAAGGGGGCAGGGCACAAACTTTCAAAGAATGATATAGCCTGAGGACATGGCATACACTGATTACAACCAAACAGGTTCAAGATGAGTTGACTTCCTCTAGACCTTGAGCCTCAGTGTACACCCACTATAACACATCAGTAAGCTAAGTAACATACCCACCAGTGCCATGACAGTTCCAAGGCTGCATGTTAAAGATCAAAAAGTGCGTGGTGGCCCAATTCCTGGAAATCCTTTCCCCCAAATAGTAGGAATAATCCTCCCATTCATTAGCCTATGAAATTACCCAGCCCGTAAAAACTAAGCAAGCCATATCTGGGGACTGCTCTCACCTCCTGAGATGGCCCACACTCTGTGGGGTGTGTTTCACTCTAAATAAATCCACTTCTTAGCTATCAGTTTGCCTCTCACTGAATTTTTTCTGAAATAAGACCTAGAACCTGAGCCTCATTAAGTCCTGAAACCAGGTATGTGATCTCAGTTAAAAGATTGTGGATTCAAGTCCCAAGCTGGGTTTTGGCTGGGTTTGAGTCCTGGCTGTATGGATTCACATCCCAATCTGAGTCACAGGGTTTCAAAGGAATCGACTCTAAAAAGCCTCTGGCCAAAGCTAGGCTTAAAAACTCTTGGAAGCCTGATAAAATGGTTAATGTGTAATCCCAAGCAGCTCATTGCAAAGTGACCTTTATACCATGGTTGGCTTCAAAAGTGGGGAATTAGAGATGGAGAAGCAGGTCAAGTGGAAAGAAAATCTCTGGGCTGGAAAAGAGCTCTCAGAGATTTTGTCCAGGCCAGGGTAGGCACCAGGTTCCCCTCCCAGCTGGGATGGAGCGGAATGGAAGCTCAAAGAGTCACATGTCACAGAAAGCAGTTCTCAGTCACGCAAAGGTGACTGAACTGAGGTCCAGAACTGAGGCCTTTTCTGTGACTAGTAACTCGGTCACTATACGATTAGTGGAAGTTGCTTTTCATTTAATTCCAAGAGTGGTAGCTATTAATATTAAGCACTGCCAAATCTCCTTTTAAGGAACCAAAAAGGGCAGAAAACTGACAAACCTAAACTCTAGTTCTATCCTCAGATGGATACAAATTATAACCTGCACTGGCCCTGCCCTGACTATAGCATGTGTATCATGGCTCTTACCCTTAGCTGCATAAGGATCATCAGGGAATTTTTCAGAAATTCCAAAATCCAGGTTGACTGCAGACTAATGACATGAGAATCTAGGGGTCTGAGAATCAGACATCAATACTTTTTAAAAGCAACACACAGGCCTTTGAGAAGACAAAGCAATGAGTGGGCCATTAAGAGTGGTTGATGATGTTGTTTTTTGCTAAGTCGTGTCCAACTCTTTGTGATCCCATGGACTGTAGCCCACCAGGCCCCTCTGTCCACGGGATTTCCCAGGTAAGAATACTGGAGGGGTTGCCATTTCCTTCTCCAGGAGATCTTCCCGACCCAGGGACTGAACCCACATCTCCTGCATCGGCAGGCAGACCTTTACCGCTGAGCCACCAGGAGAGCTCTTATGTGTGGTTCAATAAGAGTAAAATCTGCCATGTGTGTGTATACATATATCAATTAGAGCGATTGTCCCTTTCTTCTGCACTTATTTTACATATCACTATCATTAAAGTTTGCCCTGGCTAATTTGTTGAAAATTTCCCCTTAGGACATCCTGATTTAAAGATTTTTTTAAAAAATGTAATTTGCTATAGAATGCAATCTTTAATGATAAGGTTACATAGCCTCTAAACACTTGCTCTAAGATTTAAAACTATATAAATTTATTTCTCAGATGAAGTTTACTCACCTCCAAGGTGTAAAGTACACACACACACGGTGGTAATTCTCTATCTGCATGGCCTTATTCACTTTCATCCTGTAACTCTGCCATCCCCACCCCATCATCCATCCTCCTAAAACTTGACAGCAGTGTATTAGCTACAGAGTATCAAAACACAGTGTTGTCAGTTTCTGCCTGATGCTGATTTGTAATAAATTTTGTGATTCTAACAGATTCCTTTCTTAAAAGTAAGCAGTTTTCCCCCACTATCCAGCAAAGCTCTTTAACACTGAGTCTTAACCAGCACCCTGAATTTTCCAGCAGAAACCAAAAGCCAGTTTTAATTCTCTTATATGGGCCAATGAAGAGCTTTCCTAGAGATATCTGAGGAACCTTTAGATACTTCTTAGGTTCAGTCTTTGACAGAGCACCAAGAGATGAGGAAAAGCTTTTTGAAAGAGGAAGTCCTAAACCCATTCCTACAGTTTATTTGGCAAATTCATACTGCATGATGACAAGCACATGCATTAAAATGTGTATTTGAAATAATGTAAAAAGTTATTTACACAACTGATTAGAACTACACATATAATGTGTAGTTTTAAAAGTGAAAAATGGAATATTTCCTGCCATATCAGTAAACAAGGATGTCACAGTCTCAGTGACTGCAGCCCTCGAATGGGAGCTGGTGAGCCCTAAGGGCACTCGGGAAGGAGAATATCTGTGATGTCAGAGCATTTCTCTCAGGGAGAAATGAGAGAGGTTGAGATGCTATCTCCTGGACTTGAAGTCCTAAAATTTCCTGCTGAATAAAACGTAATCCTCAACTTTTAGGTTATGAATATTTTTTAAGCTGACAAAAGAGAGCAGGGCCCTATGGGGCCCTCCTGGGTACAAATTCTTTGTCCCCCATTTCTTGTTTGTACAGGGAATAAGCTTCACTCAGTATCCTTGACCTTCTCTGAATTCCACAGAGCAGATTAAAGTAGTTGCTTATTAGGGGAGGGAAAGAATGCAGAAACTAAGGCGGAATTGACAAGAAACAATAGTACACCGTAAGGCAGGGTCCTGGCTCCTCCTCAAGAGATACGCGTGCAGCTCTGCGCTCATGCTCAGTCACACAGTCATGTTAGGGGAAACACACTACTGAAACTGTCCACCCAGGCCAGGCACCATGGTTACCATTTTCATGAGTTATTTTACGACAGGAGGTCCTGGTAAGGAACACGGAACTGATAACTGCCAACCAGAACAGTTCGGAAAAGGTCAAAAGGAATCACTATATATCCTACCACCTCCCAGAATCCTTTCTGGCATCCATCTTGGCTGAGCAATGCTTGCACCACCAGGAGGGACTCTGAGTCATAATGACTAGCCAAGGAAAACCTGAAAACTAATCCCATCACCATAAAACCTGAGACTGCGAGCATGTGACAGAGCAGTTCTGCCCGGGGTTCCTGGGTTCCTCCTGGGTTCCCTTAGCCTCCTGCTCTCCACCTAGAAGCCCCTTCCCAATAAAGTCTCTTGCTTTGTCAGCATGTCTGTCTCCTTGGACAATTCATTTCCAAGTGTTAGATAAGAGCCCACTCTCAGATCATAGAAGGGGTTCCCCTTCCTCCAACAGTTGTGTCCGACTCTTGGTGACCCTGTGGACTATAGCCTGCCAGGCTCCTCTGTCCGTGGGATTCTCCAGGCAAGAATACTGAAGTGGGATGCCATTTCCTTCTCCAGGGGATCTTCCCAACCCAAGGATCCAACTGGCATCTCCTGCGTCTCCTGCATTGGCAGGTGGGTTTTTTCCCACTGAGCCACCTGGGAAGCCCCAGTGAATATACATAACAATATTTTTGAGCTCTTCTGTAGGAACAAAAGCCTCCATTCAAGTGGAGGATGGTAACGTTAGGCTGAACATAAGATTTCTTTTACCTTACCACCAACCAATCAGAAGAAAGTCTGCGCATAGTGGAAGATAATGATGTTGATATACTTCCCAAATAATTCTCCACTTAAAAGTTTTCATGATCACAAACACAAACAACAACAACAACAACAAACTTTCATGATCAAGCAGAAGCTTTGGAGTTGGCTTTTGGACAGGAATCTGCCATCTCCCCAGGTTGCTGTCCTTCTGAATAAAGCAACTTTTCCATGCCTACTAGCACTTGTCTTTTCGAGTATTGTCCTTCGAGTGCTGAGCAGCCAAATCTGAGTTCAGTAATATGTTCACAAACCAAACATGACAGTGAATTTGAAGGACTGTGATGTATGCGACCTCGTCCAAGGTAAGGAGCAGTGGCTGCGCTTTGCTGCAGCAGCCGTGAAGAGATACCCCACGTCCAAGGTAAGAGAAACCCAAGTGAGACGGTAGGTGTTGCGAGAGGGCATCAGAGAGCAGACACACTGAAACCATAATCACAGAAAACTAGTCAATCTAATCACACTAGGACCACAGCCTTGTCTAACTTAATGAAACTAAACCATGCCCTGTGGGGCCACCCAAGACGGGCGGGTCATGGTGGAGAGGTCTGACAGAATGTGGTCCACTGGAGAAGGGAATGGCAAACCACTTCAGTATTCTTGCCTTGAGAACCCCATGAACAGTATGAAAAGGCAAAATGATAGGACACTGAAAGAGGAACTCCCCAGGTCAGTAGGTGCCCAATATGCTACTGGAGATCAGTGGAGAAATAACTCCAGAAAGAATGAAGGGGTGGAGCCAAAGCAAAACAATACGCAGCTGTGGGATATGACTGGTGATAGAAGCAAGGTCCGATGCTGTAAAGAGCAATATTGCATAGGAACCTGGAATGTCAGGTCCATGAACCAAGGCAAATTGGAAGTGGTCAAACAGGAGATGGCAAGAGTGAACGTCAACATTCTACGAATCAGCGAACTGAAATGGACTGGAATGGGTGAATTTAACTCAGATGACCATTATATCTACTACTGTGGGCAGGAATCCCTTAGAAGAAATGGAGTAGCCATCATGGTCAACAAAAGAGTCCGAAATGCAGTACTTGGATGGAATCTCAAAAACGACAGAATGATCTCTGTTCGTTTCCAAGGCAAACCATTCAATATCACAGTAATCCAAGTCTATGACCCAACCAGTAATGCTGAAGAAGCTGAACGGTTCTATGAAGACCTACAAGAACTTTTAGAACACCCAAAAAAGATGTCCTTTTCATTATAGGGGACTGGAATGCAAAAATAGGAAGTCAAGAAACACCTGGAGTAACAGGCAAATTTGGCCTTGGAATACAGAATGAAGCAGGGCAAAGGCTAATAAGAGTTTTGCCAAGAGAACGCTCTGGTCATAGCAAACACCCTCTTCCAACAACACAAGAGAAGACTCTACACATGGATATCACCAGATGGTCAATACCAAAATCAGATTGATTATATTCTTTGCAGCCAAAGATGGAGAAGCTCTATACAGTCACCAAAAACAAGACAAGGAGTTGACTGTGGCTCAGATCATGAACTCCTTATTGCCAAATTCAGACTTAAATTGAAGGAAGTAGGGAAAACCACTAGACCATTCAGGTATGACCTAAATCAAATCCCTTGTGATTATACAGTGGAAGTGAGAAATAGATTTAAGGGCCTAGATCTGATAGATAGAGTGCCTGATGAACTATGGACGGAGGTTCATGACATTGTACAGGAGACAGGGATCAAGACTATCCCCATGGAAAAGAAGTGCAAAAAAGCAAAATGACTGTCTGAGGAGGCCTTACAAACAGCTGTGAAAAGAAGAGAAGCAAAAAGCAAAGGAGAAAAGGAAAGATATTCCCATTTGAATGCAAAGTTCCAAAGAATAGCAAGGAGAGATAAGAAAGCCTTCCTCAGCGGTCAATGCAAAGAAATAGAGGAAAACAACAGAATGGGAAAAACTAGAGATCTCTTCAAGGAGAAGGCAATGGCACCCCACTCCAATACTCTTGCCTGGAAAATCCTATGAACAGACAGCCTGGTGGGCTCCAGTCCATGGGGTTGCTAAGAGTCAGTCACTTTTCACTTTCATGCATTGGAGAAGGAAATGGCAACCCACTCTAGTGTTCTTGCCTGGAGAATCCCAGGGATGGGGGAGCCTGGTGGGCTGCCATCTATGGGGTCGCACAGAGTCAGACACAACTGAAGCGCATTAGCAGCAGCAGCAACAGAGATCTCTTCAAGAAAATTAGAGATACCAATGGAACACTGCATGCAAAGATGGGCTCAATAAAGGACAGAAATGGTATGGACCTAACAGAAGCAGAAGATACTAAGAAGAGGTGGCAAGAATACACAGAAGAACTATACAAAAAAGATCTTCATGACCCAGATAATCAAGATGGTGTGATCACTCACCTAGAGCCAGACATCCTGGAATGTGAAGTCAAGTGGGCCTTAGAAAGCATCACCATGATCAAAGCTAGTGGAGGTGATGGAATTCCAGTTGAGCTATTTCAAATCCTGAAGGATGATGCTGTGAAAGTGCTGCACTCAATATGCCAGCAAATTTGGAAAACTCAGCAGTGGCCACAGGACTGGAAAAGGTTAGTTTTCATTCCAATCCCAAAGAAAGGCAATGCCAAAGAATGCTCAAACTACTGCACAAGTGAACTCATCTCACATGCTAGTAAAGTAATGCTCAAAATTCTCCAAGCCAGGCTTTAGCAATATGTGAACCGTGAACTTCCTGATGTTCAAGCTGGATTTAGAAAAGGCAGTGGAACCAGAGATGTAATTGCCAACATCCTCTGGATCATCGAAAAAGCAAGAGAGTTCCAGAAAAACATCTACTTCTGTTTTGTTGACTATGCCAAAGCCTTTGACTGTGTACATCACAATAAACTATGGAAAATTCTGAAAGAAATGGGAATACCAGACCACCTGACCTGCCCCTTGATAAACCTATATGCAGGTCAGGAAGCAACAGTTAGAACTGGACACAGACTGGTTAGAACAACAGACTGGTTCCAAATAGGAAAAGGAGTACATCAAGGCTGTATATTGTCACCCTGCTTATTTAACTTATATGCAGAGTAAATCCTGAGAAAAGCTGGGCTAGAAGAAGCACAAGCTGGAATCAAGATTGCTGGGAGAAATATCAATAACCTCAGATATGTAGATGACACCACCCTTATGGCAGAAAGTAAAGAGGAACTAAAAAGCCTCTTGATGAAAGTGAAAGTGGAGAGTGAAAAAGTTGGCTTAAAGCTCAACATTCAGAAAACGAAGATCATGGCCTCTGGTCCCATCACTTCATGGGAAATAGATGGGGAAACAGTGGAAACAGTGTCAGACTTTATTTTGGGGGGCTCTATAATCTCTGCAGATGCTGATTGCAGCCATGAAATTAAAAGATGCTTACTCCTTAGAAGGAAAGTTACGACCAACCTAGACAGCATATTAAAAAGCAGAGATATTACTTTCAAACAAGGTCAGTTTAGTCAAGGCTATGGTTTTTCCAGTGGTCATGTATGGATGTGAGAGTTGGACTGTGAAGAAAGCTGAGTGCTGAAGATTGATTCTTTTGAACTGTGGTGCTGGAGAAGACTCTTGAGAGTCCCTTGGACTGCAAGGAGATCCAACCAGTCCATCGTAAAGGAGACCAGTCTTGGGTGTTCATTGGAAGGACTGATGCTGAAGCTGAAACTCCAATACTTTGGCCACCTCATGTGAAGAGCTGACTCATTGGAAAAGACTCTGATGCTGGGAGGGATTGGAGGCAGGAGGAGAAGGGGACAACAGAGGATGAGATGGCTGGATGGCATCGCGGACTCGATGGACATGAGTTTGGGTGAACTCCAGGAGTTGGTGATGGACAGGGAGGCCTGGCATGCTGCGATTCATGGCGTCACAACAAGGTGGACCCGACTGAGAACTGAACTGAACTGAAGTATGTAAGACTGAGCAAGGAGGCATGAGTCAAGGGTCAACAAGCATATGTAGGAATTTAGAAGGTATAAACAGGAGCTGAAGGCACCAGAAAGTCCCCACAGGTTTCTTGGAATATCCACTCCAGACTAGATTCAGAAATTTGCCTTTACATTATCCCAGAGACGATTAGGTCCAGAGATACTGACGAACACTAACCAAGTTCACAAGGGTTGTGATATAAACCCAAAGGCCAATTTATTTAATTTACAATAGGATTTACAATAGCTATAATACTTTGGCCACCTGACGTGAAGAACCGACTCATTGGAAAAGACCCTAATGCTGGGAAAGACTGAAGGCAAAAGGAGAAGAGGGTAGCAGAGGATGAGATGGTTAGAGAACATCATGGGCTCAATGGACATGAGTCTGAGCAAACTCCAGAGACAGTGAAGGAAAGGGAAGCCTGGCATGCTGCAGTCCATGGGGTCGCAAAGAGTCATATACTACTTAGCGATTGAACAATAATAACGAAGGGTTAGTTATTGTTATCTTCTAGCCCCTGCATTCTCTCCTTACAGGCAGCCATACATGGAAAGTCAAATTATCATTAGAAAACCATACAGTCAGAATGAGGCACATTAGCTAAGTGATTCAAATGTTTGATAGACTCAGAATAAGATGCCTGGAATCCTCTATGAGACTTGCCTGGGACTGGGACCAGACAGGCAGAGACTCTGTCTTAGACTGTTCTGGAATGAACCTATGAGCTTCCATGGCCGACTAACTCCTGGTGATTGAAAGTTTTTCCTCTTGCAAACCTAGGAGTCTCTTCCAAGGACCTTCAGTTATGCAGTGCAATTCACGTAGAAGAGAACCACTTCTTCCCCAAAAGTGTACCCAGTAGCACAGGTGGCAGGGATACGGCAGAAGTGTGGCCTTTCAGGAGCTGTGAAGAATTGAATGGGGCTCAGGGACGTGCACCCAGCTCATGCATTTGGTGAAGGGCCCATCCTGTTGTACATTACATCTTCGTTAAGGGGTAAGGAGGAGGCCATGGCTAAGTGATTGCCAACAGAAAAAGCTACAGCAAATTCTGAACTGGCTCCTTCAGGATAGATTTCTGGAGCCAAACTTCTCTGAAGGCTACTCGTCTGGATGTCCAGGGGTATTTGTAATTACCTCATGGTTCTGTCATTTATAGACTTGTCAGAGTCTATAGACTCTTCCTCAGAGTCAGCCAGCACCTTCTCCTCATTGCCTCCAAGGAGAGGCCCCTTCCTCCCCCTGGGTGCTCTCTCTTCCACTTCTGCTTGTTTAATTACTAAGTCATGTCCGTGCGGGACACAAGTCGAATCTGCATCTCCTGCATTGCAGGCAAATGCTTTACCACTGAGCCACTGGGGAAACACATTCCACTTCTGCTCTCCAGGGCCTGATGCAAAGGCCACCTCCTTCATGACCAAGGCATCCCAGGGGCCCAGCTTGAAGAGACCTCTCCTTCCTCTGATTCCCATTCACTTTGTCACATGCACAATAATACCAACAATGGTTAAAGCTTACTTAGTACCTTCTATGTGCCAGATGCTATGTTAAACACTACATATATTATTTCCTTTAATCAGCAAGTCAATCCCCGAGTTCTGTTACTATTTTAACTGTATAGGTAGGGAGACGCTTTGAGGATGAGGGGCTGGTTAGGCAGCTTCTAAGAGACAGGGTTTGAGGGCAAGCCTCTTGCCTTCACGAGAGCCATTCTCCCACCATTTCACACATACTGCCCTTTTGTTGTTTTTATCCTTATATAATATATATATCTATATTCATGATGACGTGCTTAAAACTTAAGTTTCTTAAATAATACTTCCCAGTCCATGTGCCATGCACTCTATTCGATTTTACTTTGCTTTTTAAAGGCTAGTGGCATCACCGACACAATGGACATGAGTTTGAGCAAGTTCCAGAAGTTGGTTACGGACAGGGAGGCCTGGCGTGCTGCAGTCCATGGGGTCACAAAGAGTCGGACATGGCTGAGTGACTGAACTTTCAAAGGCTAATTTAGCCCCCTAACTTGACTTCATGATCTATAGTAATGGGTGGTAACCTGACATGAAAAACACTTTAGGCACTGTTCTCTGAAACAGGTAGTGAAAGTGAAGTCGCTGTGACTGTAGCCTACCAGACTTCTCTGTTCATGGGGTTTTCCAGGCAAGAATACTGGAGTGGCTTGCCATTTCCTTCTCCAGGAGATCTTCCTGACCCAGGGATTGAACCCAGGTCTCCTTCATTGTAAGCAGATGCTGTACCATCTGAGCCACCAGCGAAGCCCAAAACAAGCAGTAGTAAGACATAAAACCAAAGATATGGTTTGGAAAGATAAAATTAAGCAGCAGCAAAAATGGTTAGAAAAAAGGAGCCCTGTGGAGAATGCAGCAATAATACAGAAGAGAAAATGGGAATGGAGAGAACATTTTAGCAGCTTTTGTTTAAGACTGACTATTACCCAGGTGGCGTTAGTGGTAAAGAACCCACCTGCCAGTGCAGGAGACATAAGAGACGTGAGTTAGAGCCCTGGGTAGGGAAGATCCCCTGAGGGAAGAAATGGCAGCCCACTTCAGTATTCTTGCCTGGAGAATCCCCATGGACCGAGGAGCCTGGCGGGTCCATGGGGTCGCAAAGAGTCACATACAGACTGAAGTGACTTAGCATGCATGGATGCATTCCGAACTTACTGAATGGGTATGCAGGGAAAGCAAGAGGGCAGAACCAGAGATATAACTGTGGTTTCCAGCTCAAGTGGCTCAGTCTAGAGTATCTCTGAAGAATTACAAATTGATGGATTGAGGAACACATTCTGGGATGGCTCCTTGAGTGGAGTAGTTGTGAGTATAGAGGCTGAGGAATGGCCTACGGCAGGGACAAGTAAAGAAGCTGGCTGCAGCAGACTGAAAAAAGATACCCAGAGAGAGGCAGAGACCAGAAGCAGAGATAGAGGACAGCCTGACTTCCCAGGTCCAGCCCCTGAGAGACCTGACTGTCCCTGGGTACCATGAAGTCATCCCGTGTTCTGCTGATGCTCCCTGTTTTTGCATAAATTAGCTTGAATGGGCTTCTGTTACTTACAGCCTAAAATATCCTGTCAATGAAGTGGCACTTCTCTTTCCCTTGAGCATCATCCACAGGCGCTGACAGCTCACCTGAGTTTGGGCTGTAGTTGCAAAGCTGGACATATTAGATGGGGATGGGGAGGGTGGGGGCTCTTGACTTTAGAACTCCTGACAAAGGATTTTCAGAGAGGACCATTCCTTTAGCACCTCTTGAGTCTAAAGGTTGTGATCCTAACACGATGGGAAATGTAACTACCCAAATCAGTGTGTATACCTTGTTTTGATTCTAAATTGTACAAATCAACAGTGAAAAGATGTTTTTTGAGATAAGAGGGGACATTTGAATCTAGACTGGATTTCCCATCATATTAAGGAACTATTCTTAATTTTGTTAAGAGAGATAATGACACTGTGATTGTGTTTACAAAAGAAGTCTAATTTCACAAAGATGTGTACTAAAATGTTTACAACATCTGGGGTTTTGTTTAAAAGAGTCAAGCAAAAATAAGCAACAAAACAAAATCCCTAAAAGCAAACAAAATATTTTGCTTTTGGAGACTAAATATTAATCACTGATGAAGCTGAATGGTGGATACATGGGGGTTCACTATTATCCTATTTTCTCTACTTTTGTGTTTGAAATTTTTCATAAAAAATTTAGATAGATATATGTATATATAATTTGTATATGTCCATCTAGTCAAGGCTATGGTTTTTCCAGTGGTCATGTATGGATGTGAAAGTTGGACTGTGAAGAAAGCTGAGAGCCGAAGAATTGATGCTTTTGAACTGTGGTGTTGGAGAAGACTCTTGAGAGTCCCTTGGACTGCAAGGATATCCAACCAGTCCGTTCTAAAGGAGATCAGTTCTGGATGTTCTTTGGAAGGAATGATGCTAAAGCTGAAACTCCAATACTTTGGCCACCTCATGCGAAGAGTTGACTCATTGGAAAAGACTCTGATGCTGGGAGGGATTGGGGGCAGGAGAAGAAGGGGACAATAGAGGATGAGATGGCTGGATGGCATCACCGACTCAAGGCGATGGGTGAGTTTGGGTGAACTCCAGGAGTTGGTGATAGACAGGGAGGCCTGGTGTGCTGCGATTCATGGGGTCACAAAGAGTCGGACACAACTGAGCAACTGAACTGAACTGGACTGAATACATACGTAATTTATATATGTAATACAAAACCTAGACAGTGTATTAAAAAGCAAAGACATCATTTGCCAACAAAGATCCCTATAGTCAAAGCTATGGTTTTTCCAGTAATGTACAGATGTGAGAGTTGGGTCATAAAGAAGGCTGAGTGCCAAAGAATTGATGCTTTTGAACTGTGGAGTTGGAGAAGACTCTTGAGAGTCCTTTGGACAGCAAGGAGATCAAATCAATCAATCCTAAAGGAAATCAACCCTGAATATTCATTAGAAGAACTGAAACTGAAGCTCCAATACTTTGGCCACCTGATGTGAAGAGCTGACTCTAGATACTCGGAAAAATGGAAGGCAAAAGAAGGAAGTAGCAGAAGATAAGATGGTTGGATAGCATCATCAACTCAATGGACATGAATATGAGTAAACTCTGGGAGATAATGGAGGACAGAGGAGCCTGGCATTCTGTAGTCCATGGGGTCACAAAGAGTCAGACATGACTTAGTATTGAATAACAAATGGGTAAAAAAAGAAGAGGGCAGCCGCGCCCTCTTCCTGGACATGCAGAAGCCTCTCAAGATAAGTGAGGTAAAATCCAGGACGCTAAGGAAGCCACCCTTCTCTTAGAGCAGAACCTGAGCCAGGCCCTTTTGGATCGGCATGGCCTGGTTTCTGCCCATGTAGACTTCCACATCTGTGACTTCCTGGAGAACCACTTCCTAGGTGAGGAGACGAAACTCATCAAGAAAGATGGGTGACCACCTGACCTACCTCCGCAGGCTGTCTGGTCCCCAGGCTGGGTTGGGCGAATATCTATCTATTCGAAAGGCTCACCCTCAAGCACAACTAGGAGCCTCTGGGGACCAGTGGCCTTTGAGGTGGCCCCTAATATCAGGGCTGCCTAAAGCCCCTCTCTGCAGCCACTATGCAGACTTTTAACACCCTGGAGCCCTCTCTCATGCCTTGGACCAAGTGGAAATAAGAATGCTTTTTGCAGCAAAACAAACAAACAAACAAACAAACAGGGGTTTCCCTGGTGGTCCAGTGGTTAAAATCCACCTTGCAATGCGAGGGACACAGGTTCGATCCCTGGTCCAGGAAGATCCCACATACCTCAGAGCAACTACTGAGCCAGTGTTCTAGGGCCTGCAAGCCCCAAATACTGAAGCCCATGCACCCACAACCTGTGCTCTGCAACAGGAGAAGCCACCACGATGAGAAGTCTGCACACCGCAACTAGAGAAAGCCAACATGCAGCAACGAAGACCCATCACAGCCAAACAATTTTTAAAAAAAACTTTATAAAACAAACAAACAAACTTATAGTAAAAGTGATCAGATTTGGAGCTACCAGAGGTAGGGGGTGGGGGAAATAGGGAGAATTGGATAAAAGCAGTCAAAATACAAACTTCCAGTTATAAGTAAGTACTAGGGATGTAATGTAAACATGATAAAGGTAATTAACACTGCTGTATGTTACATATGAAAGTTGTTAAGAGAGTAAATCCTGAGTTCTCATCACAAGAAAATTTTTTTCTTCTGTTTCTTTAATTTTTATGAGATGACTGTTGTTCACTAAACTTACTGTGATCATCATTTCATGATGTATGTAAATCAAATCAATATGCTCTACACCTTAAACTTATTCAGTTATATCCTAAACTTATATGTCAGTTATATCTCAATAAAACTGGAAGGAAAAAAAAAATCAGTTTTTCCAGCTAGTCCTTCCCTGATAGCTCAGTTGGTAAAGAATCCAATTGTAATGCAGGAGACCCCAGTTTGATTCCTGGTATGGGAAGATCTGCTGGAGAAGGAATAAGCTACCCACTCCAGTATTCTTGGGCTTCCCTTGTGGCTCAGATGGTAAAGAATCCACCTGCCATGTGGGAGGCTTGGCTTCAATCCCTGGGTTGGGAAGATTCCCTGGAGAAGGGAAAGGCTACCCACTTCAGTATTCTGGCCTGGAGAATTCTATGAACTGTGTAGTCCATGAGGTTGCAAAGAGTCAGACATGACTGAGCAACTTTCACATTCACTTCACAGCATAAGCATCAGGTATCAGTGTTCGTCTAGTAGAGAGAGAAGGAAGGACCATGTTAGATATTGGATGTATCTATTGAGCTACTGAAAGTAGCTTGATAATGATGAATAGTATGATTATTCAAACCAGGAGATAAGCATCAAGTCAGAGTCAAACAGTCTTAAAATCTTTCCTCTGACCATAAATCTCCATGCAGTGGCTCCACTATAGCCAGTGTCTGGAGCTACTTACCTGCTTCAGGACCACGTGGCAACCTACAACTCCTCCAGTCAGCTCTTCTACTCTGCTCTCCACATGAGATATAGTTTGGGAATCATCAGCTAAGAACTCTCCATTCCTGCCCAGAGCCCCCAAACCTTGCTGCAACTGCTCAGCTCTCTGCACCTTCAGGCCTGTCATAGGGGCCAGGGCGGGCTTCCTGCTGCGGGGAGCTCCCAAACTGTGCCCTGGGCCCTGAGCCTTCCATTCTGCACGTCCTCTCTGCTTCTTGAATCTTTAAACCACTCTCCTTCATCTGGACCCTTTCTGTCAGCATGTAATATGCTCCGATCTCTCTCAAATAACAAAAGCCTCCATGATCCCTTGTTCGCCTTGACAGCCTCCTGCCCTTCACAGACAAGCACATTAGAAGAACCGTCCAAAAGAACCCGCCTTGGTCCTCCTGACTCTTCTCCACCCTCTGTCCCCATCCCCTCCCCTGAGACTGGCCCCATGTCTCTTCATCCGATGGGTACTCTGCAGTTCTCCCACCACTTTTTGGCCACTCCCCCATCTTGCCCCTGTTTCCTGGTCACAGCATTCTTCTCATTCACCCTCCAACCTCTCTGGCTGCTCCTTCTCAGTCTCCATTGTGGGTTCTGCTTTCTGTGCCCATCTCAAACATTACTGTTCCTGGGGGTTCTGTCCCGGGTGCTCTCCTCACTTCACAGACATTGGGGACAACCTTATCCTTTCCTTTGATTTCCATTTAGATTCTGATGACTCACAAACCTATGCTTCTCTACTGAACTCCAGACCTCTGTGTCTACATGGTGATCTGCTGGACATCTCCACTTGGAGTTTCCTCACACAAAACATGTTCAAAATGGAACTCATCACCAACCTCTCCTAAAGAAAAGAAAACACCCAACAGAACAAAACCATACTATTCCTCTTCTATTTCCTAAATTGAGGCAGTGAGTTAACAATTTGTTCAAGCTGGAAACCTGAGCATCTCCTTGATCATCCTTCTCTCCCACATGCCATCTGTCATTAAGTCCTATTAAGCTATGTTTCAAATCCAATAAAAAGACCAGTGGTTGCCAAAAATTAAGAAGGAAAAGGGGATGAATAGGCAGAACATGGGTAATTTTTAGGGCAGTGAAACTACCTCATGTGATACTAAAATGGTGGATTCATGTCACCACATGTTTATCCAAATCCATAGAAAGTACAGTAACAGATATAATCCCCAATGTAAACTATGGACTTTGGGTGGTAATGATGTCCATTTAGGTTCATCAAAAAATATATCACCAACTTCAGATAGGCAGATGATACCACTTTAATGGCAGAAAGTGAAGAGCAACCAAAGAGTCTCTTGAGGATGAAAGAGGAGAATGGAAAAGCTGGCTTGAAACTCAGCATTAATCATGGCATCTGGTCTCACCACTTAGTGGCAAATAGAAGGGGAAAAAGTGACAGGTTTTATTTTCTTGGTCTCCAAAGTCACTGCAGACGCTAACTGCAGCCATGAAAGTTAAAGACACTTGCTCCTTGGAAAGAAATTTGCAACAAATCTAGACAGAGTATTAAAAAGCAACAAAGCTACTGATTTTTCCAGTAGTTACGTACAGATACGAGAGTTGGACCATAAAGAAGGCTGCATGCCAAAGAACTGATGCTTTTGAATTGAGTTTTCAAGAAGACCAGAGTCCCTTGGACTGCAAGGAGATCAAACCAGTCAATCCAAAAGGAAATCAACCCTGAATATTTATTGGAAGGACTGATGCTGAAGCTGAAGCTCCAATACTTTGGCCACTTGATGCGAAGAGCCAACTCACTGGAAAAGACCCAGATGCTGGGAAAGATTGAAGCCAAAAGTAGAATGGGGAAATAGAGGATGAGATGGTTAGAAAACACCACTGACTCAATGGACTGAATTTGAGCAAGCTCCAAGAGATGGTGGACAGAGGAGCCTGGTGTGCTGCAGTCCATGTGGTTGCAAGGAGTCGGACATGACTTAGTGACTGAACAACAGCAGGGTTCATCAGCAGAGACAAATGCACCACTCTGGTGGTGG
The DNA here is from genome assembly GCF_029378745.1 of Bos indicus. Classification (NCBI taxonomy): domain Eukaryota; kingdom Metazoa; phylum Chordata; class Mammalia; order Artiodactyla; family Bovidae; genus Bos; species Bos indicus. The sequence goes on along the minus strand of NC_091770.1, from coordinate 10,263,044 downwards.
ATGTTGATAATGGGGGAGGCTATGAATATGTAGGGGCAGGGGACACATGAGAACTCTACCTTCTGCTCAATTTTGCTGTGAATCTAAAACTGCTTTTAAAAAAGTATATTTAAAAGGAAATGCAGACACACACACACACACGCACACACACACACACACACACATATAAAAAAATGTGTCTCAAGTACACACCTTCTATTTCCATTGTCAACATCTTGATTCAGATGGGCACCACCTCACCTCATCAGCTCATCACTTCTCCCTGGACCAGCCTCCGGACCAGCCCAGGCTTGCCTCACACTGAAGCCTGAGTGATCTCTCTCAAGCAGACAGTTTTGTCCCTCTCCCAGCCCAAACCCTGCGGTGGTCCTCCAAAGTTCTCAGCATCAAGTGCAAACTCCACAACATGGTCTGCACAGGGCCTGCGTCATTGGCCACTCTCTCTAGGGCAGCTACGGGGAACTTCTGCCCTGTTGCTGCTCCGCCTGTTCCGGGGGCCTCATCCCCCTTCTGTGCCCTCTCTTGGCTAGCGTTGGCTCGCCCTTCAGGGGTCTATGTGAACAGCTTTTCTTTCTGTATGCCTGCCTTGATCCCTTCTGTCTGGGTTAGGCGCCCCTACACTGTGCTTTCTTAGCACCCCATCACCAAGCGTCTAGTTATTTACCTCCGGGCTCCGTTAGACTGAGAGTCTGAGTGAACAGGCATGGCATCTGCCGTGTTTCTTGGACCTCTAAGCACGTGGCTCACATCTTACAGGATATGCTTACTAAATAGTAGTTGAACGAATGAGTGACATTTGTTGATATCTGCGCTAAGAACTTTCAGCTCCCTCCTCTGCTTTCTACATAGAGAGGGCATCTCAGGCCCTTTAAGGGTGATTCCAGGTGAGTGGCAAGACCAGAGGACTGAGGTGCAGATGAAGAGGGCAGATGATGTTAGGAGAACATTCTACAAGGCTGTAAGCAGGAGCAGTTTCAGGGTTGAAGAAAAATTCAGGCTTCCTTTTTCATCAGGTACGGAGTGAGGAAGCATTTCTGCCTGGGTGTGGAGAACCATTCAGGGCTTTTGAAAATGTACTGATTTGGTCTGACGCAACTAAGCCGACCTACTTCTCCTGCCCCTCTTTCTGCCTTTTCCTGATCGTGGCAGGAATATTTTCAGAGGGTATGTGCCTTATAAGAACATTCTGGCAAGTTCAGCTCAGGTCTGCTGAGTTGAGATCAGAAGCAGCTTGGATCTGGAGTTTGCTTTCAGAGTTCAGGGAAGGCTCCAATGTTTATTTTTTGAGTAACCCCAAAAGCCCCTCCACGCACTGCCTGGCTTCCAGCTCAGATCATCCTCCTTCCCTTCCTCCCCTGCGGCCAGGCAGATCCAAGCTTGAGAGACAACGGAATCCTGGGTAAATTGTTTGCTCACAGTGAGGGAGTCCCCCCGACCCCACCCATCCAACCCTCCCTTCAGGCAAGGTCAGTATCAGCAAAGAGCCAGCTGCACTCCCCACCCGGGAACCCTAAAGAGACAAACTTGATAAAAATCTATTTTATTAACAGCCTGACCTACCAGCATTGATCACATTAGAAATGACGCCCACATGCACACTCCCAACCATCCACACAGGGACCAGGCTCAGTGGAGCTCAAAAAGCCGTTTAAATCTGTCCAGTGGTGATTCCTTCTCTAAGGGCCCAAAACATCCCCCCAAATTAATAACCCCCAGAAAGCAGTGCTGGGGAAAATTCCTTGCGGATTTGAGATTTTCATCTGTTAATCTCCTAACTCAATAAAGCAAGCACTCTCCTAACAAATTAAATACTTTTATTAAAGGGTGCCCTCCCCCAATCTCTTTGATGTGGGTACAGATCTGCAACCCTCTCAGGGTCTGAGTGTCCATGGAAGGGGTTGTTCCTGCCTCCTATCATTTTCTCCTGTTATTCCAAGGAGGCTCAGAACCCACTGGGATTTGCTGGTTCTTAGATTCTGGAAACTTCTGAGACCTCTGGCTTTCCTGAGTAGATTGCACAGCCTGTCAGCTGAGGGCAATTCTTGCCATTCTCTGGTGGGGGTGACAGGCCCCTAACAGGCCCCCATGCACCTCTCCTGTTGCAGTCTGCCAGGAGGAGCCTCCAGTACCGCTGTCCAGGCCAAGGTGGACTGGCTGGCCAGCAACCAAATCTTGTCTCTGACCTCTGCAGAGGCCTTCTGCCCAGACCTCCAAGAGTGAGCTGCAAGCTAGCCAGGGTGAGCTGGAGAGATGGGAAAGAATCTGCCTGCAATGTGGGAGACGCAGGTTTGATCTTTGGACCGAGAAGATCCCCTGGAGAAGGAAATGGCAAGAAGGGTGGAGAAAGGAGCTCAAGATAAGGAGGACTGAGTGGTTCTCCCCCGAATTCTTCCTTCCTCAAAAATGACCCGCAAGATGCTACTCTTTCCATCAGCCTGGCACTGGGTTCAGCTGTTAGACTTCCTCCAGCCTCCAGGTTCCTCTCACTGTGGGTGTGAGGAGCTGCTCGGGTTACACTGGGGGCCCTTCTCAGGTCTCTTCAAATACTGTCCTTGGAAAGCTGCCTGTGGAGAAACACCCACACCCATTGCAGACGGCAATGCCAGGCCCCTTTATATTTCATAAGGGGCCTTCTTCCAGAAACATCATTATCTATAGTTTATCACTTTCCTTTCAGGGTCTATTGTGTGCAAGGCTCTAAGCCTCCACACTCCAGATTAGAAACTGGGTATCTCATCTATGGCAACAGCCATGTGTCTGAGGGCCCCAGGCCTTCTCAGAAAAGGTCTTGTGTGTGCGAGTGACAGGCACTCATGGGGGCCTGCCAGGGGTTCTGAATGCACACCTTGCCCAGGATGGGGAGAAGTCACCCTCTTCCTACTGGGCATTGGAGAAGGCCTTTCTCAACTTTTGTTCTCTCAATATTCCCCGCTTTGGACAAGAAAGGCATTTGCCCAGGGAGTTATAAGTCCTTCAGAGGCATTAAGCCACAGTAGCCCACACTGGGCTCTGGGCATTTGAAATGTCCTCCTCTCACTTATCAGCCCCAGATGGATGTCCTGGGCTCTGTGGCTGTCCCTGTTTATCTCTCACGGCAGTCAAATCCCTCCAGACTTAAGTCCTCCCTTGGAAATCAGAACAGAGTCCCTAGAAGTTGAAGGAAGGGGAGAGAGGTGGCTGGGAAAATGGGGAAAACATTAGGAAGCGCCTAAGCCCTCAAGTTGGAGACTCAGACAGCCCTGGACTGGCATCCAGACTTGGCTACCTGCATGCTCTGACTCTTGCATTGATCTGACTATTAATCTCAGTATCCTCAACTATGAAATGAGGATAATAATATTTCCTGCCTCCCCAGGGTCATTGTGCAGATCGAATGAGAGGAGCCATGAATTGTTATCATGCAGTAAGGGCTCCTTGAATGGACTGATAAGAAGAGGCTCTATACCTTCCGGACAGGGATCGGGCCCAGCCATGAGGCTAGGAATTCAATGCTTCTGAGGCCTGCAGGAATTTGCTAGTCACTCAATGGCCTCTTTTTCCTCCCAGGAAAGACTGGAGATGGGGAAGCTTGGGAATGTCAAAATCTGCTCCTCGTTCTATAGAACAACTACTGAGGTGAATGAGTTTGGTAGGTAAGGATGGGGCCCAGGCTCTGATTGGGGCAGCTGCCAGGTTCTGGGTGCTGTGGTGGCCCCCAGGCAGAACCACCTTGGGCACAGCTGGCAGTAAGTCCAAGCATTCTTAGGAGAGCAAAAAAGTTTAAAATATTGTTTGTGGGCCTCCAAAGCTCAACCCTACCAGAAAAAATATAATGTCTTAGCATTGCATTTCTCTTATTATAATAAAAATTTAATTCTACTTGAGCAAAGTTAATTTTAATTACAAATTTGGGTGTGGGGGCGTTAGTACAAAAAAGTTGGAGAACGTTGTTATATTCTGTCTTCCAGACTCTCAACTTCTGTCCCAGGGCTCCTCCTCTTCTTGCCAGCCCTTCCTGCTGCCCCTTCTTATACCCTGCCTTCTCCCTGGGCCCTAGGCAGCATTTGGCATTGCTAATCGGTCTAGTTCAGAGGCCTCTGTGCCCCGGGCACAGGGCACGGTCAGCACTAGTCCTTACCCTGGTTCTCTGCTGGCTCCCGTGACTTCACCGTGTGGGTCCCCTCCAGCCGTCTGGCTCTCCTCGCTCTTCTGTCGCCCCGACACGCAGCTCCCTCTGATCCCCATGTGCCTCTGTAGCTCCACTCTGCTTGTCCTGCCGCAGACTCTACCAAGTCCCTTTGGTAGTGCCCACTGGAGCGCCCGGCTGGAGTTTTCCCGGGACACGTTCCCCTTCCTCCAGGCAGCACTTGCATCTATCCCAGCCTGCTTGGTGCTCTCCCTTTCACAACATTTAGTTTGACATGAAAGGACATATGCCCTTGTGTTATTCTCTCATAGCTTCACGGGCGTCTGTTCTACTTTCCCACCTGGACTTTCATGTCTTCGAGGATGAGACAGTCCTACGTCTCTGTTTGCTCCTTCGTGTCCACGCCAATTCTGAACACCAAGGAAAGGCAGGTGGGTGGGTCTCTGGGGGCCAGGCAGTGCCCTGGCAGGACTCAAGGTGCCGCTGGTCAGCTCAGCCCGGGCCCAGGCAGACTGCCGTGGGAAGCCCCCCTCTGCCGCCCTCCAGGGAGGGACTCACCTGGCCGACTCCTTCCACTCCATCTGGTCTCCATCATGCTGCAGAGTGTCCATCTCTGTGAAGAGGGTGGGGTTGGGAGCCTCATCTTCCTCCCCCAGGATGTCCTGGAGCTGCTCAGCAGCTGGAGACCCTGCAAAAGGAGGGCAGCAAGCTCTGCTGAGTGCCCTGTGGGAGGTGGAGGCCCTTGAAATGGAGCAGGAGCCAAGGGCAAGGGGAAAGTATTTCCTATTCAGTAAGACTAAGTCCACCTTCTGGGTGAAGCTAGAGTTGGATGTGGGTGGATGTGGGTGGGATATCCTCCCAGATAAAAGAGATGAGAGGATTTAGTCCATATTCAGACTCCAGGGACTTGAAGCTGACACCGAAGAAAGATGGAAAATGGCCAAAGCCAGGGCAGCAGTAAGGATAGGGAACAGAACAGATAAGCGAGGTGAGAAAAACTCTGTCCCAACTTCAGAATAACGGAGGGATCCCTTTTCCACTGGGCCCCAAAGAGTCACCTCCCACACTGGCCTTAAAGGGGCGATCAGCCCTGTGAAAGGATGTGCTTGCACCAGTGTGCCGTGTGGGCCCACCTTCTTCACGGGCAAGAGGACAGTCTGTCCCTGACCTCCCAGTCTGCTTTCCAGCTGCCCAGGGGGTGTTGCCTCCTGGGGGTCTCTCAGGCACCTCAGGTCAGCACTCAAACACAGAACACGTACCCTTCCCCAAACATACCTCTCCAGTCTTCCCTGTCTCCTTCTCTCCCATGCTCCCTCCCTTCCTTCTTTCTCTCGCTTAATATTTAATGAATGTCTACGATGTATAAGGCACTGGTTTAGGTGCAAGGAAGCAAAGCTGTGAAGAAGGCCCAGATATCCTTGATCTCCTGAGCCTCTCCAGTGGCAGATACAGACAATAAACAAGTAAACAAATCTATAAACAGTCATTGCAGGCAGTGATAAGTGTTCTGAAAAAAAAAAAAGAAAAGATCATGAAGCTACATTAGATAGCAAGATCAAGAAAGGCTTCTCTGAGGAGGGTATATTTGACCTGTGACTTGAAAAATGAGAATGAGCCACTTCTACAAGTGCTGAGAGTACGCCTAAGGTCTGAGGTAGAGCGTGCTGGTTAGGGTACCCAGAGCATGGTGAGCCAGAGACAGAGACACATATCATGTGACATCAAAAGCATGACCGTCTACCCAGCTGCATTGGTAGACATCCTGGATCATTCTCACCTCACCTCTTTCTCTCAGCTCCATTGCAGTATTAAAAGTTTTCAAGAATCCTTTTCTTCCTCACCAATTCCATTGCCTCTGCCCTAGTTCAGTCTGTTACTGACTCTCTTTTGCTGTTGCTGTTCAATTGCTCAGTTGTGTCCAACTCTTTGTGACCCCATGGACTGCAGCACACCAGGCTTCCCTGTCCTTCACCAACTCCTGGAGCTCGCTCAAACTCGTGTCCGTTAAGTCAGTGATGCCATCCAACCATCTCATCCTTGGCCACCCCCTTGTCTTCCTGCCCTCAATTTTTGCCAGCATGAGGGTCTTTTCTAAAGAGTCTCTTTAGTCTCTTTGCATCAGGTGGCCAAAGTATTGGAGGTTCAGCTTCAGCACCAGTCCTTCCAATGAATATTCAGGGTTGATTTCCTTTAGGATTGACTGATCTCCTTGCAGTCTGAGAGACTCTCAAGCGTCTTCTCCAGCACCACATTTCAAAAGCATCAATTCTTTAGCGCTCCACCTTCTTTATGATCCAACTGTCACATCTGTACACGACTACTGGAAAAACAGTATCTTTGACCATACGGACCTTTGCAGGCAAAGTAATGTCTCTGCTTTTGACTGTCTTTGGGCTTCATCAAGTCTTCCTCTCCCTCCAAGCTTCTCTGTTTCCTCAGTTTATCATCCTCTTTGGCCCTCCCTTATTTCTCCATTGACTCCCAACAGTCAATAATTTTAGCTACTGTTTCATCACAGACTCTACCCTCTTACTCTTTGACTTCCCAGTAACACCAGACAGCTGATGCCCAAACAAGAACTAATTGGCCCAGTCTTGACCTCTGCAAGTGTGTCCTGGGGTGCAGGGAGAGGCAGCGTGGTACACAATGGTATGGTGGATACAAGGCGCCCTCTGGGTTTTCAATCTAGCTAGATGTCAGTGTGAATCTCAGAGGTGCTACTTACTCAGGAGTGAATTCAGTCTGAGCGAACAAGGTTGTTGTCCCAATAAATCAGATAGGGAGAATAATACACAAGACACAGGGCCTGGAATATAACAGGTGCTAATTCCCCTTGCCACCAGCGCTAGCACCCAGGCTCATGAGCCCCTCTGCATAAAACCACCCAGCTGTACAAATGAGGGTTCCCACTGTTAGCAGGTCTCAGAAGTACAGTCACTTCCATTCATTCCTGTCAGTGTCCTTTCCCATGTCCCTCTAAGCAAGCCTCTTGATGCATTTCCTACCCCACTTCACCTAGAAAATAAGGCCTCCAGGCATGAAATCCATCAACTACCTCCCTTCTAGTCCTTCTGTGTCCTTACCATTGCTGCAGTCTATCTCTGAACAAAAGAATTCTTCCTCTAGCCCATGCCTGGCCCTATCTGTTCCCTTCTATTGGATTCTTATTTCTTCAACCAGCCTTTCCTTACCTGGGTCTTCACCTTCTCTCCTCCACCCTTTTCCTCTCAGCCTGTAAACAGCTCTTCCTACCTGATCCTGTTCTCTTTTCTCCTTCTCTCCCCTGAACTTCTTGAAGAGGTGGTTAACACTCACTGTCTCTCCTTCCTCCTTACCAATCACTTCCCAATATGCTGCAACTGGTTCATCCCCACCATGCTTAAGATGTTGACTAAGGCAGAGATTTTAAACTGGCAGCACAAACATGTGTTTAATTCAGCTCTCATAGACTATAATAGTTTTTTAAATTGTTGCTAACATAAAGAATTATGAGATTTCATGTAAAAATATAGAGAGCTTTCTTGAAAATTCAGACACCCTGATGACTGCCCGTATTTCTACTTGGCAACAATCAGCTAGAGCTGAGTGATGGATAAGCATATGCGTTGCGGTTTGCCATACTCCCCACTACTCCCTACTGTACCCTGCTAATCTCATTTATGCTAAGCACCCAAGTTTAACTCTGTTCTCAGGTCTCTCTTTTTGTCTCATTCTCAAATCAGTAAGTCAGTAAAAACAAAATAATCAACAGCACTGTGAAGCTATGGTCTGGCTTATCTCTCTGAGATATCAGTGATGCTGACTGCATCCTCTGAACTGAAATGCTCTTGGTTGTTTTAAGGCAGTACTTTCTAGATATTTTTTCCTATCTCTTTGAGGACTCCTTCTCAATGTCCTAACCTGGCACCTCTTGCATGTCTCACTTAAATCTTGATCTTCCTCAGGATTCCTCCTTGGCCTTCTTGTCTCCCCTCTTTCTACACTCTTCCTGGACCATCTCATATTCTTTCTGGCATCATCCTATAACCAAGGTCACCAGGGTCTCTAGGTCCTAACTGTACTGAGCGTTTCCAACAGCCAACTGTACTGCTCCATCTGGGAGTTTGGCAGTCTTCTCGAGTCAGCCTCAACATATTCAAAATAGCTCTGCCTCTCTTCTTCTGTCACCCTAGCCTTATCCTCCTCTGTTTTGATTAATGGTGCCCCTAGCTATCCAGCCATCTAGAGGAGAAATTTGGGGCTCACTCTTGAAGCCTCCTTGTCTCTCATCATCCATGTCTAATCAGACACTAACTTCTTTCACTCACTTCCTGACTATTTTTTTGGCTCCCTTCCCTTTCCCCACCATTGCCACCACCTTTATTCAGGTTTTTATTGTCTCACATTCCTGTCAGCACAAGAACCAGCTGCTGCTCCCACTGTCTCTGTTGCCCCATCCATCCCATGCCTTAGATAGCAGCAGAGTTAGCGTTAAAGACATTTCAAACCTGCTCCTTTGGCACACTTCTGGGAGTCATGGTATTCTGGGGTGCAGCACCATAAAGTATTGTGCATATGAGTTAGAAATAATTTTACTAGCAGAAAATACTACCAATTTATCTGTATATAGCTTCAAGGACTGCATTTACTTAAATGATTTTTTACTTCTGAATTTTTCTACTACTTTAAACTTACATCCTTTTTATTGATTATTGATACTTGTTGGCAGGCATCAAAGGTTTACAGAAATTTTATAGACGAAAATTTAACAGTTGAACAAATAACCTTATTTTTTCCTTAAATTGGGAGAAGGCTAGGACTGCTTTATTCTGAGAGGGTAAACCAGTTCTCCGTGGTATGAGAGTTCAAGTACTACTTTCTTCAAATGTAGATTTGGTCATGTTACTCTTCAGGTGAAAAATAGTTAATAGCTCTCTAGGATCTAAAGCCTAGGGTCTATGACATGGCTCAAAACATCCATCATGATCTGGCCCTAACGTGCCTGGGTAGGTTCTATCACATCCCTCATCCAGACACCCCAGCCATCCTGGACCCTGTATATTCTAACTTCAGCTACCCTTGGTTGACCCCACATGTCCTGGATTCCAGCCACATCAGACCACACACAGTTCTCCGAGGAGGAGAGCACGTGACTCCTTGGACCTTTTGTGCCTGCCATTCCCTAAATCTTCAATCCCCCTCCCCCTTCAAGGCCAAATTAGAAGGCAGATAAGTGGAGCTGGTATGAAAGGATGAGACAGAACAAAGAGCAGGATGCCTGAGCCAGCTCTGTCTGCAGCATTACCTGTTGCCCGGAAGAGCTGGGCGCTGGGGTCTCCGGCTGTGGACACTGCCTCTGGCCCCAGCCTGTTTCCGCTGCTGCCACCCTGGCTGCTGCCGCTGGCTCCTCTTCCCCACCAGCAGGGCTCAACAAACTCACTTTTGTTTCCAGTTAAGCACCAGGGGAAGTGAGGGGAGAGGAGAAGAGGGAGAGGGAAAGAGAGGGAAAGGGAGAGAGAGAGGGAGGGAGAGGGAGAGAGAGAGAAGGAATATGTGAAAGACTGGGGAAGTGGGGAGAGCGTTATGTGAGAAGATGTAGTAAACGTGAGAGGAAAAACTATCGAGAGTGCATTAAAGATATTCTGAGTATAGGAGAATTGTGTGTGTGTGTGTGAGAGAGAGAGACAGAGAGAGAGAGAGAGAGCAAGTGAGCAGTGAGCAAGAGAGGAAAGACCCTCAGGTTCTCAGATGCACTGGGGAGAGAAGGTCTTGGTGGCCGAGGCAGAGCCTCTTGCAGGCAGCCAGGTCTCCACAGCAGCAGGGGGGTGGCACCTGCAGGCGCCAGAGGCCTGGCAGGACTGCCCTTTTGCCCCCTCCCCCATGAGCCCTTCCCGCCAAGCCTGGGGGCCCTAGGGGAGCCCGGGCACCTCTCCTCAGGCCCCTTTATAACGGCAGAGGTAGGATTTTCCCTGAGACTCCCCGGAACTTCCTTAGGGCCTTGGCTGCAGGTGAGCTGGCTGGAGCAGGTCCTGGCCCGGCCTCTCTCAGTCCTCCAGCCCCAGGGTGGAGGTGGGGTGGTATGAGAAGAGGTGCTTTGAGGTCTCAAGTTTCACAGCAACTGCCCTTGGTCAATAATGTCCCCTGAAGCTGGTTTCTCCCCTTCCTCAACTTCACAACCCAACTCCTGATCCTTTCCATCTAAGTCTGCTTCCAAGACAAAATGCCAAATATCACTTGGTGGGTGTTTTCTGAGAGCCCATGGACAGGGGAACTGGTCATTCAGGGTAAGTGGTGAACCCCCCTGGGGAATTATTTTGCTCTGCTGAGAAACTCCTAATCTCCTGGGTTCAGTTCAACAAGTACTTACTGAGTACTTAGAATGTGCCAAGGTTGATTAGAGGTCATGAGTGGCTGCTGCTCCAAGAAGCTCTGAACCCTGAATTTGCCAAGTCTCAGAGCTGGGAGAAAGCTGAACGATGGTTGAATCCAAACACTTCACGGATGAGAAATCTGAGAACTGGTTTATAGCACAGAAGGCCCAACTGGGCCCCTAATTAGGGGAGCCTAGAGGAGAGCAGTTTGCCGACACCCTCACCTAGCACTGCAACCCCCAAACCCCCTGCCTCTGCCACTGGCTCCCTTACCACATCTTCAGGCCTGAGACTCAAAGATCAAGTGTGCCCACTTTAAACCCGAGAACATAGCAGCAGAGGCTCAGGGCTGTGTGGTTAGGTCGGACGCCCCAAGCAAATGCCACCACCAAGGAGTTCCTGCTTTGGCGGGCTCCTTAGCAGGGCAGGGCAGTGAGGAGATGGGCCCCTAAAGGATCTCAGGCTACTGTTTGTACTGCACTGTGGCTGGCGCCAGCCCATTTCCTTCTGAACACCACTGGACCGACCTTGCACGCCACACTGAGTCAGGGGCTGTGTCTGATCTCGAAACCCCAGAGGAACACCCACAGAGAGATCACCAAGGATGCCAGAGGATTCTCTTTATTCATGTGGTGCTTTAAGAGCTCAGACCTGGGTTCAATTCCCGACTCTGATAATTACTGGCAGTGGGATCTTGGCAAAGCATTAAGCAGACTGAGCCTTAGTTTCTCCGTCTATAAAGTGAGAATAGTCACCCCTGCTTTACTGGATTATGGTGACCATCAAATGAGATGATGTATGTGACATGATTGGCACAGTGCTTGGCATATGCCAGTCACCCAGTAAACATTGCTATGATTGATGTCACCAACAGGTCTGACATTTTCCTCCCTCATAACATTCCAAGAGCTCAATCCTTCTCGTTTCTGAGCACTACTACTCCCATGCTACCCCTCCCCATCTCCCTTCCCTCGGGTCCACAGAAATCTAGTGATGTGCTGGGTTCATGCCTCAGGGTTTCACTGCATCTCCAATGCACTCCAGGTCCCACATGCAAGTTCATCCACAAATGAGAGAGGCTGCAGATAAGAGCCCCTCTGGTCGAGAGCTCACAGCAACAGTTACACAGTGATGGCCCAAGTGGACTAAACTAGCAGTTTCTGGGAGAAATCCAACCTTGGCAGGACCAAGCTTGAGGAAACACACGAAAAGAATCAAACGGAATCATGCTTTTACTGGTGACAGGGAGCAGGGCACCTGTCCGGTCATTAGTTGAGCAAAGCACAAAATCACCTGGAGTGCAACTGGACTGCAGCCTGCAGGTATTCAACTCCTAGAAGACCCAGGAGGTGTTTAAGACCACCAGGAAGTCAGTGTGAGGGCCTGGGGTCCTCAGCTCAGAGTCTTCTCACAAGCACTCTCTCCCAGGCTCCACGTGAGTCACTGGACACCCACCTTGGTGAGGTCAAGGTCTGTCTGGCTTACGTTGTGTTACTGGCCCCAGAAAAGGGTTCACAGCATGGGCATTCAATAAACATTCGCCAGGTGAATGAATTTCACTGCTTAACACTCATGAGTATATCAGCAGGGACCAGCCTCAGCGGAAAGAAGCCGTGAACAAGGAAATGGAGCTGGGTATGGCTTTTCCAGTAGTCATGTATGGATGTGAGATTTGGACCATAAAGAAGTCTGAGCACCGAAGAATTGATGCTTTCGAACTGTGGTGTTGGAGAAGACTCTTGAGAGTCCCTTGGACTGCAAGGGGATCCAACCAATCAATCTGAAAGGAAATTAACCCTGAATATTCACTGGAAGGACTGATGCTGAAGCTGAAGCTCCAATACTTTGGCGAAGAGCTGACTCATTAGAAAAGACCCTGAGGCTGGGAAAAATTGAAGGCAGGAGGAGAAGGGGATGACAGAGGAAGAGATGGTTGGATGGCATCACCGACTCAATGAACATGAATTTGAACAAGCTCTGGGAGTTGGTGATGGACAGGGAAGCCTGGTGTGCTGTGGTCCATGGGGTCACAAAGAATTGGACACGACTGAGCAACTGAACAACAGCAACGAAGGGGATCAAGAACAGTCCCAAGTTCTGAGGAGTGGGAGAGACAGAAACGGGGAGCTCCAAAGTCATGCCAGCATTCATCTGAGGCGGTCCTCAAGAGAAGGCAGGAAGGCCCCAAGTCCTAGTTTCATGGACAGTAGGGTTGTTTTTTTTTTCTTTTTTTCCTAGAGAGCAGTCCATAAACTCAAAATGTGCTCTCTGGGAAGGCAGGGAAGAGAATCTGCGAACCTGTAGTGTTTGCGGGAATTGTCCCATCAGTAGCTTCGGGTCATCTGCTGGCCCATACACTCCCTCACCCAAGGGATGACGCTCTGTGGCTGTGTCTGTGGAGTACCTGAACTGTGCCTCTTGGCCATGGTTAATTGAACCAGGAACAGTTCATTGGACACCTGACTCAAGCCTGGAAATTTTGAATTTGGGTTCTGAGATAGCTGGGTGTTTCCTAATGGAAGGAGCGTACAAACTGAAAGCTGAAGGCATGGAGAGGCAGTAAAGGCTACACACAGCGAGAAAGAAAGCAGACTTATAGAAGAAGCAAGGGGAAGGCCACGAGTCCCAGAGAGGGGACTGAGGGTGTTCATCCTCCTGCTGAGCCTGGTTGGTTGTTCTTTTGGGACTGTGAGAAACTCCTTTATTCATGTAGTATAAACTGTTACTCTTCCTCACTCCCTCCTTGCTCAAGACAGCTCACGTAGGTTTCTGATTGTTGTTGTTTAGTCGCTAAGTCGTGTCTGAGTCTTTCAAGACCCCGTGGACTGTAACCTGCCAGGCTCCTTTGTCCATGGGATTTCCCAGGCAAGACTACTGGAGTGGGTAGTGCATTTCCCTCTCCAGGAGGTTCTGATACTTGTGATCAAATTACTTTCTTAATCATGAGTCTACCTTATACGAAATTCTAGGGCATGGAGATTTTCTTCTGTATTCCTTCTCAAAAACTGCAAGTTTAAGAGTTATAAAAGAATGTTAAGTCTAGCTAAAGGGCTAAACTTAGACGAGACAGACTTTGTGAGACTGTATTAACTTTAGTTAATACATTGTGTGTTTGTGTGTGTGTGTGTGTGTGCTCAGTCACTCAGTTGTATCCAACTCTGTGTGTCTTTAGCCGTGCAGAAATGGGTGGTGAGCTGAGGTGGGGCAGAGGGAAACAGATGTGACCAAAAAGTGGGTGAGGGGAGTGAGTGTATGTACTGAGAGGGAGGGGAGAAGCTGGGGCTGGAGGTGGCTGAAGAGAATCAGGAGATGTGATGGGACTGGTGAGGTGCAGTGGGGGTGAGGTGGGAGTTGCCAAAAATATGGTAGAGAAAAGCAGCCAGTAGGAAATTTCAAGTGACAACGGGATTTTTAAGAAAGGGAATATTTAATGAGTGAAGTGAAAGTCACTCAGTTGTGTCTGACTCTTTGAGACCCCATGGACTATACAGTCCAAGGAATTCTCCAGGCCAGAATACTGGAGTGGGTAGCCTTTCCCTTCTCCAGGGGATCTTCCCAACCCAGGGATCGAACCTAGGTCTTCCACATTGCAGGCAGATTCTTTACCAGCTGAGCCACAAGGGAAGCCCAAATATTTAGTATCTCTCTTTAAAAACTGTGTATCTCTGCAAGGTGAAAAGGTTCTATGGTTCTGAACCTCAAGAAAGCCTGCTCCTCACTTATATGTGGGATGTGACCCATTTGGGGGAGACCAAAGGAGGACTGAGCCCCATTCCTGAGCTGTGGCTTGCCTGGAGGTGAGAACAGAGAACAGGTACAAGAAGTGAGACACGGTGAGACCGTGAGCCCAGCACGCAGGTCTCGTAGCAGGAGTGCTACTGGGACTGGACATTCACAGAAGTTTATGCAGAGGCGAGGACGCTAACTCTCAGGGAGTAAGGTAAATCCAAGTAACATATGTGTTATAATAACTTTATATAGATATACTTTTTTTTTTTTTTTTTTTTGCTGCACAGCGTTCTCTATTTGCAGAGCGGGGGCGACTCTCTAGCTGCAGTTGCGGGTTTCTCATTGCGATGGCTTCTCTGGTTGTGGAGCACAGGCTCTAGGGCGCTTGGGCTTCGGAAGCTGTGGCGTGTGAGCACAGTAGTTGTAGCTCTCGGGCTCTGGAGCACGGGCTTAATAGTTGTGGCACATGGGTTTAGTTGCTCCATGGCATGCGGGATCTTCCCGGATCAAGGATCGAACCCGTGTCACCCACATTGGCAGGCGGATTCTTTACCACTGAGCCACCAGGAAAGCCCTAATAACTTTATATTTATCAGAACTTTAATTGGTTCACTTGCAAAATTGAACTTTCAACCTCAATTTCCCCTTAAGGTATAAAGTTCACTAACTCAGGATTCTCTTCCAATAGGGGTTTTTGTTTGTTTGAATGTTGTGTATGTTGATAATTCCAGGAAATAAAAGAAATCCAATTGTCTTTGTTCCTATGTTGGAGTCCCTTAGTGGAGGAGATGCTTTAGAGATAAATTTGTTCTCTGTCCCAACCCTCACACCTTCCTTATCAGAAATGGGAAAGACCATATGAAATCTATTTTTGGTCCTAAAGCCTTGAACTCACATGAGGCTCAAACACCTGGGGAGAAAACAGCCGCTTTCTCCCCTACTGCTCATCTTGGTGGTTTTGATCTTTCAGTGACTCTTGAGTTGTTCAGTGCTTGGCAAGTAGAAGATGACCTTAATACTTTTTCACACCCCTCCCTCCAGAAGGATCTCATTAGCTTCTCAGTACCAGTGAGAACAGCCAAACTAGAGGTCTACTCATAAAGGAAAAAAGATTTGGGCTCCTTGCTTTTAAATTGGGTTAACACAAATCAATTGAAGTAACATATGTCAAGTGCCTGTAATGTACCATGTGCCACGTGAAGGACTTTGCGTCTGTTTTTATTCTACCTAGGAGCTCACAGCTCAGTGTGACCAACATCCTGACTTTCTTTGAACTGACCGACTTTAGCACTGACAGTTCCGTGTCCCTCGTCCTGGGAAAGCCCTCTATCCCAGGCAAATGGCAACAGTTTGTCACGCGACAACCATCTTCCACTCTGCAGATGAAGGCACTGAGGCCCCAGAGCCTGCACACCAGGCTGGGCCTGGGCCGTTTCCTTTCTCTTAGATCTTGGCTCCAGTTCTTAGCACCAGCCAAGAAGAGCCAAAGAGCAGTCGTATTTCTACAGCTGCTCTTTACCCTCTTGCTCCTAATAGCTTCTCCAGAGGCTCTCAGAGCCAGAGAATGCATTCTTTCAAGGGAAGGAAGCATGGCTTTTACTGATTCTCACCACAGCTTGATGGTTCTATTCCCTGTATATGTTCTGCTAGAGTCAAAACTGGAGGAAGGGGTGGCCAAAATAATATTCATATTGGAGGAAGGGGTGGAGGTGGGACAAATAATCCTATGCTATGGCATATTATATTATGGGGTAACTACTATCTACCTATCCCTTTCATCATAAGGTAGTTTGGCTGCTTGAAAAAATATAATTCTTAGCCCATGTCCAGCTGGTCATGACTGACTGGTGATGACTTACAAAGGGCAGAAGTGTAGTGGAAGAGGAACACACGGGTTTTGGAGTCTACTGATGTTTTCAATTTCTAGCTTCATGATTCCTGCTGTACCACACTACATCTCTTTGAACCTTGATTGCCCAATCTGAAGATGAGGATAATAATATCTGCTTTTTATTAATGTGACACATTTAGTTAACAAAATTATTATGAAATATCATTTCACAGTATACATCTCTTGCACACACATCATCTTGCTGGATTCCTGTTGTTTTGTGAGGCAGGAACTGAAGGAGTCACCTATCAATCCTTCAACTACACAGGCTTAGCTATGTCTAGCCACTGTGCCTGGTCTACCCGCTGACCCCATTCTGCACAATTCCTCTCTTCCGTAAAGCTAGGTCCTCGTGGACTTTGTGGCCAGCTGGAATGCCTGCCTGCGCTGTCTGAATGGATTCACAGAATAGACAAGGCACTCAGAGAGGAAAAACACATCTGGTCAGTTGCCCTGCAGCAAAGAAAAGTGGCAGATTCAGGCAATTATCTAGATGATGCAGTACAATGATTTGGGCACTGTTTTGTTTTCCGTTCCTCAGGTCACTGTCACTGACCCGGGAATCTCATAGAGCAGGGTTTATATTTGCATCACACACACAATGCCCCCTCTGATTTGGAAGAAGTGAAGGACAGAGGGGTGGACCTCTACCACCCCTAACAAAGGGCTGGAACAAGTTCAGCTGCCATGGGTGAAAACTCACTGTGGTTGTTGACTTTGCTTGCAGGCTTTGTGGCCCCCTTAAATCAAGAATGTCTGTAACTGGGGCCTGGAAAGTATTCTTAGAGGTAGGTGGGCTCTATCAGAATTTTTAAAGTTCGTGTTTCCATTTTGAAGATAATCTTTAAAAGATTTATTTTATTAGCTATAAGGATAAAACATGTTATAATTCAAAATTCTAAGATATTTTATGGAAAAAAGCCTTAATGAATTAATATATTATTTCTCAAACTAGGATTTTATGGTCCCTTGGGGCTCTACAAATATACAAAAGCACTTTCATGAGTCTACAATAAGTTATTTTCCCTTTAAAAGAAGTTCTTACTTTACCCAAGCTTGGAAGACGTGCCTGAAACTTCCTGTCTTCCTATGCCTTCCCACTGTCTCCTCTGTTCCACAGCCATGCCATGTGCCATGCATGGGGACAGCAGGCTGAAGGGAATGGACTGAATGTGCAAATGTACCAAAGGATTCTCCTTTCTCTTCCCTTTGGTTTCCAGTTAAAACCAGTGTCCCCTTAACTCAACCAGAAACCACCCAAACAACACAAAATCCACCATTCATGACCACTTCTGTGAAGTACCATGTTGCATCAATATATACCATTTGCAGAGAGTACCAGCTCTAACCCACTTTCCTCTTTCCTGACTGAGGAAGGACCCAGCAGACTCCACTTTTAAAGGGTGACTCCATCCCTGAATGTTCTGGGGTGACAGGGAAATGCTCCAGAGAGTGAGTGAGAGGCATCCAGACCCAGCCTGGGGAGCAGGCCTCCCTATCAGGCTTGCCCTTCTTTGGGTCTCAGATATGCCAACTCCCAAATATGTATGTGTGTGCATGTTTGTGTGTATGTGTGTATCAGAGCTCATTTCTTACATTAGACACCGCCGAAGGACTCCCCGTTAACCCCTCTCCCACATAGGCACAGAAGAAGTCATAGGCCTTGGTAGACTTGGTGCCAATAACCGCAGTTGTTCAGGGCCGTGCTGGGATGGGGGTGACTCAAATGGTCTTTGCCAGAGTGTATGTCACTGTCTGCTACAGGAATGTTAAGAGGCTGCTACTGCCTGACATCCCTTTGAAGGTTCAGATGGTAAGATAACTCATTTTGCTTTGTTCAAGACCATGGAAATGTGTAGTAGAAATCAAGTAGATGCTATTTATTTCACAGATTTGGGATGTGCTGCAGGTGAAATCATATCCCTAGAACCAGGGAAGACACAAAAGGATAAAATGTCACAGCAGCTGTGCTCTAGTCTTTCCACTCCTTTCAAGATTGATATTTTTCTTTCCACAGAAAGGAACAAAAAACTGCTTTTTAACAAGCCCAGAACTGATTCCTGCAGCAGCAGAGGCATGCCTCAGGGGTTCTGCTGACCTGGGAGAAAGCCTCCAGGGCTCTGGAAACTGTGGTGCAGAGCACCCAGACAATTCCAGACCATTCCTTCAAGCTCAGGTGAAGAGAGAGGGTGGAAGTAATGCAACAAAGAATTCGATTTACTGAGCACAACACCTCTCACCAGTCATGTTTGTTATTGGTTCTTAGGGCGGCTGGATATTTGCCCTTAGGAATTTAGAAACAGGAAATAATTCTGAGAATTAAACCATGAAATCAAAGTGGAATGTGCCAGAGCGGAGGTCTCAAAGTTACCAGAGTTGACAGGGGCTCAGCCTGACTGAAGGGACTCTCTGAGCAGAGGCTGGTCTGCTGTGGCAGCAGAGCAGAGGGGCCTAAGAGGCCTGAGCCACGGGGGCATTCCTCACATTCTCCTGCGAGTCCCCCTCCCCTGCCCTGCCCTGTCTGGACCCCCCAGCAGATGGTTCCCAGAATGTTCCCCAAACTCACGTGTCTTGCTGACACGGTCCACACTGCCGCACGCACTGGCCAGCCCCTGCTGCGGCTTGTCTGGCCGCAAGCCCCAGTGGGCCTTTTGCAGGCCTGGAAGCTGTCCCTTCTGGTCTCTTTTCCTGTGAGGGTAACTGGGAACGGAAAGCCCGATGTGAATGGAACGGCAGTCTGTGGGCACAGAATAAAAGAGAGGGTAGGCAGAGTGACTGAAAGCTGGCATTTCTCCTTAATATCCTCCAGTTACAAAGAGCTGAGGCCACCGGAAAAGATCAGAAGACATGGGATTCCTGGACGGGGCCACTGGGCTTGACCGAATTCCAATTCTGAACCAACTCAGCAGTTCCTGGAAGGGGGACCTTTGGGCCTATAGTTAGAATTCTTTCAGAATGAGCGTAACTCACATCTCCCCATTCTTGCTAGTCCAGAGCAGCAATAATTACATATGATTTATGACACATGGGCCAGGAGAGAGGCCTTTAACAGGTCACAGATTTAGTCCAAAATGCCAAGTCTCAGCTTTGATTGTTAATGGGAAAACCATATGCATTTCCATCAAGGCCATTTTCACTAACAACCAAAGACCATGTGAACTACTACTTATCAGAGAAGCGAGTTATCAAGAATTTCTCAAAAATGATTTTGTAAGCTAGAATTTTCAAGAGCTAGCAAGGACCCTAATTCAGAATTCTACTAAGAAGCCACCACTAAATCTGTGCTCAAAGAGGCAACTGGAATCCTCTCAGCTCTCCAGAAAGACCTTCTACTATCAGTTTTTCATCTATATTGTCTTGAGTTGGTCAACAATTTTTAAAATAATTAATAGCTTTTTTAAATGTTTTTTTAATTTTTTATTATAGATTTATTTATTTTAATTGGAGGCTAATTACTTTACAATATTGTATTGGTTTTGCCATACATCAACATGAATCTGCCATGGGTGAACACGTGTTCCTCATCCTGAGCCCCCCTCCCACCTCCCTCCCCATACCATCCCTCTGGGTCATCCCAGTGCACCAGCCCCGAGCATCTTGTATCCTGCATTGAACCTGAACTGGCGATTCGTTTCACATGTGGTATTATACATGTTTCAATGCCATTCTCCCAAATCATCCCACCCTCGCCCTCTCCCACAGAGTCCAAAAGACTGTTCTGTACATCTGTGTCTCTTTTGCTGTCTTGCATACAGGGTTATCATTACCATATTTCTAAATTCCATATATATGCATTAGTATACTGTATTGGTATTTTTCTTTCTGGCTTACTTCACTCTGTATAATAGGCTCCAGTTTCATCCACCTCATTAGAACTGATTCAAATGTATTCTTTTTAATGGCTGAGTAATACTCCATTGTGTATATGTACCATAGCTTTCTTATCCATTCATCTGCTGATGGACATCTAGGTTGCTTCCATGTCCTGGCTATTATAAACAGTGCTGCGATGAACACTGGGGTACACATGTCTCTTTCAATTCTGGTTTCCTCAGTGTGTATGCCCAGCAGTGGGATTGCTGGGTCATAAGGAAGTTCTATTTCCAGTTTTTTAAGGAATCTCCACACTATTCTCCATAGTGGCTGTTCTAGTTTGCATTCTCACCAACAGGGTAAGAGGGTTCCCTTTTCTTTACATCCTCTCCAGCATTTATTGCTTGTAGACTTCTGGATAGCAGCCATTCTGACTGGCGTGAAATGGTACCTCATTGTGGTTTTGATTTACATTTCTCTGATAATGAGTGATGTTGAGCATCTTTTCATGTGTTTGTTAGCCATCTGTATGTCTTCTTTGGAGAGATGTCTGTTTAGTTCTTTGGCCCATTTTTTGCTTTTTAGTGCAATTTAAAAATTTTAGTTGTTGGGCTTCCCTGGTGTCTCAGAGTGTAAAGCGTCTGCCCGCAATGCGGGAGACCTGGGTTCAATCCCTGGGTCGGGAAGATCTCCTGGAGAAGGAAATGGCAACCCACTCCAGTATTCTTCCCTGGAGAATCCCATGGATGGCAGAGCCTGGTAGGCTACAGACCACGGGGTCGCAAAGAGTTGGACATGACCGAGCGACTTCACTTTCACTTTCTCTTTAGTACAATTTTAGATTTACAGAATAATTGAGCAGATAGTACATTAAGTTCCATGTACTTAAGTTCAACCATACTGCCACCTCCACAGTTTCCCCTATTATTATTTTTAAATTTGGATATGATTGACGTATAATATTATATTAATTTAAGGTGTATAATATAATGATTTGATATATGTACATCTGCAAAATGACAACCACAACAATAAGTTCAGTCAACATCCATCATCACACAAAGTTATGAATTTTTTTCTTGTGTTAACTTTCAAAATTTAGTCTCTTAGCAACTTTCAAGCGTATAATACGGTATTATTAACTACAGCCACCATAACTGTACATTACATTCAGATATCTTATAACTAAAAGTTTGTGCCTTTTAACCACCTTCACCCAATTCCCCACCTTCCACCCCCGGCCTCTGGCAACCACCAACCTGTTCTCTGTTTCTATGTCTGGATTTTTAGATTCCATATGTAAGGGAAATCATAGAGTATTTGTCTCTCTGACTTATTTCACATAGCATAATACTTTCAAGGTCCATTCACGTTGCAAATGACAAGATTTCTTTTTTTTTAATAGCTGAATAATATTCATGTATATATCACATTTTCTTTAAACATTCAATTGCTGACGGACACAAGCTATTTCCATGTCTTGACTATTATAAATAATGCTGCAATGAACATGAGAGTACAGATACATTTTCAAGATAATGACTTCATTTCCTTTGAATATATATCCAGAAGTAGAATTGCTGGATCATACAGTATTTCTGTTACTAATTTTTTGAGGAATCTCCACCGTGTCTGCACCAATTTGCATTCCCACTAATGATGCAAAATGGTTTCCTTTTCTCCATATCCTTGCCAGCATTTGTTATCCCTTGTCTTAGATGATAGCCATCCAACAGTTGGGAGGTGATATATCTTTGTGGTTTTAGTTTGCATTTCCCTGATGATTAATGATGCTGAGCACATTTTCATGTACCTGTTGACAATTTGTATGTCTTCTTTGGAATGAATTCTATTCAGTTCTTCTTCCCATTAAAAAAAATTATTTATTTAGTTAGTTATTTTTGGCTGCACTGGGTCTTCATTGCTGCACACAGGCTTTCTCTATGTGCAGTGAGCAGGGCTATTCTTCTCTGCAGTGTGCGGGCTTCTCATTGCAGTGGTTTCTCTTGTTGTGTAGTACAGGCTCAATAGTTGTGGAGCACAGGCTTAGTTGCTCCATGGCAACTTGGGATCTTCCTGGACCAGGGATCAAACCAGTATCCCCTGCATTGCAAGGCGGTCTCTTAACCACTGGGCCACCCGGGAAGTCCTTCTTCCCATTTTTTTAAAATGGAGTAGTCTTTTTTTTTGGTAACTGAGTTTTATAAGATCTTTATATATTTTAGACTTAACCCTTTATCAGATTTACGATTTGCAAATATTTTCTCCTATTCCATAGGTTGACTTATTGTTTTGTTGACAGTTTCTTTTGCAGAAGCAATTTTAGCTTGATGTAGTTTAACTCATCTTTTATCCTGTTTCTTTTGCTTTTAATATCAAATTTAAAAAATCATTGCTGAAACTGATATCAAGGAGCTCACCCCTTATGTTTTCTTATAAGAATTTTATGGTTTCAGGTTCTACATTCAAGTCTTGAAGCCATTTTAAGTTGACTTTTCTGTATGTTGTAAGATAGGGGTCCTGTTCCATTCTTTGATGTGTAGCTGTTTAGTTCTCCCAACATCATTTATTGAAGAGACTATCTTTCCCCATCATATATTTTGGCTCCTTTGTTGTAAATTAATTGACTAATATATGTGTGGGCTTATTTCCAGGCTCTCTATTGATCTTTATTGATCTATATGTCTCGTTTTATGCCAATATCATGTTGAATACTATAGCTTTGTAATATAGTTTGAAATCAGGAAGTGTGATCTTCAAGCTTTGTTCTTCTTGCTCAAGATCGTGTTGGTTATTCAAGGTCCTTTATAGTTTCATATGAATTTGTGGATTTTTTAAAAATGTGTATCTGTGGGGAAAAGTGTCACTGAAATTTTGATTGAGATTCCATTGAATCTGTAGATTGCTTCGGGTAATATGGACATTTTAACAATATTAATTCTTCCAACCCATGAGCATGGAATATCTTTCCATGTATTTGTGTTGTCTTCAATTTCTTCCATCAGTGTTTTATAGTTTTCAGTGTACAGATCTTTAATCTCCTTGGTTAAATTCATTTCTAGGTTTTGACACAATTGTAAATTTTTTATTTTATTTTATTTTACAATATTGTATTGGTTTTGCCATATATCAAAATGGAAGTATTTTCTTAATTTCTCTTTGACAGTTCATTGCTAGTATAGAGAAATGCTACTGATTTTTTGTATATTGATTTTATATGCTGAAATCTTAATTTTTTTTTAGTTCTAACAGTTTGGTAGAATTTTGGGGGTTTTCTATTTATAATATCATGCCATCTGCAAATAGAGAGAATTTTACTTCTCCCTTTCAAATTTTAAAATTTCTTCTTCTTATCTTTTCTTTCTCTTGCCTAATTGCTCTGGCTAGGACTTCCAGTACTATTTTGAATAAAAGTGGCAAGAGTGAGCATCTTTGTCTTATTCTTGATCTTAGAGGAAAAGTTTCAGCTTTGCTTCCCTGGTGGCTCAGACGGTAAAGCGTCTGCCTGCAGTGTGGGAGACCTGGGTTCAATCCCTGGGTTAGGAATATCCTCTGGAGAAGGAAATGGCAACCTACTCCAGTACCCTTGCCTTGAAAATCCCATAGATGGAGGAGCCTGGTACGCTACAGTCCATGGGGTTGCAAAGAGTTGGACACGACTGAGAGGCTCCACTTTCCTTTCCTTTCCTATGTTGTTAGCTATGGGCTTGTCATATGCGGCCTTTATTATACTGAGATACATTCCCTCTATAACCAGTTTGTTGAGTAATTTTTTTTAATCATGAATTGAGATGACCATATAATTTTTATTCTTCATTTCATTAATGTGGCATATCACATTGATTAATTTGTGATAAAAGTTTTCCCTAAGGCTGATCAGCAACTATTGATCATCATGACTATTTTTGAGGCCCAAGAAAGAAAACAAGAAAGAAAGAAAGTGAAGTCGCTCAGTTGTGTCTGACTCTTTGCAACCCCATGGACTGCAGCCTACCAAGCTCCTCTGTTCACGGGATTCTCCAGGCAAGAATACTGGAGTGGGTTGTCATTTCCTTCTCCAGGGTATCTTCCTGACCCAGGGATCGAACCTAGGTCACCCGCATTGCAGGCGGACGCTTTACACTCTGAGCCACCAGGGAAGCCCAGCAATTAAAATTTGAAAGACTGTGGCAGACTGAGAAATTAGACTTTGTGTTCTTACATCAAGCTCTACATTAACTTTGTTTTTTTTTTTCTGTTGTTGCTGTTTGTTAGTTTTTTTCTGGAGGAGAGGCTACCTCTTGATTCAAATTCCTGAAATTGACATACCAGATGCTTGGGCATCACTGACTGCACATGTCACAGTGAAACCACATGAAGCTGAACCTTGAAGAAGCGTGTCTAAACCTTTTAGAGACATGTTGGGGTCCATTCTGCTAAGCAGATTTTGTCTGTGCCTACTCTGGCAGGTGCATTCCTAGGCACTGGAGAGTAAGGTTACCTGGATGTTAGTGTTCAGATCTCTTTAGAATTCCAGCTCACCCCACCACATCCTTGCTTGCTCTTCTGGATCCTCAGTCTCCCTTGGGTTAATGGGGTTAATGAGAAATGTGAGGTAGACATTTTTATGAAGTGCAGCCTCACTTCCTAGTGAACCAGTATCAGAATGACTGATGCTTTTCCTTCCTTCTGTCCCCCACCCTAAGCCTGAGCAAAGCTAGAATTTGAGGTAAGCCACGAATACCAATATTTAGAGGTAAGCAGTTCTACTCTCGGAGAAGGCAATGGCAACCCACTCCAGTACTCTTGCCTGGAAAATCCCATGGACGGAGGAGCCTGGTAGGCTGCAGTCCATGGGGTTGCTAAAAGTTGAACATGACTGAGCGACTTCACTTTCACTTTTCACTTTTATGCACTGGAGAAGGAAATGGCAACCCACTCCAGTGTTCTTGCCTGGAGAATCCCAGGGACCGGGGAGCCTGGTGGGCTACCGTCTATGGGGTCGCACAGAGTTGGACACGACTGAAGCGACTTAGCAGCAGCAACAGCAGTTCTACTCTAGGTGGCGCTGATGATAAAGAACCCACCTGCCAACGCAGGACACAAAGAGACACAGGTTTGATCCCTGGGTTGGAAAGATCCCCTAGAGAAGGGAATGGCAACCCACTCCAGTATTCTTGCCTGGAATATCCCATGGAGAGAGGAAACTGGTGGGCTATAGTCCAAAGGGTTGCACAGAGTCGGACACAACTGAAGTGACTTAGTAGGCAGGCAGACAGTTCTGTTCTAAAGGTTTAGCATTCTTGATTCTTTCAATGATGAGATTGTATTCTCCACCCTGAGGCCAGGAATGGAGATAGGAAACAGCAGATGTATCAGAAAGGCCTTTACCCAGTGTTAGCTGGCCTGGGTGCTCCCTGGCTTGTTCTTCCCTTTCTGTATGACCATGCACATCTGGGACTCAGTATTCTCACCGAAACTGCAGGAATAAAAATTCTTTCTCTACTAAATAGGCATGGTTTTTGAGAAGGCAGAATAGAATGGTGAATGGGAACATGATTATGAAAACTGCAAAGAGCACCCTTTTAAAAAATATCAGGGGAGATAGCTGTCAGGGACATATTTTGTTTTTGCCCTGGATCTAACTTGTCTTATTTTTTCTACTATAACCATCAGAGTGTGGCTGTTCAGCTGGTGAACTGTAGGGAATCACTAACCCACTCCAAAGCTTCTTTATTTGCTCATAGGACCTGTTCTCTCCCTGTGAACATCTTGTAGTTTGGCTCAGGACAGTGCCAGCTCCTCACCACATTCTTCTCCATCAACTGCAGCTCAGGGAGCATCAAGCTGGACAGGAAGATTGCTATCTCCTTCCAAAATGGTTGGGGTAGTGCCTCTTTATAAACTCTGTGGCTGCTTTTCTGTAGAATGTAGGATACTTAGGGTCTCTTGGTAAGAAATTCTGGAGCAACAAAAATATCACCACTCAATACCCTCTTTCACTGGTTTTAACTGAGCTGCTATTTTTAAAATCTATAAAATGTTGATATTTGGCATTTCGTATGATTTGTAGAGCTTGTAAAATCGAGTTTGATTTTATATTGGGGAAGCTATGCCATAATCCTAGCAAAATCCAAGTTACCGGTCTCCAACCTGACCACATGGTCCCTGTAAGATATGGTTACAGCTAGTCCCACCAGATCTAGAGTAGACACTGTGGGTGGGTCAGGGGAAAGGGATCAGCTCTGTAGTTTCCCCCAACTGAAAGGGCTGTTATAAAGATATCCAAGGAAAGTCTAGACCCTCTGAGAACTTGCATCAATTCCTCACAGTGACCTTACTTACCTTCCTGATCCTGACATCGCCTCCTGTAGTCCAGCTTCCCTACCCCAGCCTCTTCCTCCTCCACCTTCATATCTATAAAGTAAAAGATGAACACAACCTCAAAATGTACACAACATAAAAAGGTATAATTTCAAGGAGAAATGGTCAAATTCATACAATGGAAGACCTTAGAGCAGATGAAAAAAATTAAGAAAAAAAAAACATATAAACAAATTGAGGAACCTCAAATATATGTATGTTGGGGAAAGTGAAAGTGAAAGTCACTCAGTTGTGTCCGACTCTTTGTGACCCCATGGACTATACGGTCCATGGAATTCTCCAGGCCAAAATACTAGAGTGGGTAGCCTTTCCCTTCTCTAGGGGATCTTTCCAACCCAGGAATCGAACCAGGGTCTCCTGCATTGCAGGCAGATTCTTTACTAACTGAGCTACCAGGGAAGCCATATGTTAGGAAATATTCCATTTGTACTTGAAAAAAGAGGTGTGCTTTTTTAAGTACAAATGGAATATTTACAAAGAGCACACAAAGAGAGCACATAAACTAGGTCTTGGGAAAGACCTTTACTAAAGACCTCCTTTAGTAAATTTTAAAGAATCTGTATCATACTTATATAGTATTAATAAGATAACAAAAACAACCCCCAAAAAACTATACATATTATCTGTGGATTCTGCATTCATGAGTTCCACAAATCATGAATTTGAATCTGTCAAGCACTAGCAACTATTTACATAACATTTACATTGTATTTATAATTTTTTACTTAGTATTTACATTGTTAGATATTATAAGTAATCTAGAGATGATTTAAAGCATATAGGAAAATGGTTTATATACAAATACTATGTTATTTCATATAAGGTACTTAAGCATCACAGATTTTGGTATGGAGGAGGTGAGCCTAAAACAAGTCCTCCACAGATACCAAAGAATGATTGTATATATAAACAAACATTTATTTATAAACATATATATAATAAATGTATTATACATACATATATGTGGAAACTAAAATAATCTTTAATGATGGATTTTATAGAAAATCACAATGGAAATTATTTCATATTTAGAAGTGAACAATTACAACTTGAAACTTGTGGGGTATAATATACTTAGAGTGAGAAAGAAGGAAGAAAGGAAAGAAAGAGGGAGAGAGCAGAGTAGAAGGAAAATAAATATGATAAGCATTTAACCAAAGAACCTACAAAAAGAATAAGATAGAAAAGAAAGCAGAATGTTAATATAAAAGATGAAAGCAAAAATTATGAAATAGAAAACAAGCATAGAGATGGTTAATAAATCTGAAGGCAATTATTTGAAAAGATTATTAAAATAGGCAAATCATGCAAGACTAATCAAGAAGAATATTCATAAGTAAACATAATTTGGAATGAAAAAAGGATGTAACTACAACTATAGTAGAGAATTTAAAAATTATAAGTGAATGTCTTGAAAAATTTCATGCCAATATATTTAACTTAGATAATAATAGCAACTACTGTTACAATATGCTAGGCACTGTTTTAAATGCTCTGCTCTGCACATATGAATTACTTGAATCTTCGCTATGAAATAAGTAACATTATTATTCCCATTTTACAGATGAGTAAACTGAGGCACAGAGAGCTCTATTGACTGCTTAAATGGGGGAACAGGGATTCAAACCCAGACTGTCTGAAACAGTTTCTGGAACTAGACACAAGCTCTTAGACACAAGGCTAATAAATAGATACTTGATTAGAAAAATAATGGAAATAATCAAATAACTTTAAAGAATTAGAAAACCTGAATTAACCAGTAACCATTAATTGAAAGTGCTTCTCTGGTGGCTCAGTGGTAAAGAATCTGCCTGCCAATGCAGGAGATGAGTTTGATCCTTGGTTGGAAAGATTCCCTGGAGAAGGAAATGGCTACCCACTCCAGTATTCTTGCCTGCGAAATCCCATGGACAGAGGAGTCTGGCAGGGTATAGTCTAAGGGGTCATAAAAGAATCAGACATGATTTAGTAACTAAACAACAACAACACTAATTGAAATGGTTATGCTGCCTTTTGAAAAGCATTATTGAAAGCTTTGTAGGTACAAAAGGATCATCATATTATTTTTTCTATTTAAATAATTTTATCTATTATTTTTTCTATTTTTATTGTTTGAAAATGTTCTATAATTAGAAGAAAAATAAACAGCAGAAGAAGACAGGTTTTTTTGTAATGCTTTACCTGAACCATCAAGTATTACATAGTCTTTAACTTATACAAAATTGTTCTCAAAGTAGGGAAAGGGGAGCTGGAGGCAGTCAATATATCTGAAGACCAGGATAAAGGATGCGGCTGAAAACAGGAAGCTTGGTTGAAAATCTTTATAAGGACTAAGTTAAATCCTCGGATCTCTCCCCTAAGTTCAGTCTTCTAGAATGGTCCCCCTACCCCAGAAGATGGAAAGGTTAGCTCAGAAGGCCCTTGAATAACTGAGAGCAAGAAGGAGTGATTTCACTGGGGGTAAAAAAGGATTTACTTAAAGATCATTAGCCACTCAGCCCTCTGAATATTTGACTCCTAGAACACTAATGAAGATTACACACTCCAGAGAGGAGGTTGGAGGACTTAAAAGATTCTGCCATTCTGAAGATCTCCTACAATATGGTAAGCCCCCAGTTGCCACCCAATTGCCCATCTTTAGTCTATCATTCAAGAACTTCAGGCTGTCAAACATCTGTTTAGCTGCTCTACTCCAAATTATGATGGCCAGCTGAATCACCAGAATGACACAGACCAAAACAAACAGGAAAAGTAAAGGTCCAAGTAAATAGGAACACTGCAAGCAGCCAAAGAACCATTAAAAAACCATACAATTAACATATTCAAGTGGACTAGAGAAAAACATCATATCCATGACAAAATGAAAAGCAGAATGCAACAAACCTGGAACCTTTAAAGAATAAGAAAGCAGCAGTACCGGGAGGAACAGGTATATCTTAGGTCGGGCTCTAGACACAATGCCTCCAAGGGAATCCTTGCCTGCGTGCATGCTCAGTCACTTCAGTAGTGTCCGACTCTCTGAGACCCCATGGACCATGGCCCGCCAGGCTCCTCTATCCATGGGATTCTCCAGACAAGAATACTGGAGTGGGTTGCCATTTCCTTCTCCAGTGATAAGTATGAAGTAAGTGAAATGAGGGAAGTGAAGTCACTCAGTAGTGTCCAACTCTTTGCAACCCCATGGACTGTAGTCCACCAGGCTCCCCTGTCCATGGGATTTTCCAGGCAAGAGTACTGGAGTGGGTTGCCATTGCCTTCTCCAAGGGAATCCTTAGAACAATCAATACTCTGGATGTGTTTGAATATTTTGAGAGGAACCAAGGTTCTATCAAGAATAAAGAGTTGTAGAAAGGAAAAGCAATCATGGTACATTATGCAAGTCAGTATTTATACAATCATAATTGCTGGGAGCCAGCATGGGAGTCCCCACCCACGACAAGGTCATGTGGGAAAGTTCTGGTGGGCAAGGCAAGCCAGAACTCAAGGGGTGCCCCTCTGGGCCTGCCTGAGCATCTACCCCAAAACCAGAGTCTGTCTGTTTTACTATTTCACGACTTTCACCAACTCTTCTGACATTAATGGGGGGCTATCCCTGACCACCTTTCTCTGTAAGAAAATCAACTTAAAACTCTAGTTAATAAGCCTCCTGAGCATAATAGGAGTGTTTCAATTCAAACCCCTCTGATGACTTTCTAGCTTGCCTGACAGGTTTGTTCAGATTCACAGCCTCCCAACCACGACAGGCATGGGAAGCTTAAGATATTTTAACAATGCAGAGCTTCTCAGAGTTAAAATTGTTAAAATAGAACTAGTAGAGGATTTCTTTGTTGAGCTAATGCTTGCTGCCAAGTTTCCATATCCCTTACCTACTGTGTCCCTGGGAGTGTATTGATTAATATAGTTGGTGTATAGAAATGTAAGTAGTAGCTTTAATGTTTGTAACCTTGGACCCTTGAGTTAATTCTTTTCTTGTTATAGCCCACCACTTTTGCCCTATAGGAATGCAACTTTATCTAATGCTTTTGGAGAGTGGCATCTGACTTTAGAATAATCACCTTTAGAGAAAAATAAGTTTTCTGAAGAAAGGGTCATAAAATGTTAACAGGCCTCCTGACCAGAAGATGATGTAAATCACCTAAAACTTTTGCATATGATAAGTTTGCAGAAAGAAAGCCTGGCTTCGATAAGGATCAAGGACTGATGACCTTGCATGACTCTACCCGCCCCCTCAACATTATCCTCTATGCACAACTTAAGATATAAAAACTACTTTGGAAAATAAAGTGCGGGCCTTGCTCACCGAAGCTTGGTCTCCCCATGTCGTTCTTTCTCTTTCCTTTTCCTATTCAGGCTGATTCCATGGAGCGCAGGGGCTCTCTGCATTCACTTTCCTGCCTGGGCTTCTAAGACCCACTCGAGAAGGTGCCTAAGGTGGGGCACCTTCCACGATTCGAGAGGGCGCCTGCGGCCTATGTGAACAGAGCAAGTCCCGTGCTGGGGCTTTATTGGCTTTCTGCGTAAACCAAGGAATATCAGCCTCTTTTCTCTCCTCTGTTTTCTTAACTGCAAAATTCTTTCCTTATCTCTTTCTCTATTTCTCTCAGTCGCCAACGCCGTCCTCCCTGAGGGAATCCCTGGATCCAACCGGGGCTGGACCCCGGTACATAATAAATAAAAATATGTGTTAATTTTACCAAAAATTATAAGCAGAGTTGGTTTTCCACTAATGTGTACTGGTAGCTCCTATAGGTTTGTGGTTTTTTGAAAGTTGATACCTTCCTCCTCAGGCATAGCTGAGGAGTAAAGAGAAGCTGAGTAACAAATCTTCTTTCCCACAAAGAATGCCTCCAGTCACAAAAGGGAAAGGTCATGTGACCTAGGTTGGCCAATTAAATGCTTCCCAGTCCCCAGTCACAGACATTGATTCAGAGATGACCCCATGCTCAAATTTGGGCCAATCAGAATTCTTCCCAGGACACTTCCACTTGAGCCATCCAAAAACACTGCCTTGTTCTGATTCTGGCATTGTGAAGCTGATGAACTTGAGGGCTAATCCCACCTAACCTGTGGAGGAATACATGGAAGGAAAGTAGAGAAACAATTCTGATGACACTATAACTCCCTTGTTTTTTGTTGCTGTTGCTGTTGTTGTTCACTCAGTCATGTCCGACTCTTTGAGACCCCATGGACTGCAGCACACCAGGCTTCCCTGTCCTTCAGCATCTCCCAGAGCTTGCTGGGACTCATGTCCATTGAGTCAGTGATGCCATCCAACCATCTCATCCTCTGTCATCCCCTTCTTCTGCCTTTAATTATCAGGGTCTTTTCTGATGAATCGGCTCCTCGCATCAGGTGGCCAAAGTATTAGAGCTTCAGCTTTAGCATCAGTCCTCTAATAAATATTCAGGATTGATTTCCTTTAGGTTTGACTGGGTTGATCTTGCAGTCCAAGGGACTCTCTCAAGAGTCTTCTCCAACACCACAGCTCAAAAGCATCAATTTGTCAGCATTCAGCCTTCTTTATGGTTCAACTCACACATCCATACCTGACTACTGGAAAAACCATAGCTTTGACCAGATCAACCTTTGTTGAAAAGTGATGTTCCTGCTTTTTAATATGCTGTGTAGGTTTATCATAGCTTTTCTTCCAAGGAGCAAGTGTCTTTTAAATTCGTGGCTGCAGGCACCATCTGCAGTGATTTTGGAGCCCAAGAAAATAAAGTCTGTCACTGTTTCCATTGTTTCCCCATCATTTGCCATGAAGTGGTGGGACTGGATACCATGATCTTCATTTTATGAATATTGAGTTTTAAGCCTACTTTTTCACTCTCCTTTTTCACCTTCATCAAAAGGCTCTTTAGTTCTTCTTTGCCTTCTGCTGTGAGGGTGGTGTCATCTGTATATCTGAGGTTATTGATATTTCTCCCAGCAATCTTGACTCCAGTTTCTGTTTCATCCAGCCCGGCAATTTGCATGATGTATTCTGCATATAAGTTAAATAAGTAGGGTGATAATATACAGCCCTGATGTACTCCTTTCCCGGTTTTGCCTATTTTCACTGTCAAGATAGTGGAGTCGAAGGATATGCATTCATCCTCTCTAGCGAGAACACCAAAATTGCAACTAGCTGCTGAAAACCATCAACATAAGAATGCTCAATCCCACCAAAAAAAGATGCCCCATGTCCAAGGGCAAAGGAGACGCCACAACAAGACTGTAGGAGGGGTGCAGTCACATTTAAAATCAAATCTCAGACCTACCAGAGACACTTGGAGGGTACGAGCAAAACCTTGTGTGCACCAGAATTGAGGGGAAGGAGCAGTGACCCTCACAAGAGATTAAGCCAGACCTGCCTGTGAGTGTTTGAGTGTCTCCTCTGTAGGCATGGATCAGCAGTGATCTGCCACACGGATAGGGGCTCTGGCTGCAGCAGACCTGGGAGACAAGGCGTGTGGCATAAGTCCTCTTGGAGGAGATCACCATTAGTGTCACTGCCTGGAGCCAGCATGGGAGTCCCCACCCATGACAAGGTCATGTGGGAGAGTTCTGGTGGGCAAGGCGAGCCAGAACTCGAGGGGTGCCCCTCTGGGCCTGCCTGAGCATCTACTCCAAATCCTGAGCCTGTCTATTTTACTGCTTCATGACTTTCACCAACTCCTCTGGCAGTCATGAGGGGCTATGCCCAACCATTTTTATCTGTAAGAAAAGCAACTCTAGTTAGTAAGTCTCCAGGGTATTATAAGGTGTGTTCCAATTGTGTTTCCCTCAGAAAGCCTTCTAACCTGCCTAACAGGTTTCCGGACTCTTGCAGCTATGCATGTGATTGTTTACGGCCTCCCAGCCATATGAGGCACAAGGAGCCTTAGTTATTCTAACAATGCAGAGCCTCTCGGGGAGTTAGAAAACTGTTAAAATAGAACTGATAGAGATTTCTTTGTTGAGTTAATGCCTGCTGCCAAGTTCCCATATTTCTTACCCACTGTGTTCCTGGGAGTGTATTGATTACTATAGTTGATATATAAGAAATATAAGTAGAAGCTTTAATGTTAATAATAACCCTAGACCCCTAAGCTAATAAATTCTTCCCTTGATTACCCCCACGACACTCTTGCCCTATAGGAATGCAACCCTGTCTAGTGCTTTCGGGGAGTGGTACTAAACTCTAAGAAAAGTCACCTTTGGAGAAAATAAGTTTTTCTGGTTGACTAATTCTTATCAGAAGAAAAATGTTAGCAGGTCTCCTGACCAGAAGATGATGTAAATCACCCAAAGCCTTTGTATTTGCGATAATGATTAAGGTCTGCTGACCTTACATGACTTTGCATCCCCCATTATCTTCTATGTACAACTTGAGGTATAAAAGCCCCTGGTCGAAATAAAGCTACGGACCCTGCTCACTAAGCTCGGTCTCCTCGTGTCGTTCTTTCTCGTCTCCTTTTCTTTCCTTTTGTCTCTACTCTTTCTTCAGGCCAAAGTAATTGGAGCGTGGGGGTATATTGACTTCCCACGTAAACCAATTATAATTAGACC